>NC_031495.1:9659941-9774186 GCF_000237925.1 Schistosoma mansoni
ATCGAACTTTGTTTAACAGTTCCCGTTCGACTCAGTGTTCTTCTTCCTTATCTTCCATACGTGATGGAACCGTTAGTCAACGCATTGAACGGTTCATCAACATTAATTCTTCAAGGTCTTCGAACATTAGAATTGTGTGTCGATCATTGCTTACAATGCTTGTGAATTAAGGCTATATCGAGGAAATACGCACAGTATGCACATATGCCAATTAGAGACTGACCATTTGCAATCCTAAACATCAATGAGAAGATTCAAACAAACAATACTAAGTGAATTTGTACAAAACTGTTTTATCATAATCTCTAGGAGAATTTATAAGGTATAAAGAAAATTTTAAAATCTAGGAGAAAAAAATATAATGAAAAATTACCATCGGCTTATTCTGACAAGCCTAAAATAAGACTTATTTATAAAGTAATATTTCAAATTTTATGTTTAGTTGAAGAGTATGCTAATGGAAATGTCAATGTGAATGTATGACGTATGACTGTTTATTCCCTAGTTTGATAGCTCACTACATGACCAAAATTTAGACATATTCGAGCAAATAATGAAGTACAATGAACGTGCTAAGTTAGCTCGTCGAATGTCTTACAAACATCTATTGTAGATTTCACAACTTTTTATACTGCAAACTTAACACAAATAACTTTATAATTTACATCACAGAATAACCTTATTCAAAAAAGTACTGAATATCAAGAAACGTTGAATATCTGTTTCATCCTAGTATGAGAGTCACCATCAAAATTCATCTATAATCCCATTTATGATCTTACCCAATACTTTTAAACTCTCAATGAGCACATTATTTTTAAATTACTGAGCTAACACCCGAAAGTTTACGTTTCTAACTCCAGTCTCCTATTTCTTTCGTATCACAACTGCCCTATACCAGACATACTTGAACTCTCCTGGTTACGGCGTCCCAATAAAATTCGGGAATTACCTCCCTAATTTAACTAATGTTAAGCAGATTATTATCATTAGTATTGAAGTTTGTATTGTATTATTAATACTAGTTATTCCTGTCAAAAATAAACGTATAAGTGGTAAATTTAGAACTGGATAAAGTGAAGCGTTTTGCAACAAATGTGAAGATTTTCCAATTAAACAATTAACAGATGTAGTTTATCACATGATTATGTACGTTCTATCATATTTTTATGGTTACTTTTTTCTACTCTCTGTATATGATCTATTTTAATGAAGTAATTTGATTTTGGATATTCCATTCAAGAAGTATTTGCCTTTGATAAGTTAATACTTTTTAAAAGTTAGGACTAATTTCTAACTGGGTATATTTCCAAGTATAAGTGTATCGCTTATGGATATCTACTAATCAACTTACAATCTACCTAATTGTAAACCCTTATTAGACGTCTTTATATATGAAAACTGATGGCAGTTATTCTCATTTACAAAACTATATATATTCCTAATAATCGAAAATGTTTAACAATGAAAACTGTTGGAATATCCATTTTGGAGTTTTCTAACTATTATATAGCATAAAATTATCATTTATTGAAATAGTGATAGTCTGACAAACATATCTCAAACAGTGTAATCTACCTAACACAGTTATGCTTTCATTATCATTATCTCATTCGCAATGTTAATTAATTAATATGCCTTTTTAAATTCATGAGTTTTTGATATATTACTGTAACATTATAGTCTTTTTAACTGAACTTTTAATTTGCCACATTACTGTTTAAAATTTGTAATTAATCTAGTTCGAAACAGAGTCTTTTTTATATATTTGCCCCTAAATGCCCTGGTACGGCCGAGGGTGAGGAGAGTCAGCTCTACACCTCGAAATGTTGTCACATGGCCACGTGCATACAACTATTGCCATAGAAGTTCTACTCACTGCCTTCTTGCGGCACTACTGTTGTTTACGAAATTGAAAAAACGAAAGGCGAATGTCCGGCGCTTTAACTGGGTTAGTGGACACAGGGGTCCACCAAGGGGAGTTGGAAAACCCTGATTCCAAACCACTGGTGCACATGTGCTCCAGAATCCTAAGGAAACAAATGTTTTATGGACCTATTGTTGTCACCGGCTACCATGGGACTGCATCTCCTGACGTTGCTCCACTGCCTTGTGGATTAGACGTTTAGTTCAAAAGCTCAGGGTGTGGTCTCTTAAGAAAACCACCTGCTTCAGTCTGGTTACCCGGGCAATAGCACAGCCCTCACATAAATCGAATGATTTGTGTGGCTCATATCAATCTGGTATCTCCTTGTTCCAATGTTTATTTGTTTAAATAATAAATAATAAAAATCTTATATGATTAAGCTGTGAAAATCTATTGTTTGTTTTGTCTTGTTTACTATTTAGTTCAGCTGTTTAATATATTGTTATTTATCTAACATAAAATGACACAATTGAATATTGTGAAATTTCAAGAAATCATAATGAACAAAATAATAGTAGTCATTAAAATAACACATCAACAGTTCCAAAAACAAGATCAACTATGAAAACTTCAAGTACTCTGTTTAGTACTAATTCAATAATTCATTTTATTATACATAAATTACCAAATAGATTGTTACAAAGTCCCTAAAACTAGAATACAACAATGATTGTACTATTCTCTTTGATTCTTAGTAATAATTCAACCAATGTCAAACTTTTATTGGAATTTATCTTCAAATCAAACAAATGAAAAAAATACTACTTGATTTTAAAATATATATGACTAATTGAATTTATTTATATTCTTCCAGTAAATCCTCTTTAAAACCAGATCATTATTGAACATTATGATTGCACATGAGTGTGATCAATAGATTGAGATACTTAGTTTGAAAATAATAGGATCGCTCAAGAGTTCTCCAATAAGATCTTCAGAAGTCAGGAAAGGATTGAGAACATTTTGTCCAATGAGCATGCATCACGAAAACTTCTAGAAAATTAATGAATTATGTGAAACATTTGGAGTGGGTGATTACTTACTCTATTACTTAATTCGGCATACTTCCAGAAGTCTACAAATGTTAAAGGTTGCCAACCAGAAAACTGGTTGACTAATTCACTCTAATTGATCTGACAATAGAACAAACTATCTTATATACAACTTTTTTCAGACTATGCACCAGGATATATACTTAAGTGTAAAATAGCGGAGACTCATTTCTACTTCATTGATCAACAGAATATGAAGACCAAAAAGCGTTAAGACGTTGGTTGTTATTCGTTGGTGAAAGTGTAAATTTGTGGGACATGTCACTGATTTGACTGGTGATATAGTAGTGATATCGATCAAAAAATTCCAAGTCTTAACAAACCAGAGTTTTTTTAAAAATATAGCAGTCTGTATGAAATGGTGACTGCTATTCTTAACTACCTGGGGTCGATCACTATCAAGCAGTTGCAGATTTTCAACGAGTTGATTAGTTTTTATGGACGTTTCATATAGAACTATATGTTTTTTATTACGTCAGACTGATTTCGCTGAAATACAAAAACAACCAAGATGAACAACAATGCTAAGAAAGCAGTTACAATGATAAAAATCAGTATGAACAAGTCAACTATTCATAAACACTAGGACATTTAAGCACTCATTATCACCTCCATAGACTCATCCGACTCAGTAATCGAAAAAATCTGACAACAATGGGTAAATAAAACTTGTCAGCCCTTAGCAATCTACTCGTAACGATTACAGAATACTTAACAGAGGTATAGTGCTTCTGGAAGGGAGCTCCTAGCTATGTACTGTATGCTCGTTTAATTGTTTAGATAAAGTAACCCATAAATTAATGATATAAAGGTGGAATGTAGAATGATAATTATTATTGGTAGGCCAGACAATTAAGTGATCAACCTTCATAAGCTGAAATATCTTGACTTCGTCTCAAAAACACTTCATTATTTAATGTTTCATTATAAATGCATTTTTTGAAGTTTCAAAAGAGAAAATCTAATGAAAAACATTGGATATCTATAGTTTGAATTCACTTAGTATTGTTTGTTTGAATCTTCTCATTGATGTTTAGGACTGCAAATGGTCAGTCTCTAAATGGCATATGTGCATACTGTGCGTATTTCCTCGATATAGCCTTAATTCACAAGCATTGTAGGCAATGATGGATAGTGACTAGCAGTGGAATTCAGTTTGACGCGCGTTTCTTCCTATTTGCGACTCATCAGTTGGGTGTACCTGCATCTCAGAGTTGATGTTCACCCTGGAACTCGAACCCAGTACCTTTCGCTTCATACGCCATCGGGTTATCCACTCGTCCTGATAGCCACTTGCTTGTGCAATGGGGTGAAGTTTGAATATCGGGGCAATACGCATAGTATGCACATATGCCAATTAGAGACTGACTATTTGCAGTCCCAAGTATCAATGGGAAGATTCAAACAAACAATACTAAGTGAATCCAAACTATAGATATTCAATATTTTACAATAAGTGTTGCAATAACATTCAATAGTTCTCATTATTTATGTTATGTCAACGATGAAATAGTTTCAGTATCGTTTTTTAAAAGTACTTATCACTTCCCCACATCTTATGTAAATTTAAGCAATCAATCTCATACTCACAGAAAAATAAACATTGACTATTCATTTTGATAAGTAGTAAATCTTTAGCATTCAGTATCAATTGTAATATAGTAATAATTGCGATTGGTTTATTCAATATTATGTCACTACCATATAGGTGTTCATGAATATTACATGAATTATATATATATATATA
The DNA here is from genome assembly GCF_000237925.1 of Schistosoma mansoni. NCBI lineage: Eukaryota > Metazoa > Platyhelminthes > Trematoda > Strigeidida > Schistosomatidae > Schistosoma > Schistosoma mansoni. Next base: position 9,664,668 of record NC_031495.1, read on the forward strand.
TAAACGTGAGTCTAATCTTTTTCCTACCAAACGGATAGCCTAAGATAGAAAAAAAAACCTTTTTGTCAATTCACAAAGACTAATATTTGATGACTATCGTTTCACATAAAGCATATTAGTTTACAACTTATGAAAATACTGAAATCTCCACAAAACCCCTTCTGATCAACTTATATCTGTGAATATTAATTGTAAATTATTAATTAATGTAACATAATGTAAAGCCTAATATCTATTTTAATCTTCTTTACCTCACACATTAATAATGTGTGAGATTGAATAATTCACTATCAACCTAATGAAAATGAAATATTAATAAAACAATAGTATAAGCTGATATCCATATTGCCACAAGAATTAAAGATTATGAGAATGATGATTTATCAGTTGGAAGTTGCCTGTTGTTAAATATCTAAATGAAGTGGAAATAAATGTCCAGTTTTTAGTTTTAAATGTTACTTATCAACAAGTATCATTTTCTGATGAAAATTATCATGAAGGTAATCAAGAAGCCCCTACCAGTTGAGTTCGAGTATGAGACACTTATCTACTAAAGACAAAGGAAGATTGTTGTATAGTTATTACTCCCTTATTTACTTACTTGCTCCTGTTACGCCCCAAGGGAGATCATAAGCCGCCACCAGCACTCTCAATCCAATCCTGTACTGAGCAATCATCTCCAGTTGTTTTCAATTGCTATTCATCCTTCTTATATCTGCTTCCATTTTACGACGTAGTATGTTATTCGACCTTCCACTTTTCCTTCTCCCTTCAGGATTCCAAGTTACAGCTCGCTTCATGATGCATTTTGATGTTTTCCGTAATGTATGTTCTATCCACTCCCAACGTCTTTTCCTAATCTCCGTCTCAGCTGCAACCTGGTCTGTTCTCTTTCATAGTAGACTGTTACCGATGGTATCCGGTCAATGGACATTAAGTATTTTACGTAGACAATTATTTATAAATACTTGTACCATTCTGATGATGGTTGTAGTAGTTCTCCAAGTTTCAGCTCTGTATAGTAGGACTGATTTGACGTTCGTATTGAAGATTGTGACTTTGATATTGGTTGGCAGTTGTTTTGAGTCACAAATGTTCTTCAACTGTAGGAACCCTGTTCTTGTTTTGTCAATCCTCTCCTTCACGTCTGCGTCGGATCCTCCTCGTTCGTCGATGATGTTGTCCAGATGCGTAAAAATTTTCTTAGGTAACAACACGATAAGCAAGTCAGTTTGGGAGCAGTGAAACTGAAAGTAGAAAATCTAAGGTTTAAGGTGAAAGTCATATTGCCAACTTCAATAAAGTTTGATATCACTGAGGTATTCCCGTCGGGCAAGAACCTATTAAGCTATACTACAACGAAAGGATGGTTTAGAAAATGTATAACTCAAAATTATAGTACGTCTTATCCTGCTGCCAGAAACTTCTGCAACTGACTATAAGGACTGAAAAATACGGAGCTAACAGATTTGACAGTAATAGCCAAATGCTTATGTATGACTAGTCTCAATCAATTATCTTTTCGACTATATGGCCATACTCTTAAACCATCACGTCTATCTTTGGCTCAGTTCCTTTTCCAGATCCCTTAGAAAGAAATGTCTCTGAATGTCGTGGATAGCCGGGAAGTAAGGACATCCTACATATCTTTCTCAGTTTTTGCAATGCCCTCATCCAAAATCAAATCCCTTTTTCACTTTCTAATTTTTTTTTCTATTCTTTGTGATCGACCCTTCTATAGTGACTCCATCATTTTCCTGAAGCACTACTTATTCTAACAGTTTGATTTCACTAAATTCTATTCCTGATCTCTTGAAATCACACTCAGAATTATATACAAGTGTTTTCGAAGCTAAAATCTTACGTACATATATCATGAATAATTCAACCAGAAATATTAACATTAATTTTTCATTACAAACTGATGTCAATCAGTTAACCATATTAAACCAGTTAACACTGTATTCTATTCAACCTATAATCAAAAGTATACCTTACAGTTAGAATTAAAAACATCTCTGTTTAATACATTCACTAGGTTTTCTTTTAACTTATTAAACTGACAAATGTATCAGAAACAAAAACTCTGTTTTTACTCAAATTTCCACACACCACGTCGTTAACTGATGAAATATAACAATTATCATTATCACTATTGTCTTCAAACTGAACTGAACAATAAAAGTGTACAAGTTGGCTATGAATTAAAATGAATTTTTAAACAATCAAACAAACAAAAAAAAACTGTTTTCAGTTATAAAAGACACTTAGCATTGACAAAAGTTATGTTACATTGATAAAGGTAATAAGATGAAATAAAACTATGAATACTACTATTATTTAAATAGGAAGTAATATATAACATTATATGACTACTTAAATTGATACATGACATAAAATAAAGGAGAGAGAGAGAATATGGTAAGAAAGGTAAGCAAGTGTATTATTGAAAGAAGTTATTCATTGATAAATAATTTAAACTGTTCTTCTTTTGTTCAATTACTTTTTCAGTATTAAATAACATTAAAAAAAACTTGTGAACAATAAGAAAATGTAACCAAAATGTTAGATTGAATTACGCGAAACTACTTTGGAATGAAACTATTAGACAGTGCTTATTAAACATTAATACTACTAATGGTCTAAATAAGTAGTATGATACAATTGGTTGATTTTAAATGATTGAATGTTTTTTAAGCTATTGATTAACTAGTTCCATGAAATACCAGTATTTATTATGTACGTACATAAATTATAGATCTTGGAGAAAAATAAATCAAATGAAATACATGAAGAAACAAAGCATTACTCAAAAGAAAACCATGGTATCATAAATAGAGAATATTTGTAACCTACATTCATTTAGTATTATTTGTTTGAATCTTCCCATTGATGTTTAGGACTGCAAATGGTCAGTCTCTAATTGGCATATGTGCATACTGTGCGTATCGCCTCGATATAGCCTTAATTCACAAGCATTGTAAGCAAAGATGGATAGTGGCTAAAAGTGGAATTCAGTTTGACGCGCGTTTCGTCCTATTTGGGACTGGTCAGCTGGATGTACCTGCATCTCTAAGAGACTGACCAGTCGCAGTCCTAACACATCGATGGATGGGAAGATTCAAACAAACAATATTAAATGAATTTAAACTTCACCCCATTGCACAAGCAAGTGACTATCAGGACTCAGTGGCCGAGGAGATAACGCGATGGCGTTTGAAGCGAGGGTACTGGGTTCGAGTTCCAGAGTGAACATCAACTCTGAGATACAGGTAAATCTAGCTGACATGTCCCAAATAGGACGAAACGCGCTTCCTGGATTCCACTGTTAGCCACTATCCATCTTTGCTTACAATATTTGTAACCATTTAATGATAAATAGTATAGAAATAGACCAGTAAAGTGTTAAAAAGTGACTAAACTGAATAATAAGGTCAACTTGTAATATTATTGACTGATGAAATGATTCATTTATAATGAGATACAGACTACTTGATTCCAGTTTTTAAAATAATTCCAATTTGCAGTTACAAGTCTTAGGTGACATTTATTAAATTATTGTCTTATTCCCATGGTTTCTTGATATGTCTTATTGATTGAACGCTATACTCGGATCATAAGCTAGTCTCGTAACCCTTAAGCTAGAACTACACAGCGACTTGAACACGAGAGAAAAGGCACGAAATATACGAGAAGCACTTTACTTCAAATGTTCATTTATGTACAGAAAATATAGGGTTTTTATAGTATTTTAAAAGTGCTTGGGTTTTACCGAAAATTCTAGAATACTACTAAACATATTAGCAGTGTAGTAATCAGCCAATCAGAACCTTTACATGCGACTTTTCATTTACGTGATGTTTCTAGCAAAACTTTCTAATCAAACGCTAATTGGATAAAATGCTTCTTAATGTTTCCTGAGCTTGTCATGTCTATTGCGAGAAAATTTCAGGATCATCCCAACATTTTTAAATCATGAACTCGTTCAAACTGAACCACAACTGAAATCCTGGAAGCATTAAATAGCTGTTTCATCCCAGTACAAGACTCCTCGACAATGCTTATTTAAAACTATGTCACAGGAAAATGGACCCACAACCTCTAGTCCTCCTTGTTAACAATTAACCTATAGGCTATGGATCTGGTATCCAATGGCATATGTCTAATTTCAATTAATTTGTGATATTTTGCAACCATTTTCCATTGCTTGAAGTAGATTACTGTCTCCTACTCGAAATTGTTGATCTCCATTTGTCATAGGTTCTAACTAGAACTCCAGGAATTATATATTGATACTTTTCATTAGTGAGTACATAATTATTATCGGTAAATAATCTTATAAAAATTGTAAAATTTTTATGGTTTTTAAATCACGGACATATCATTGGTACACACTTCAGAAGAGTTCTATACTAAAATGAAAAAGTTTTTCAATGCTTCCTCATTTTCAATGGCTATCTAGCTAAGATCAGTTTATAATGTAAACTATGAAAATTCTATAAACTCCACAAAAATCTATATTATTTTATTCTGTGGATCACTCAATAGAATTTGTATTTTCTTTCTGTATGTAATGAGGTCAAATAAATTAACTTAAGACAATTTAAATCTTTCTCAGAACTTATGTTACTCACGATTGAACATAAATACATAAATGAGTTTTTTTGAATAAGTTTATCCGATTACAAGAAGAATCGATGAAATATACTATTGTTTTTCAATGTAAATTTAAGTAATTTTATAGTTGAAATTATGAGTTAGTTGAAGCTAGACCATCATGAAAAACCTAAAAGCACTGGATGGCCGTTTCGTCCTATTGAGTTCCATAATTGAACGAAACGGCCGTCCAGTGCTTCCAGGTTTTTCATGGTGTTCTAGCTTCAAACCACTCATAATTTCACCTATAAAGTTACTAGAATCTCCACAAAAGCTCCCTTCTAGTAAATTTAAGTATCAATTAGTTTTGACTGAATGTTAAATTGGTTTCAAAAGTTTTCTGATTTTTTTTATTGTTTTCTTATCTTTCATGATTGATTTCTCAATTCATTCATAATAATTCTTAGCAACAGATTTTTATGATTTTTATTCAATAATATAAAAACATTTTTAAATAGAAAACATCACTTAATATAAACAAACAATAAAGTTTATTTAAAAAGCTGAACAAACTTCTAAAGTGAAAACATGTGAATTATTTTTTGATCCGTCACTTAAATAAATACTATGAATAATATAAATTCACTTAGTATTGTTTGTTTGAATCTTCCCATTGATGTTTAGGACTGCAAATGGTCAGTCTCTAATTGGCATATGTGCATACTGTGCGTATTGCCTCGATATTGCCGTAATTCACAAACATTATAAGCAATGATGGATAGTGGCTAGCAGTGGAATCCAGAGCATGCGTTTCGTCCTATTTGGGACCCGTCATCCGGATGTGCCTGCATCCCAGAGTTGATGTTCACTCGGAGACTTGAACCTAGTACCTTTGGCTTCAAACTCCATTGCGTTATCCATTCGGCCACTGAGTCCTGATAGCCACTCGCTTGAAGCGTAAAGTACTGGGTTCGAATCCCAGAGTGAACATGAAGTCTGAGATGCAGATACATCCAGCTGACTAGTCCCAAATATGACGAAACGCGCGTCCTGGATTCCACTGCTAGCCACTATCCATCTTTGCTCACTATGAGTAATATGTTTGTATTTTTATATGAACAGCTTGTTTTGGGTTACCTTTCAGTAATCACATAAAATAAAGGTATATTTCTCAATGAAATATCAAAAAAATATTTAGTTTAGAAATCACATACGAATAAATGTCATATTGCAAGTGGAAAAAACGGAGTATAAGTCATCCTAGTTAATGATACTGCTACCCACAGCATATAACCTTAAATTTCGGTTTGTGATTCCTATGGAACTGGAAATCATGAATGGGAAAATGTTCTCCAGCAATGAAAATGTTGCTAGTCATAGTATACTCAGAAATAAATTTCCTATGACTGTAAACATGTTCAAACTTGAATTCGAAGTAGTAATACAATTATTACTTAAGCTCAAAATGTTCGTGATCGCATAAGTTATTGGTTTTTATATCAATATTAAACTAATAAAATCTAGTAAGATCCTTTTTAAGAACCATTGATAGTACTGAGTAACAGATTTGTAGAGTGCAAGTTGAAAGGTGTGAAAACAATTTTCCATACTATGTGGTTAGGTTAGAGTACCAAATTTGAAACACAATCTGTTTAATGTTATCCCTACTTAAGCTTCTTGATCTTATGTATTAATAGTTAGTATTAATCATATGACTAAAGCTTCATTTTTAAAATTTAATTGACAGATTGAGTTTTATGTACAGAAATGTTGAATGACTGAAATTTACGGAACCAAGTTCACATTACAAAACATTTTTTTAAACATTTACGCTTTACTATGGGAAGAAGTTAGAGACGATTCATAGCTCAGCTGGATACTTCTGATGGTATTGTAGTTTTGTCCTTAATGTCATACGTCCAAAAACAACACTGTCTATATGGTCAGCATCATCTACACGAGTATGAGATGGTATGTGTGCTGTCGGACGCTATATCAAGTCCACATAGCTTATTTTAGCTTCCGGACAGGCTAATTCATTCATTCTTCGTGAGTCACATCTTGACCTTATTAATTATTCGTTTATCAACCTTGACTGCTTTATGTAAGCGTATGTGTGTTTATTTCTTACCTTACTCATCACATGTCTGTAACTTATTTTTGTCTGCCTATAAATATCGATTTACGCTTGGTTACATTGATTTAGCTTATATGCCTTCTCCACTGCGCGTCATCTAGCTTCTCTCTCTTCTCTTCACTTTCTCCAATTCGTTTCACGTTGCTCTCTACGCTCTCTCTCTCTCACCCACTTCCATCTGTGCCTACTTTCTTCGTGCTTGAGGATTTTATCAATTATTAACAATACACTATCCCTGCAATTAGTGTTCTGCCTTTTGAATAACCTCGAGTAAACTCATAATGCTACTAGGTGATTTGGCCTGCGTAAATACTCAGTTAACCGGATATTATTTATTGAAGTCAGATTTAGAGGAATTAACCTCTACAAGTATTTTAGGATTAATTCACAAGTGGATAGTTTGACGGTTCTAATGACCCAATTGGTTGTGCTAAAAGGTTTTTATTACATCATGTTTTTTTATATTTTCGTTAAGTATTCTCACCCCTGTGTAAAATTCTTGCACTTTTCAAAACCAACTACTTTTTGAAATAGAACACTGGTGGGATGGTCCATAATCCTAAACGAAGCATCACACTTAAACTATCCACGTTATGTACATGTCAGTGATTTCATAAAGTAATACCATTATTGGTTGAAATATATTTAACGTATTAGTGACTGTATATCATTTATATCACTATTGAGTTTCAATCTGTTCAGTAGGTGATTAAGTATAATTCATGTAGAGATCATCTCAGTCATTATCATATCTAGTTGTTTTACCTACTCCCTTAAACAAATAACTGGGGTAGTTCTCAAGAAAACAATTTGAAATTGAACGCTATAATCATTTAACTAAAATCACTAGTCAGAGTCATTAAAATGTCTGGCTATATGACCATCCAGTACTGTTTAATTTTGACGATTCTCCAAATGACAATAATCTAGGGATATAATATATTGATATCCGTTTTTAATTAGGTACCTCAATACCACATGAGTTACAATTAGCTTATCTATCATTATTACAATGTTTTTCTCACAAGATAAGTTTAAATAACAGAAGGGATCCATTTTTTCTCAATGTACGTTAATTAACCAATCTGAATCTCAATATTGAGTGTCTCAGGCATCTCTTCATTCACACGACGTCATTTCTAATCCATGATTGTGTTAAGAGATAGTTTATCATAAATCCAAAGCAGTTTATTTACTCTATATAAGTACTTTCTTCGAAGAAGACTCTACTCTTAAATTTCATTCTTAAACCCTGATGTCACACATTATATTGATTTTGATTGGCTTGGTAGTGTGATATAGTTTACTTAACGTTCCCAGCTCTTTTCTTGATATATTTAAACCCACAATTATCCTTTAAAGGATACAGCTATTAAAAATATACACATTTAGGACATATAATTCAAGCTGTTGATAACCACCCACATTGTCCAAATACTATTAGTACGATCAGTTACCTCAAGATGCCTTGTCGAAAAAAAGAACAGTTATTGAGAAACCGAGATATATAGGTTTCTAATTCAAACTGAATGGAATCAAAACAAGACCACTGTGACAACCAATCTCTGAGTTTAGTGGTTACATTACAAATTGAATAACAGGATTTGATTAAGATTTAGACAATATAGAGTTGATTACTAATCAGAGCAAAATAACTGCGTTCACTAGAAGTTTAGTCACTGGCCGAATGACTCAGCAGCAACCTCGTTGGCACGGTGAGTGCTGATTCCCTTAAGATCTCAGATATACCTTCCTTAATGTGTTCCAGATGACAGAAAGCGTACATTCATGTTCTACTGCCAGCTGAATCAAACACTGCTCAATGATCTAGTTTTATTAATACTAGTCCTTTACTTCTGAAATCAACCATTTATCTCTGTAATAACATTGCAGAATATGAGTGAATCGTTTTGAAAGCTGCAATAATTAAATATTTATCAACAACGTTATCATTTTATCATAACCTTGTATTAATAGCTGTTGATAAACGACGAAATAGAAGGTAATGTTATTAGTAACAACTTGTGTTTTTATATGGCGATAAATAAACTTTTTCACATGAGTAATTGGAAAAGAATCGTGTATAACACTAGCTGTAGTGACATAAATTACAGACTAATAGTAGACTTTATACACATCGTATAGTTTCTGATTGTGGCTGAGGTTATCCACAACGTCCTTAATATTGAATATATATAAATACCATTTCAGCACATTCAAACATGTTTCCGTTCATTCACCGGGTGACAGACCTTTAATGATGTGTAATTCTTACTAAATTATTTTATTTTACACCGCTAGAGTTATCCACGACTGTCTTCTGTCTTCTATTTCTCTGACTGTGCGTATAATCGACTTTATGACTTCGCATCTAAATCCCCCCGGCTAATTATCGGAGCATAGCTAAATTTATTTCCACTCAAGAAATCCTGAAGCTAAATACGAATTAGGTAGGGAACGATTTTTATTAAAATTTGATTGACTGAACTGGCCACTAGACGTTAACATGTATTACTGACAAGTAATCGTTTTCACTTTATCCTTGATTGCTTCTATAGGTAAAACGTAGGAAAATATAATTGATAGCAATCCATTTCAAATTTCGTGAGTTTAAATTATTCAATTCTCTTAAGATTATTAAACTTGAATTCCGTTCATTGATCAAGGGTTACTGTTTTAAAACTGTTTCTTAGGGATTTAGGTTTATCATGTAGTGTTCTCTATCTTCCATAATTTATCATAAAATTTATTTCCTTTAAATTTAGAAAAAGTAATCCTTATCAGTTTGATCCAACTCACTATTCCCACCACTCTGCAACTTGTGAACTTCGGACAAACAGGAAAGTTAAAATTCAGCATTCACGGTTAATTTGAACATACAAATGAAGGTATAAGTACAATTTATTTCCTGATACATTTAGTAAATATACCGAAACTAATGATGATTTTTTTCCGCCTCAGTAATTATTTGACAAAGAATACACATATCCAACCTTGAGAACTAGATATTAGAATAAACTAGAACAGCTGATTGTCTATGCACAGTTCTGGACATTTCTCCGTCTTCTTTGAAGATCACACTTTCAGACTGATCAATGCCCTACAATTTAATAATAGCAATGTATGTACTGGGTTTGAGTCTCAGGGTGAACATCAACTCTGAGATGCAGGTACATCTAGCTGACTAGTCCCAAATAGGACGAAACGCGCGTCCTGGATTCCACTGCTAGCCTCTATCCATCGTTGATATATTTTGTTTTCATTTCTTATAAACACTAAGATTAGATTAAAGTAGTCACTATATTACTTTATGATGAGTACAAAATAAAGCTGTCGATCTAATGCTTTCAATAATTACGTTATTTATTATGATGACATAATAAGTGTCTTTTGAAATTAACTGAATAATTATTAGTGCTAAGCTTAAAATAACGTAATACCTCTAATATAAATTGTTTTTATATGATTAATTCTACTGCAGACTACGTTCATAATATTTTTAATTACAAAAACGACTAATTCAATACAACTTACTTTACTTCATACCAATTATTCCTATTCAATAAATAGAATATACGTATTTCAAAAGCTCCGTTTATTAAACTAAGTACAGACGATAGATATTCATAATGTGCGTAATATATTGTAATCATTCCGAGTAACTACTTAACTGTACAGTACATCATTTCAAATTATATAATTATCAACAACATATAAAAAGGTAACAAATAAATGACATCACTCAACTGATTCAAAGCAATCATCAGAAAATCTGAAAATTATTGAAACTATTCCATCTCATGGAGAACGAAGTCGATAAATAAATTTTATCGGTTAAATAGCTTATGGTAATTAGTTTAATATGAAAATAGCTATTTCGGGCGTATCTTTGACTTAATTATAGTTATGATCCAGATAGGTATCGAACTTAGTACTCAGGGGTCTTGTGAAAACTGAATTAAATTCAAACTACTGAGTCGATGTTCAGTGGTTTACATATGCAACAAATTCAATATGACATGTTACACCATGATTATTAAGTTTCAGTAATCTATCTATATGGACCTTCAAGGTTGATAATCATTCCCCATCCATGTTCTGATTATCATTAAGTACTATATTTATTTCATCTTTCATAATCCTTAGTGTGTTAAATCAGTAGAATATACAGTGTAGTTGATACACGATAATAAACCGTTTAAAAAATTGGAAAGGTGGATAGGGTGACTGAAGTGCGCTTACACTGTAGTGAACAAGATCACAACTGGGGACAATCGAATGTATTTAAGCACAAATTACAGACTATCTCACTAAATTCTGATAACCATACAATAAACAGTTAATTTGCAAAACAACAATCAATTGTCTCAATATTAACTGTTCCTTCTGCAAATATCAATTCGTCTTCTCTGATTTCATTGTTCATGCATTTTCGTACCGATTGCGCTTCATTCCTGTTCGTTCGTTATCGATCTTCTGCCAAAATACATTCTATGTCTGACCATCACCGTACACTACTTATGTGGATATAAGTAGACCACACCACAACACTACTACCATATAATTTATTTGTATAAGCATTTAGTCTAATAATAGCGCAGTCAAAGAAGAATTTATTGTAGTTAAACTTACTTATTTTAGTAAATACTAAAGTTCTTTAGCCTGTAGTTAATGATTTTTACAAAGCAATACAAATAAATGGCAGAATTTCTTATCATCAAATGTAAAACGATTACTTAAATATTAAAATCAATTTATTTAACATAAGAATAAAAATAAAGTTTCCATTTTATTTCATTGATTCATATGATAACAAGCACTTCTATATGTTTAGATTATTGTCCTGATACTATTTATTTAACCAATATAGTTTACATTCACTTAGTATTGTTTGTTTGAATCTTCTCATTGATGTGTTAGGACTGCAAATGGTCAGTCTCTAATTGGCATATGTGCATACTGTGCGTATCGCCTCGATATAGCCTTAAATCACAAGCATTGTAAGCAAAGATGGATAGTAGCTAGCAGTGGACTCAGTAGATGAGTGGATAACTGTTATGCTTGTGGCCGAGTGGATGACTAGTTAATGTGTGACGCGATAAGACCCGCCAAACAGGGAGCAGCAACTTATCGATTGTAACAGTGACACGAAACCCGTACGAGCAGACTAGAGTGCTAACCGGTCCTGCGATCTGCCTAGCCCAGCCAGTTAAGTCCAAAACACCAATAACAGCCTCAGTGGTATGAATCATTATTTACAAACACACTGGGTTTTTATACAAACCAAAGTAATCAATAAACTGATTATAACTCAAGAATCGTATGATAATAAGTCAAGGTCAAAATAAAGCTAATGATAAGAGAAATACGAATATGAATAGTTCAGTTACGTAATAATTGTACAATAGGAAATAGGCATATTACATTGATCCATAAATAGACCTAAAAGTTACCATTCGCAATTCACCGGGGGATATCAACATGATGCCATGTTAAAAGCCCATGAAATGGTCGCACCAATCGCCCACAGAGTACTAGAGATCATATCAAGCGGTACAACGAGCGAATCTCATTCTGCAATAGAAATTTCTACCGAATCTAATGATCGAGATTCTGAAGCTTCTCCGGAAAATGTGTTACACGCATTGAATGATAATCTGGAAACTAGCGCAGTTTTGATGGACGCTGTTTATCATTGTGATCCTCAGCCTACCCGTGGTGTTCGCAATAAGTCTGATGACCACTTTTCTGCAGAATCAAATCCTGACCTCACATCAAATTTCGATCCTCACCATCCAGTCAATCTTAGCAGGTTCCCTATTGAATGCGAAAAACATGTTATAAATAGAATTACATTAATAGAAACTTGGGTATATGAGGATCCAACACTATTTCGTGGGGGAGGAGGAGCTCGGATTTCTTAAAAAGGGGAGGTGTTGGAGATGTCAAATCCCCAGAACGTACTTGGTAAATGGCTTAGTTTTGTAATTTTATTTTGGAAATTTGAATTTAGCTGTTTTCGCGCCAAACGCGCTTTTTTACCTTCACGTCATATTTCCCACTTGTGAACTATCTTAAACGCTATTGGTCCATTGTTTCTTTGTGTGTGCTATTTACTAATGATGCTCAAGGACAATTTGTTGCTGTATAAATGCGCTTGACTTTTTCCCTTATTTGATTGCTTGTACTCGGCTGCTTAAGGAATACATATATGTTCCCCTACTTGCCTTGGACTTCTTCATCTAGTTAGCGGGGCCTGGGACAACAGATTAGAATAGCTTATCGTGTCATTGTCATTGGCTTTCGTTCGTTACCGCGGAATCGATTTAGCTCAAGCATATCAATAACGCAATGGCGTTTGGAGCGAAAGGTACTGGGTTCGAGTTTCAGAGTGAACATCAACTCTGAGACGCAGGTACATCCAGCTGACGAGTCCTTAATGGGACGAAACGTGCGTCCTGGATTCCACTGCTAGCCACTATCCAATATAGTTTACAGTTTATTCAAATCACTGATCACTTTTTAAAGCATCCATCCACATCTAATATTTACAGTTAGTACAATGAACTTCTTTATTTATTTTTCGGAATGTTATGAAACAACGTTTTTTTATAAAAGTTATTTTATAGCTTAAACTAACTTATTCTAAAACAACACTAAGTAACGATATCGAGCTGTACGATAATTGTAAAAAGTGATAATCGATAACGGATGTCCAATAGTGTAAACTGACTGAAAGACCAGAAATAAACTCAACTCTAATTCGTAATTTTATCAGTCTACTTGACAACTAACCAGAATGAAGAGAGAATTATCATTCCCACCATCTTTGTAAGCAATGGATGTCGGATTGCCTTGTTCTGTGTGTTTTTCCTCTGCATTTTTCGTGTCGCTTCAAAATTTAGTCTTTTATTATATCAAAATTCCGTAATTTATGTGATCCTCTAAATTTTGAGGCTAATGTTTTTGGATCGGTTTTGTTTTTCAACTCAACTCAAACCTTTCTCCATTATTTACTGACGGTCTATGTGTTGGGATGATCCTGAATATTTCTCGCTTCTCGTATATTTTGAGTCTTTTCTCTCGTGTTCAAGTCGCTGTGTAGTTCTAGTTTGAGGGTTACGAGACTAGCTTACGATCCGAATATAGCGTTCAATCAGCAAGACTTATCACTATGTCAAAACAAATACAAGTAATATTAAGCTTTCTATAACTTGAGATATCATTCCGGTATTCAGTGCACGTGTCTCGTGTAACGCATTATGACATGGTGAATAAAAATTACCGTCACAGCAAAATTCACAGAATAATCTAATTTTTTTAGTTGACGTGATAACGTTGAGTATATTTCCACTTCATTCAAGTCGTAAATGTAAATTTAGTGATACCATCCAAAATAGCTTGAAGATAATGTGATTATCTCTATATCTGAAAGTTTTAGTTTCCATCTATGGAGCGGTAGATGATATTCATTACTGAATATGCCAATGTTGGGACAAGATACTTGTTTACTACTCCCTGATAATTAATGGATACGTAGATAAAGACATTTTGAGATATAAACTAACTTTGAATCTTAAAAACTGTTTATGCCAATATCTCATATTATTAACAACAGATTTATCATGCCTTGTTTTGTTTTAATATTCTGTTTAATTATAAGTTGAGATACATATAAAATTGATTTATATACCAGTCTCAAGTAAAACTTAATAAAGTAACCTTAGTAAATCAAATGAAAATAAACAGCACAATTGTTGTATTGATTTTTCTATTCCACGATCTATATTGAAATATGTCATAGAATTACGTAAAAACCGAACAGAAATGTCTATATGTTAATGTATATATATTTATCTATTTATATATAAGAATCGTATGATGTCGGAATGAACTAAAATTCGGAAGATCGACCACTGGATTCTGTCTCAATTGTTTGAATATATAATGTTCTCTTCTGAGACCTCTGATTTTCCTGTCATATGAGATTTTAAGATAACACTAATGACGACTAGAAAACTAAGAGTTAACAAGCTCTTAAAGTGTTTTGTGATTCTCACTAATTATTTGGAAGACGTTCACTTAGTAAGGAAGCTACCTTTATCATATATATATAACTTAAAATAATCACTTCATTTTGTTTGGGTGCAGTAATTATAAATGTATTATCAAAATCATCATAAGTTTCTATGACAACGACACTCAATAATCAATATAATATTTGTTTGAATTTACTAGTATTATGATCAGTTCAATTTTTGAATAATAGTTTCCTGTTGTTTAAATCAATACGAACCATTTACTCTTGTTTTCTATCATAAAACAAGGTCAATATGATTTCATTTATTTTAGATTACTTCTTAAGAATGATAGTGTCATTCAATACGATCATAGATGATTATTGACTGTTACAATATATTTGGTAGAATTATTTAAACTACATTTTGGTTTTAACTAAACTGTTATTATTTCTAATTCAGTAAGTAAGAAGTTCAATTCATATGAAATGAAATATGTATGAATAATTTGAGTAGTTTCGAATTGATTAGATACACAATAAATAATACTTTATCCAGCATTAAGTATATATTTGTAACCAGCAAATATATAGAGTTCTGACTCCTTTGAATTTTACATAATTACAGTTTTATGTGAATTCAATACGTCATGAACAGATAACATGAAATCGATTCATTGAATAAAAGAAAATCTAACTAATATGTATGTTATATTCGTCATATATTAATCTCAGTTGGGTTATCTTTGAAGATTGAGGAGCTTTGTGTAACTGTTTGATTATAGTCTGTGATTCGTCAGTAGCAGCCAAATGCAACCCCACCGAAAAATCGAAACCAATACCTTCATGTTTTATAGCACTCAACTGAGTCAAACAAGCGTAAACAAGCATAACCTTCAAATTCCTCAAAAACTATGATATCATCAATTTATTGTTTTGAATTTCGATCTTCCCCGTTGTAGACTTCAGTCACTCAATGATGTAGAGTCGTTCTCATCTATCTGTATTCAATACTACTAACCGCATAATTGATAGTTATCAACAAATTATTTATTTATTTATTTGAACATATAAATATTGGTACAAAAAGCACCAGATAAATATGCGCCACACAAATCTCATTTGATTTGTGTGAGGGCTGTGATACTGCCCAGGTGCCCAAACCGAGGCAGGTGGTTTTCTTAGGGGGCCACATCCGGAGCCTTTGATCTAAAGATCTGATCCACAAGGCGGTGGAGCATCGTGAGAAGATGCAGTCCTATGGTAGCCGGTGACCAACGGTTGATTCATACGCCATTTGTTCCATCAGGATACTGGAGCACATGTGCACATTGGTTTGGAATCACGGTTTTCCAACTCTTCTTGGTGAACGCGCAGTGTTCACCAACCCAGTTAAAGAGCCGGACATTCGCTTTTCGTCCTCTCAATTTCGTAAACAACACCCGTGGTACGAGAAGGCAGTGAGTTGGACTTCCCTGGTAGAGGCTATATACGCGTGGCCACATGAGAGCATTTGGAGAGGGAGAGCGTACTCTCCCCACTCTTGGCCATACCAGGGCATTTAGGGGCTATCAATAAAATCAATAAAATACAGTTTTTTTTACAATTGCTTAAATAAATACTGTCTCTAGTATCATCTTAGTTACCACTTTTGTTTTTATTCATGTAATCTGCTCACTGAATAATAACAACATAAAGAAACAAATTTCAAAAGAAAAGGAATCTTTCATGTCATAATGTATACAGAATATTTGAAATATTTTCTGTTAATTATGACTATAATGGTGTGCTTTTTTACGTATTATCATAGAACAAAATGAACCGATCGATAAGTCCGTAATTTATAGTTGGATTGATAAAGAATACTTATTTGTAAGGTATTTATAGTAGCATATATGAAGGAGAGATTATCACATAACAAATTGAATAGCCAAAATTTACTGTTCAAAACATTAGTAACATAGATTAATCATAATATTATTAGATTTGAGCAACAAATTAACGAAAACTAAAACTAAAGCAATTCCTATCAAATGCTTGAAATTAGATATATTTGCTCAACAAGAAGAACGATTGTAATTCTTTCTTTACCAACTAACTATATTAGTTTATTACATCATATTTATTAAACTCTTCTTTCTACTTAGATTCAGTCTTTAGATTGTCTTAATCTGAGGCTTGTATTATGGCTAGTTGTTAGTTATTGCCTCCCTTATTAAATTTAAGTATATTATGTGCACTTCCTGAGTCATTGGGTTACCTTACCTTTTGTTCTTCTTTTCCCCCAGCTCTCCTCATTCATGCTATTTCGTATGCTCCCCTAATACACAAAGTAACTTCTGGCTAGACGCGAACTAATACACTATGTTCAGTCGTTTAACTACGTAACTGATTGAAAGTTTAGATCTACAATAATCTCCTGTTACTATTTGTAATGTTTAAACTCTTCTTTTGCTTATGGTACTTATACACAGCTTTTTTAATCTTATAAAACCTTTACAACTGATTAATCACTCAGTAGTAATCAATATTATGTCAAGTTTATCTTATTACTGATTGAGTTCTAAAGATCAGGTTGCCCGAACAGCTTAGTAGTAACGTCTTAGACAATGAAGCTGGTTAGCACAGAATCAAATCTTTCATGGAGCATCAGTTCCCTCAAGATTTCTGGTACACCTTTCTGAAGAGAACCAAACAGCATGAAACCTAGCTACAGGATTTCCTACCAGCAACCTACAGCTACCATCATACATCCCAACTTAGTTCACGCCATATCGAGTCACTTAGACTAGTAGCCACATTCTAACTTCATCGATATAATTGGATCAGTACTGGGAAGGATTTTGGTGGTTATTCCCTAAAAATTCTAAATCAATGGGGTCACAGTATAGATACATATGCTATGCTCTTGGCGCCGTAAAAACCTGTATACATTACCCTACCTTTCAAAAGTAAGTAAAACAGTCTTGTGTTGAAACAAAGGTCAAATCAGTTAATAAAACATACTATGCAGCAAAGGCCATTATCACTGAAAAAACAAGGTCCGTGCTTCACCAAAAACCTAAACGTCATGCAAACGATTGCTTCATGCTACACTATATTCATCAGTTTACATGTGTGGTAACATGTGGAGTAACTGGGATTTACAAGTGAGGGTCCATGAACATGCATCAAAATAGCTGCAGAAACAAATAAAATCAAATGACTCAGTAATAGCAGACGATAAACATCGATTTCGCTCTATTACTAAACCCATAGTTGAAACAGTTCATAAGACTATAAGCAGAGATGAGTGATGGCTAGCAGTGAAATCCAGAATGAGCGTTAATAGATACGAAGCAAATTATTTGGAAATTTGTTTGACCATTTAAAGGTTCGAGAGGGTAAACAATCTATGCTCATTAGGACGAGTTCATACGTTACTCAACTTCCAGTCAGAGTGACCTATAGAGGATATTAACAGATTTAATATGTAAAATCTCTTTTCACATTGGAATATTACGGTTTTATTTCCATAAACTTTATTTACGAAAGTTGTTCTCTAATTGTCTGGAAAGTATTCAGGAATTCGTCGCGGTTGTTATAAGCACGTCCGTAAACCATACTTGTTCCACCAGCTTGACATGATTATAGTATATAATAGTAACGTAATGACTCATTTGCCAGGTAACTGGATAAGAATCATCATCCAAATGTGAGAGATAATCATACTACCTGGCTGTTCAAATTGAATTAGATGGGAATTCGAACCTAGGACTTAGTGACCCAAAGATTGATTCCTAACAAAGAGTCAGTCACTGGTAATAGACCAGTTGCTACACTCCAAATCATCACAGCCCCGACCGTCGCTGCTACCTTGACGTGGTGATCGGGCTTGCCTATCGTGATGAAGCAATCGAGCTATGCTGGCTGGAACAATCGTTCCTCGAGGTTTTACCATGCCAGACAGGTCAGTTGAAGAGCGGTAAGACTAAAAGCAGCAATCCCAAGGTCCGAAGGCAAAGTCGTACTGCCGACTGTACAGAGGTGTGACGGCAGTAAGGTGTTTCCTTCAGACAACCAGCATGACAGCGATGCTGCCTTCCCACAAGGAGGGGTGGGGTTAGAAAAGGTCGACCCTAAAAATGCACACCTCGCCTTATCCCACGGATTTCCGTCTCCGGCGGTAAGGTCCTTTGAAGAACAGAGCTAACACTTCAAAAATCCCTCACAAGAAGACCGTGCGTGACCAGCCTCTAGCAGTTGTCCCTTAGGCACTGCGGTCACGCTCCCAGGTCGTTCAGACCAACACTAATCCAACTTCCTTTCCAGGTCCCTCAAGAAATACCCTTCGACGGTGTGGGCAGCCGGGAAGTGATATTAGCCCTCATACCCGTAACAACACACGAGACCAAGTTGGTCACTTTCAAATCCTTCCTACTCCTAATAACTCTCTTATCTCCACGACTAACCCTTCCCACGTCTGACCTTCTCCGAAAAGCTAAGCGTTCTGATGTAGTAATAGTGGCTGGTGACTTTAATGCTCAAGTAGGTAAACTAAGTGAAAGGGAAGGACACCTTGGTGGATCTTATGGTGTCGTGGCTAAAAGAACAGATAATGGCGACCGTCTGTTGCAGCTGTGCTCAGACAACCGCCTATTTCTTGCAAATACTAACTTTAAGCATAAGGAAAAACATCTTTTGACATGGCGACCCCCGAATTCGTCCCAACGTTGGACCCAATTAGATCACATCGCTATCAGCCACCGATGAAGGGGCTCGATAGAAGACTGTCGCTCATTCTGGAGCACATGTTTAGACTCAGATCATGCTCTAGTGCGAGCATGTATCTGTCTGCGTCTTACTGGACGTAAGAAAGACACTGCAGGGAAGCCTCTAAGGGTTCTACTTAATGATAAGCAAGCTAAGAATATATTTCAGGAACAACTGGAAAAACAGTTAAACAGACATGTAAGTTGTGCCCACCCCGAAGCAGCGTGGAATGACATCCGAAAAGCTGTGGAAACAGCAGTGATATCCGCTAGTAAGGTAAGCCATAAGGTCAGGGAGAAACAATGGATCTCGGCAGCATCTACCGCACTGATAGATGCTCGAAAATTCATCCCACCTGGCTCTGAACATAACGAAGAGCGGAGTCAGCTTAAGCGAAGGATAATAAGAAGCTTACGCAATAATCGTGAACAGTGGTGGGTAGCGAGAGCAAGAGAGATGGAAAAGGCAGCGGCAATAGGTAACAGAAGACAGCTATTCAGACTTATTAAAGAAACCGGCATTAGGAACCCAACTATTAGCGAAACTATCTCAGACAAAGATGGGCATATCATTCATTCTCAATCCAGGAGATTGGATCGATGGGCAGAACACTTTAGGGATTAGTTCAACTGGCCTTCAGCCACACTTCAGTTACCCACGATCCCCAGTCGTCCTGAATGGAAAATTGAGGTAAGTCCTTCAACTCTCTACGAGGTTGATAAAGCGATAGGAAATCTAAAGCGAGGAAGAGCCGCAGGCCCTGACAGGTTTACCCATGAGATTTTTAAGGATGGTGGTCCAGTACTAGCAACGAGATTGACTGAGGTCTTAGGTAGTATCTGGGAACTGGACGTAATTCCATCTGACTGGTCCCAATCACTGATTGTGCCAGTCTATAAGAAAGGACAAAAGTCCTCCTGTGACAATCACAGAGGAATCAGTTTGACTAATATATTGTCTAAAATATTAGCTTCAATAATACTAGGTCGCCTAACCAAAGCTCGTGAAGAGCAGACTAGAGAAAACTAGGCTGGTTTTCGACCTGGACGTGGTTGCATAGACCAGATATTCACTCTACGTCAGGTCCTAGAACATAGACATACATTCAGACGTCCCACAATAGTAGTATTTCTTGACCTTAAGGCGGCATTTGACTCAGTTGATCGTGAGGTTCTATGGCAGTGTTTGTCAGTGAAAGGAGTACCAAAAAAGTACATTAACCTCATAAAGGCTCTCTACTCGAACACAACTGGTCGAGTTAGAGCCTATGGCGAACTGTCATCAGAATTGGTTACCTCAAGTGGTGTTCGTCAGGGCTGTCCACTCTCCCCATTCTTGTTTAACTTTGTCGTTGATATGCGTTTAGAGATATCACTTTCATCATCTCAATCTCCTGGAGTTGAACTTTTACTGGGAGATTCACTTGTTGACTTAGAATACGCCGACGACATAGTTTTATTCGGTGAAGACGCTGACAAAAATGCAGTCTTCTGACCACTATAAGCAACAATACAGGCATGTTCGGGATGCGATTCTCTCCCTCGAAGTGCAAAATGTTACTTCAGGATTGGGTTGCATCGACACCTGAACTAATGATAGGGAGTGAAGTAGTTGAGAGTGTTGACAGCTTCACTTATCTTGGGAGTCTCATCAGCCCTTGTGGTCTGGTGTGTGACGAAATCACAGCACGGATACAGAAGGCTCGTCTAGCTTTCGCCAACTTGCGCCATTTATGGCGTAGGCGAGATATCCGTCTAGCAACAAAAGGACGGGTTTACTGTGCAGCAGTTCCTTCCGTCCTACTTTATGGCAGTGAAACATGGCCGATAAGAGTAGAGGATATTCGTAGGCTACTAGTGTTCGATCATAGGTGTCTTAGAAGCATTGCCCGTATATCCTGGGACCACCGGGTAAGTAATGCAGATGTTAGGAAACGGGTACTAGGTAAGGATGGCAAATCGATTGATGAAGTGGTGAAACTTCATCAGTTGAGATGGCTGGGACATGTGTTACGTATGCCCAACCACTGACTGCCCCGACGTGCAATGCTTTATGGTGTAGGAGCAGGTTGAAAGAAAGCTAGGGGCGGTCAGACCAAAACATGGCATAAATCCATGAAGTCGCTGACAAGTGGACTGGGCCGTGTTGGTAGGTGTAGACTACCTGGTTGGGATTCGCGAGATGATAGCAACCGATGGTTAGAGACCTTGAATGACATGGCTCAAAATCGTTTGCAATGGCGAAGGTGCATCCACTCTTTGTGTTCTAACAAACTCTAATCTTCTGAATTCTTCATGTCCGTATCCTTTTTCTCTTTCCAAATTTATTTCACTGTATTATACTCCTTCAATAACATCTTCAAACCCTTATCTTTCACATAATACTTATACTCTTACTACTTCTACCAATATGGGATTTGAATTGACAACTTCATCTCTGTGCTAATGTGGTATAGCAACTCTAACTGATGTACGTACGTACGAAGTTCTACGTTGTAACTGACTGACTGAAATCATCACAGCAAGAAAAGCAACATGATAGAAAACACAGCAGGTTATATATTTGTAATAAGACATTAACTTACTTTTAAAGTACAGAATGATATTGAAGTGCTAACTTTAAACTCAAGATTTAAAATAAACCAGAAAATAAACGGGACAGGTTATTGTATCCAACTTCCCCCATAATAGACGACTATCATCACGGAAATCCTATCTAAAAGTCTATCCTAAACAACAAGATTCAGTCGAACAACCAATGACTTAATTGACCGTCTATAGTTGATTCCTCCGTAAATTAAATAAACAACAGTAGTGTAACGTGATACGACAAGAAATTTCAACAACCTACAAACGTAGAAGCAAGCGCGGATAGACATTATTGAGTCAGTCAGTCATATACATTTTAGAACTTGACACATGAGAGTTGATTCACGCCACATCATATTAACATTGCGAGATAGAAATCAAGACAAATCTCAGAGTAGTAGAAGTGATGTAACAGTAGTAATAGAAAAGATTGGGAGTTCAAAAAGAATAGAAACAAAAAGGTACGAAGAAAACTTCGGGATTCCGGAAAGAAGAGTAGATAAATAGTTAGTGCACCTGGGCCATTGTGTAAGATTCTGGGCCATATCACCCGAAGTTTCCAACCATTGGTTACCATAGTCACATGAACTCCAACCAGACAGTCTGCATCTAATTAGATAGCTCAGTTCAATAATCAATAACTTCATGGACCGATCGCATGCCTTGGTTTGGCTATACTCCTAGCTCTCTTCCAGCCTGTTCCCACAACTAGGCATCATAGACCCCGAAGCTAGTAAGTTGTTAGGAATGACCTTGTTAAAGAACTAAATAATTACTTTCGTGAAATGTATTTTATATATATATATATCACAGAAGGTGATATAAATCACCATGATTGTTAACTTTGAAGGTATGAACAAAAAAACTTGGAAGTATAGAAATGTATAGTGTTTATTATACGATGTACGATTTTTGCATCAAAATATATGACGAGAGAACCAAGAAAGAAACAGTGCATGTGCTATATCTATATAGTTTATGCATTGATGTCTATTAGTGCTTAATTAAGGAACATAGGCACAAACACAATGATAATAAACGGTGATACTAATGATAATAATGTGTAATAATCGTACAATGCAAGAATGAAAATTTACAAAAACAGGAAAAAAAGAGCGGGAATGAATGTTGTTCCGAAAAAAAACAACCGGCGTCACAGTATATCGCATAACGTTTGATTGGGTAACAAAAGATATGTCTTTCTTTTTATTCTCCAATGAAAAAATTGTTTTTCGGGGGCTTTTTCACACTAGTCCACCACTTTAGTCGACTTTTACAACTCCGTAAATTTTTCGAACAAACCAGAAGCACGCGTAAAAGCCAACAGAACCTGACGAAGATAATAACAAGAGTAAACATTTTAAAAAATGTTGTAGAACAGTATTTAAAATTCAGCCACTAGAAATACTGATAATTGGTAACCGATATAATCTAAGAATGGAAAAGGAGAGAGGTAATAGCCAAGAAAAAGTGTTCATATCCCCCTTGCCTAAGTCTTATTAAATCTAAGTGCAACTTCTAATCAACTATGAGCTATAATGTAATCGGCTTTACATGAAGGATACCCGACTGTCCAAACGGAAATAGACGGAGTAAGTGTTAAACAAGTGACCTAATGGTTAAAGGACAACTGTTTCAATCACTAACCCACTAAGCTTCATAACTGTTCAGTATGAAAAACGAACTTTAAGCGAACAACTAGCAGTATCACATACCGGAATATGGGACCAATATGAGTTGTTGTATAAGCAAGTAACCCGGTGATAAGACTAAATTCTTGTTAATACACAGTCCCAATTTTATATCTAACACTTCATTACCCTTCGTGGGGCATAGACTACTGAAAAAGGATATCCAACCAACTCTGTTTAATACACAATAGTAATTCATTGGAAAACCATGCAGTCAATGAGTTAGATGTGGAAACAGGTGGGACAAAAAAACCACGAAAAATTGTTATTATGATTATTATCACAGAAAACAACTTGGTTGAATGATAACTAACAAGGAAATCGATGGCTAGATCATGATGATAAATCAAAATAATGTAAACTAAGCTTATGCCAATCTGGGCCATCTTTGGCGCCTTCGTGATGTTAGTCTGGCTGTAAAAGGTCGGATCTACAACGCGTCGGTGAGAGCAGTTTTGCTCTATGCTTGTGAAACCTGGCCTCTCCGAGTTGACGATGTTAGACGACTCTCTGTGTTCGATCATCGTTGTCTCCGAAGGATTGCTGACATTCAGTGGCAACACCATGTTAGTAATGCAGAGGTTCGGCATCGTGTGTTCGGGCGCAGGGACGATAATTCAATTGATGTCACCATCTTGAAACACCGACTTCGGTGGCTTGGACATGTTCTACGAATGTCGTCCCAGAGACTTCCACGTTGTGCATTATTTGCCGACTCTGGGACTGTTTGGAAAAAGCGGAGAGGGGGTCAGTGTATGACATGGTGTCGTGGCATGAAAGAGAGCTGCAAAGGGCTAGCTTCTGTTGGTCCTTCACGACTCCCTGGCTGGGGTCCGAGAGATGGTGCAACACAGTGGCTAGAGACGTTATCAGATATGGCTCAGAATAGAAGCCAGTGGTGATCCTGCTGTAACCTTCTTCTACTTCCTTCATAAAGAGTGGCTATAACTTTCCTAACTGAGAGAGCTCTTCTGGTTATACATTCAGTTCCCCCCATCATTACTCTTCTCCTTTTCTTCTTTTTCCTTTTATATATACGCATCTTCTTCCTTTTCCCATTCTCATTATTTTGTGTGGCGCATATGTATCCGGTGCCCTTTGTACCAATATATATGTGATTAAATAAATAAACAATAAATAAATAAAACTAAGCTTACGCGAGCAACACTATCTACAATAGTCTACTTTATCGAACCTGAGGTACGATACAAAAATGATACAGGCTCTTGAAGTTGCGTTTCTTAACCGAGGGCGAGGGTATTGATATATGACTAGGAATTTTATTTCACGGATGGACGGGTCATTGAGAATATTTTGTAAAGTACAACATACACTCTGTACATCAAGATAAAGATTTCCTCGAACAGCTGCACTTCCAGTTAACAGTGTGTGTTTCGAGAACATGTCGGTCAACAATCATAACAGCTTACATCAGATAAAAATAAAAACTGGAAGACATTTAAATAAAGAAAAAAAAGTATTCGATAATAAGTACGCATTATATAATAATATCAACTTGCTTACTGGTAAATAAAAAGTTAAGCCATAAAATGATGGCTGTATAACCGAAATAAAGGAATGCCGAAACTGCATCTTGAAATTCTAAACGTGTCACAAAATAATGAATGGAGTAAACAAATAAATAAAATGATGTTCCAGCCCCTGTACATAGTGAACGCCACCACCAGCGATAATCCTACAATGGAATACAGAAGCAACGACAACAAATTTCAATTTTGATAAACAACCTTCTATTCATATATTCATGTTTAATGATATTGAGAAACTAAAGAGAGAAAACGACTGGTAGCCCTAAATGATATGACCAGTTCGTTTGAACATGGTTCATTAGACAGTAAGTGAATGATCTGCAGAAGTGATTTCATCTAAGCGCTTGTGACAATTGATCGTTTTTATTTTGTTACTTCAAATGATGAACAGTAAAAAATATAGGATGTAAAAACGAAATGATAATATTGTCAGGTCAGTGTCTTTTATGTAGTTTGTACAATTCTTTCAATTTAAAGGTAGTCAGTATTTTGGAAGTTATTGGTAGTAGACTTATATCTCAAAGATTGTCACATGTACCACACGCTTTCAAAACAATCGATTTGCTTTGGAGTGACAGTTCCTTTCAAATCACCATTTTCGATACCCAAACAAAACCGATAGTAGTTTACAATGTTTCTAAGACCTATACTTAGTTAGACAACCATGACAATTCTGTCAACGTTTCTGGGGTAGTTGACCAAATAAAGTGGTTTCCGAAATACCTCATCCATAATTCTTTAAAGACTGTTAACTAATCTGTAGTCAACTTAATGAACCTTTACTGGCATCGGTTTTCTTGATGTGACTGGTGAATTGGAGCAAATTTTTGTGTTTATCAAACGCAGTAGCGACTCAAATCTAGATCGGAAATCATTACCCAGTTGTAATAGTAAGTGTAATTAATTTGCATACATCTATTAGCTTAAGATGACTAGTATGTTGACCACTAAGACATAAGACAACTTTGAAAAATGCTACAATACGGTCAAATAGAAATCTGAATGTTCTAAAGTGATGATGGTTCTGGTATACAGTCACTCTCTCACCACATGAATTACACAAAAGCCTACTACAAGAACATCCATTGTACACGTTTCAGCTAGACACAGCATGTAGTTCAAAATTACTGTTCACAACAGATAAGAAAAACTGTGAGAACAACACAGTAATTACATAAATGTGTTAGTTTACAAGGCTTAGATTATCTTGAATTAGTGCTCATTGAATTAAACTTCCAATCAAAAATAAATAAAAACAATCCACTAAAATGGAGTCGAATCATGAAAAAATGATTGATAATTAAACAGTTCACATTATTTTCCTTCATAACGCAGCTTGTGTAATAATTGATTATTGCATTGCTTATCGTTTTGATATCCCCAACTACTTCTACATGTCAACTGTAACACCATAGAGAAGACGCAAAATGCGAATAAAAGCTCTACTCCAAGGTTAGTTTATGTACAGAGAAACGAGGGTGTTTGTAGTCCTACACCTGACCTTGTGCCACTAGAAATTTCTGGAGCCACACTAAATATAATAGTAGAATACGTAAATACCCTATCAAACCCGTAGTACGTGATTCTGTATTTTCTAGATGTTTCTGTGAAGATTCTATTCAACGCCGATTGCATAAAATGTTTCCCGGCGTTTATGAGCCTTTGGGGACCTTGACGAGGAATTTTTTGGGACTCCATCAACACTGAACTCCCAAAAACTGCTGCTACTAGCCAGTACACATCAGAAAATAGCATGGCTATATATATATATATATTTCTCCCAGGAAAAAAGCACATGAAAATATTGAATAATTAGTGGCGGAATAAACAAAAAACCCACCTCTCCACACAGTTGAAAATAACACATTAGTATAGATGTCTCAGATATTGTAATGACCAGCATAATGAAAACCAAGAATAGGAAACCAAACATATAGTAAAACTGTGCTCCCCATATACTGTTGAATATGAAAAATAATTGAATGAATATACAACTGAACGGCAATAATCCACCAATGAAAAATGCCATCAAGGGTCTACTATATAAACTTTGATAAGGTATTTGTCGTGGTATTTGATTAGTACGAACAGGAGTTTCAAATACCTAGAAATAAAATTACGTAAAAGACTAAATTTTAAAAAAAAAACATTAAAGAAAATTAAACTTACTAAGTAAATGATCCAGTCGGGCAGGGAAGTTCCTGATTAGACGTACACATATGCGTCATTGTGACTGTTTTTTCAGTAGTTCAAGTAACGAACTGATCTTAGCTAGACCACCATAGAAAACCAGGAGACACTGAACAGTAGTTTAATCCTGGTATGGGACTCCTCAGGATTGCTTGTCCACTAACTTTGTCACCGTTGCATAGGACCCAAAACCTTTAGCCTAACAGGTGGATACCAGCTCAACAGCCTAGAGGTTAAATGTTCGCGAGCAAGATTGAAAGTCCTAGATTCAATTCCCCGTGATTTAAGTGATGAAAATTACATAATATTCACCAACCCATTATACTGTTTTTCTCTAAGTTGAATTCCCCTTTTGTTGACCTATTTACCAAGGACAAACAATTTATGTAATTGGATTAACGCAGCATTTCGATTGTGAAGCCGCAGTTGTCTAAACCGAAGTAGATAGAGAGAAGTTTAAACCGCCAGTCGATTTAGTGGCAGGAAGCTGAAAGCCCTAACCACTGAGCCACCGCTTCTTACATTCCGTAGGAATAGATTATAAGCACATGTTGAGATCAAATATCGAAACATCAGAACTAACCTTTCTTCAGAAACTGTTTGAAGCTAAAAAATCATTAACAATCGATCACTGAACTGAACAAAATTCAAACGAAATATTAACTGCTGGAAGGATAAGCCACTTACAAATAATAAACCTCTTAATCGTCGGATCACGTTAGTAACCAACTGAACTACATACCTTAATGGATATTGCGCTAACATTCGAAGTGATAGGTACAACGTTCGAGTGTCAGTTAGAACATAAACACTAAGACACAGGTACGCTGGTCAAAGTAGGGCAACGAGACGAGATTCCTAGGTTACATTGCTGGCCATGATCAAAGTCACGCCAAAACTTAATGAAAGGATTTTATTTTCCTCAAATTTTAAGAATTTTCGTCAATGATTATATGTCGAGTAACAAATAATCAAACTACTACACACTTACCGGTTTCCTGAAACCAAAGAATGCTCCAAGGAAACACAAAGGCAGACTAACACAAAGCCATAGTGCTAAAAGTGCCACTATAGTGCCAAACGGAGTAGCAGTTGCACTATCCAAAATCCAAAGTGCGACATTCAAAATAAGAAACACTGAAAAAACTAAGGCAGGACAAACTGTTGCAGTTAATATAACATTAGTCTTCCAACGCAAACCGCCGAAAAATTTGTAGATTCGAGCTGAAGCATAACCTTTAAGTAAAATAAAAGCGTAAAATGAATAAAATGGAATAGTGACTCAATAATTTCACGAAATATCGAAATATCTTATGATAACATATTGTAGGAAACAACTTTTTTTACGTGAATCTAAAACTTTGGTGGTCTTGAAGGCTGTAAAAATGATTGAAGACCTAGATACCTGTCGAGCACTTGTACTGGTGAGAACATTGATGGTGTATAACCTCTTGTTCTTTTCAGCAGCCAAATAATTTGTCCACATGATTGATGACAAGCACTCAGCAACAATGCCAGGATGTTTAGTATGCGTTTTTCCCTCTCTAAACGAGAATTGTTGCTACAGGACTAGCCTGTGTCAACACCTGAACTAAGGATAGGGAGTGGTCGAACGCATCGACAACTTCACTTATCTCGGAAGTCTAGTCAGCCCTAATGGGTTGATATCTGACGAAATCTCAAGACGGATTGTTATATCCTAGTGAAGATTAAAGTACGGGTAACATCTGGGATCTATTAATAGACAAATATTCTATAAATATTCTTATTGTATAACTATTCAGTAATTAGATTATGTGTATCTATATTCATCTTATTATAAGGTTCATTTTGACCTGCAGATTATTATTATACGACTTACTGTGCCTAAATTATATTTAGTTTATTGATTACTGTCTCCTACGTTCACAGCTACATTTTGGCTTGATCGTGTACAAATATTATTTTCTATTTTATGGTGTGATGCGGTCTGTTTGACTGGCATATAAACCAAGTATGTTTGAAATAAATGATTTGCATAGTGGAAGCTTTCATTGGTGTTCTGGACTCAATTGGAAGGGCTAGGCGGACAAGGGACCAACAAGGACGCTAGACTGCTCATACTGGTAGAACGTCATTGATTTGGCACAGTGTTAAGATTAGAAAAGTCGTATTTCGATTGACGAATAAATCACGTGATAACTGAGCGGGCTCAAGTTCACAACAGATTCAAAAAGCTCGTTTTGCATTTGCCAACTTACGTCACCTATGGCGAAGATGAGATACCCACCTATCAACAAAAGGATGAGAATACCGCGCGGCAGTTCGTTCTGTTCTACTTTACGGCTGCGAAACGTGGCCATTAAGAGTACAAGATACTCATCATTTACTAGTATTTGATCACAGACATCTTAGAAACATTGCTCATATCTGCTAGAATCACCGGGTAAGTAAAAGAGAGGTTATACTCAGGGTATTAGGGAATGATGATAAAATCAGTTGATGATGTTGGGAATCTACATCGACGGAAATTGTTGAGCCACGTATTATGCATGCCCAACCACCGACTACCACGATGCGCAATGTTGATTTGTGTTGAAGATGGTTACAAGATAGTTAGGGACGGCCTCCAAATGCCGTGGTACGGCCGAGGGTGGGGAGATCCCTCCCTCCCTCTCGAAATGCTCTCACACGGCCACGCATAAACAGCCCCTGCCAGGGAAGTCCTACTCACTGCATTCTCGTGGCATTACTGTTGTTTACGAAATTGAGAGGACGAAAAGCGAATGTCCGGCGCTTTAACCGGGTTGGTGGACACGGTGAGTCCACCTAGGGGAGTTGGAAAACCTTGATTCCAAACCAATGATGCATATCGGCTCCAGTATCCTGAGGGAACAAATGGCGTATGAATCAATCGTTGGTCACCGGCTACCATGGGACTGCATCTCCTTACGATGCTCCACTACCTTGTGGATCAGACCTTTAGATCAATGGCTCCGAGTGTGGCCCCTAAGAAAACCACCTGCCTCGGTCTGGGCACCCGGGCATTACCATAGCTTTCACACAATTAAATGAAACAATTTTTTGTGTGGCGCATATATATCTGGTGCCCACTTGTACAAATAAATAAATAAATAAAATCAAAAAGTGACATCACTCCATAAAGTCACGAACTGCTGGTCTGAGCAATGTTGGTAGATGTAGACTACATGGTTGGGGTCCACTCGACTATCGTAACCAATGTTTAAAGACTCTGGGTAACATGGCTCAGAATCAATCATAATAGCGTAGGTGTATACACTGTTCGTCTTCCCTCAAACCGTGAGATTAAAATTACTTTATACCTTTCTTTCTACGAACTAATTATTTCTTCCTGTATTATATCCTTATATGTTATCTTTATTTTATATATTACTACCATTGAAGTAACTACTTTTATGAATTTGGTGATCATCTTGTTGTGCTAATGAGGTATGGCAACTTGGACCGATACATATATGTGCCTGGTCCTACGTTGTAGCTGAGTGACTGACTGACTGATACGTAGAAATTGTATATGAATCACATTTCAGAAAAATACACGAGATGATAAAATGTAATACGGCAAGGGAGATTAAGAGCCAAACTTTTGAAGGATTTGACGAGTATTTTGAATAAAAGGAATAGAGAGAATAGTCGTAGGTCGTTACTCAACTATGAAAGCATTTAGTTATCTCTTTTGGGAGGGACAATATAAAACTTGGTCAACCAAAAGGTTATTGTATTTCCATTGAATTCGCGCTGAAATCAGAATACTGTATGTTTAGCATAAATTTAACGACAGCTCAAAGGATTATCTTTATGTATGAAGTTGTAAAGGTGATTGCATGCGGAGCCAGTAAAAAAAGTAACTTTTCGATGGACAGCTTAGAGTTCAGTGACAAATGAACGCTGTTTGGAAATACATGTTAACACCTTCCGTCAGATGTTTAGTCGTTCCGGTTGTACAATTTTTTTTCTTGAAGTTAGATTCAGCAGAGCAACTCGCAATAAGTGATATGAAAAAATAAAATGCAACATCGTGTATTTAACTGATTGTGATTTTTGTTCAGCATTACTTTCGTCTTTAATTCAACATGATGATTAGTGTAATATTTGTTTTATTTTCAGTGCGATATTTCGTTCAGTATAACATTGATTCATTTCAGTATGATATTCTTTGCATTTATTCCTTGTGAAATTCGTAGCTTTGGTCTTTGTAGTAACTGTTTTTCCCTTAAGTGTGATAATTTTTAACTAATCATCAAGTGTAAACAACATCAATATATAAATAAAGGAGTGCATTCACGTATCCTTTCGATTTACTTTTGGGGTCAAATAAATCCATAACAGCAGTTTTTGTGTTTTCCTTACGTGTCGTCGGATTCTGGAGTTTTCAGTACCAAGTACAAGTCCATTAGGTATTCGACAAAATCAACAGTGACAGAAATAGAAATAAGCATATCCGTTTGCCAAAGATTCGTGTGATCTGATATGAGTAATAGGGTCTGTAACAGCTGATGATATATCTAAGAGATTGATCAAATCGAACTAAATACAGTAAGTGTCGAACTTGGATGCCACCGCCTATACACAACCAACCACCTTACATATACAGTCGATCAACTAAACACAGTTCATAAATATTATCGTTTAACTTATAACACTTTGTATTGAAAAGTGACTGACAACTATAGGTTGTTCTTTAAGAAAAAACAATGAATACTTTAGAATACATTATGACTTTACCCGAAGAAGCTCCTAAACAAGCGAATACAGCCAAAGCACAAGTCATCAATGCACCACGATTGGCTGGACTTAAAAATCCAAGACATGCAAAAAATAGGGTGACCAATAAACATTTGGAAGATTTGAACTCCTGAGCCAACAACAACTGAGAAAAGCATACCCCAGTTAGGCGGACGAAATACATCACCGTGAACTAATTTCCAACCAGATTCCTCCTGAACAGCGGTCTAAATAATGTAGAAAATATAACATGAGATATTGTGCCTAAAAAAGGTCAAATATGCAAGGACGACAGGACAAATATCACTTACCGCGCTTTCAAGTTCTGTGTAACGAGCAATATCACGACGTAGTGTACGCAGAAGAATGGTTGCAAGTAGACCAGAAAGGAATAATGTTAACACACATGAATTCAAAATAGATAACCACTGAATGTTACTTTGCGGCATTGTGTCCAAAATATAATCCCAACGAGATGACCATTTACGCGTAAGATCCTCCTATAGTTTAAATGAAATCAACAATCAGATAGTTCATTTACATTTGCGGATAATTTCTGTAATATAATTATTATCCGGAGAACCACCGGAAACCAGAAAGCGATGGGCAGTTCTCTAATCTAAGTACAGGACTCGTTATCGGTCCCTAACCAAGACTCTCAGTTCTCACGGCACTCCCTTTAGACCGCTAGGCTGGAACGTAATATTGAGTGAGGAAGAACAAGAAAGAATAAGTTCGAGCCTTCAAAACTGTGACTAAAAATCAGTCGGCATCATTATGTTACACTGTGCTTTTGTAGACATAAATATACAATTTTTCATACATCCACTTACTTCGAATGTTACGCTGTATGTGTAAGTTATTGTAAGTTCATCCTTTAAATCAGACGGGAGTATTAATGGCTGCTTTAATGTACAATCCGGTGCATTGTTTGGATGAGCAATACTATAAAATAAATGAAACAAGGAAGATATGTGAGATTACGAACATAACGCAGGTGTAGATCAAAGGATATCCACTGATATCCATTTCAAGAATATGAAATATGAAAACATGAAGAAATGAAAGAAAAGTGTACACAATTACATTTTAGTCGACTGAAAATTTGAAAGATTAAGCCTGACCAATAGAACAATTTTGGCAAACTAAGACTGAATTTAATCAATATGACGTTCAGTTTAGTCACAAGTAACTTCATTAAAGTGTTTATTTCTTGGTAATTCGCAACACCAATAAGAAGTCATTATTAAGTCATGTGAAATAGCATTGAGAGGAAAAATCAGATGAGTTGGTTGAGATAAAATCTCCGATTAATATCTTATCCTAAAACTGCGTAATCTTTTTAAGTGAAATTCAGAAATACATTGCCATTATCTTTATAATTAATGTGACAAATGAATGATATTAAAAACTTAAATATATGAACGTCAGACTGAAAATGCTGACCACACTACTTAAACACATAAATACTGGTATAAAGGGCATTACAATATACACACGCCACACAAATCATTGAATTTGTGTGTGGGCTAGCATACTGCGCGGTTTCCCAAACCGAAGCATGGGGTTTTCTTGAGGAGGAACATCCCGAACCTTTAACCCATAAATCTAATCCACGAGGCAGTGGAGTGACGTTAGGAGATGCAGCCGGTGAGCAAGAATAGGTCCATATGCCGTTTGTCCTCTCAGAATTCTGTAGCCCATGAGCACCATTAGTTTGGAATCAGAATCTTCTAACTCCTCTAGGTGGGTCTTCCATACCCACCAACCCAGTTTAAGCACTTGACTTTCACTTTTCAACGTTTAGACTTCAAAGATGCAAAACCACCGAGCAACAGATGTAATTTGACTCAGTTAATACATAATTCGTGCAATCAACTATTAACCATACTCCAGTCATATGAAAATTAGGGATACACGTTGAGTATCCAAAACAAACGTGGATAGAGGTCTGAATCTGTGATTTAATGGATAAAAACCCAAGTAATAGATGTATTCAACAAACAACTTTTAGCTAATCACAAGATTTAATAATGATAATACATTATATACAGTTTCGTGTAGTTGGTTGTAATACATGAAAGAATAACCGGTCTACGACAATAGTGATGCTATTCTGTGATCACAAGAGATAATCACTTCCATACAAGATAACTCAACTTTTCTTTTCTGAATCACATGGAGAGTACAATCTGTCCCTTAAAAAAAGAGCTTAGTTCAAATATTTTATAAACTGCACCTTCACAACTAAACATTTATGCATAAAACAGATGGATCACTTGACAGGTAAAATAGACTAGTGAGGGAAACGAAGATCAAAATTAATATTAGATTTTAATTTGAAAACGAGTTTTTTCTTAGGTTTCTTCAAGTGCAAAACATAAAAACATAACAACTTATAATAAGAAGCCTTATATCTTACCTACTAGGACTGGCAATCACTGAAAGAATACGTCCAGCTTTAACATTTCCTGAACTACTCCATGAATCTTTAACTGGATGATAGACAATGTGCAGACTGACATGATTTAACAAGATTGTACTATGTTTGGCCAAAGGCTGATTAAAAAAGAGAACATATATATATAATGAAAATCATTTTATAAGCACCAATAAAACAATCGAAATTATATTAAAAACATAATACCTCAAGCTGAACTTCTTAAAGTTAAGGAGGGGGTATCACGTCTTGCCAACTGCAATAGTTGCAAGAATGGGGTTTGTGAAGTCAAACAGAAATCTTAATGTGAAGACGGTTAAATTATTATTGTCAATCTACACTTATGAATTATTACACTTCAAATCACCACACTAAGACGAAATCAATAGAAGGGGGAGTGAGAAACTGAATACAGAAATACTAAAACCAGTAAAAGAAACCAAGTATGAGCAAAAAAGAAATTAGGTGATGAAATGTAGAAAACAACTCGATGCTTAATACTTATGAAACAATCAATATCGTCTCAAGTTTCTAATAATCAAATACGTTTATTTAGCGGACGACAACTAATAAACGTATTAACCTGTAAAAAAATGACAATGAATTTTAGAGCTGACGCAGTTACAGCCTGCCGACGAGTGGCGGTTACACTCTTGTAACACAGTAAATATTTACCTATCAGATATTCAATTATCCCAATCTGTTCATAAACACTTTGTCTTGTATCACTAGTTCATCTTAAAGACGGATGAATCTAACGCAACAACGATTTGGAACTTCATTTAAAAAGTTAAGGATTTTTTTAACAAAATCCTATCTTCTCACGACCGTATATTGTCAGTAGATATATGTTTGATTTTGTACTAACAATATTGAGACAAAAATGCAGAATGTACAGAAATATTTCGAGTTCTTACTAAGTACAAAAATGTGTTTCCAGCCAAAAAAAAATTGGAACTATTATTTACGAAGTTAAAACATGTGTGATAGCTGAGGGAGTAAGGTAAACATGACTTTGGGTATTATGGTTTAATTGATTACAGTAAATCAAGCTTCCAGGCGCAACGTACGACCTGTCACATGTGTGCACACGTTCATGCTTTCACATCCAATCAGAACAGTGAAATCAAGTTTGAAAGGCGAATCCCGGAGTAATGAAGGTAGTAACAGTACTAGTAGTAATAGAAAGACAAGACATCGGAGATATGATTTGAGAAGATCTAAATTAGTGAAATAATTCACAAGTTGAGTAGAACCTAAAAAGCTTAGGATCTAAAGGAAAACAAAGAGTGAATACACCTACGCCATTGCAAACAATTCTCACGCATGTCAACCAACGATTGGTTATGATAATCAGGCGGATCCCAAACAGGGAATCTTCATCTATCTACACGGCTAAGCCCAACAGTTAAAAACTTCACGGACTGATGCCAAATCTTGGTTTGGCTACCGCTAACCGTTTGATTTTAGAAAGATCAAATGAAGAAACCAACGCAATAATCTTACACAGTAAAGATAGCTTGTTAGTCTTTAACTTATCTATCTACAGACTACCATCCTAAGCTTAGCAAACAGTTCTACACCGAAATTTCGACACTGCATAAATGATAACTGAAGGTGTAAAAACTTATATCTGAATTCCTCATCAAGTAACAGAACAGTTGGAATGATTCGATTTTTTGAGTCACTGTCAGTTCTAAAACCCCGAGATAGAAAAGAGGAAGAAAAGCAACCAGTGGAATAAACTGTCTAAATGCCTTTAATAAAGTTAAAAAGGGTCAAGAGAGATCAGATGTTGAGTGACAAGATGTCTGTTGTCTATAAGAAATCACAGAACAAGTAAAAACACAATAATTAACTAGTTCAAATTCTCTGATGCTTTTTCCATTTAATAAGATTCTAGTTTTTCACAAACCATAACCTGAATATATAAAATTTCTTATTATGGCGAAAATAGATAGATGTTTGATACGTCAGCTGCTTGAACTTCAAGTCGCTTCTATAAGAGTAAAAGCCTTACTCCAAGGTTAATCTATGTATTGTGGACTGTGATGTGGCTACTCGAAATTCTACCGATTGATCAACGCCAGATATCACAATATGACCGCAATACAGTCCCCCAATCTCCAATATATTAGAACACAAACCGTTAGATGAGTATTGTTTAAGGGGTCAGGAGAATGAATATAATTTACAGACAATGCATATTAATACAGTTAGGACGACCGTGAATACTGACCAATAGGAAACGACATGTGAAAAGTCTGAAGACATGTGAAATCATACCATTTTACATTCAACATAGAATTAGAATAAACAGAATAATTTTTGGATATTTTTATGAATATCCAAACTGTTGTATCCCGTGGAGAATTATGTATGGTAACTCTGAGGACTATTTATGGACCAATGTTATATGTATATTTCCCTTTGTATAGTTGTTAAGTAACGTAACTATTCATATTCATGTTCCTCTTATTATAAGCTTTATTTTGACCTATAGACTATTATTATACGATTTACCATTCCTGAGTTACCCCCAGTCAATTGATTACTGTTCCCCCTATTCACAGCCACATTTGGCTAAATCTTGTACAAATATTATTTTCTATTTATGGTACCATGTGGTCTGTTTGGTTGGTATATAGACCCAGTATGTTTGAGAATAATGATTCATATTGCAGAGGCTGTTATTGGTGTTCTGGACTTAACCGGCTGGGCTAGGCAGAAAGCAGGGCACTCTAGACTGCTCGTACGGTTTTCGTGTGTCACTGTCCCAACCGATAATTCGCTGTTCTCTGATTGGCGGTTCTATCACGTCGTACATTAACAAGTCATCCACTCGGCCACAAGATATAACACTAACAATGTACATCAACAACAAAAAAATTGTTTTTAAGGTTTCTTATGACTTTGACAATGAAAGCTCCTGGAAACGCATTAAATATGTAAGCAATATCACCAATAATTCAATAAAAACAACAGAATCCTTTGTTTCCTTCCATGTTTCTGGGAAGTTTATATTCAAAAGTGATTGAACAAAACGTCTTCAGACTAGTTTCAGGCCTCTAGAGACTTTGTTGAAGGATATTTGTGGACTTTCAACAGTGTTATATTTTTGTTTTAATTGTTTTTTATCTTTCATTTTCATCAAGATTTCATAATAAGTTATGAAATATCTCACGACGTCCAACAAAAATAGTTAAATGGTACAACTATCCCACCCATTTCAAAACAATCAAGATATCATACTAAGATAAGTATGTGTGGCTATTTAACATATGGTAATAAAAACATCATTATAAGATGAATCCATAGCGAAAATTTAAATCATCACATAACAAGACAAGTGAGTAACTTACTATTCCTAAACACACAGAATCCGATTTATCCTGATTACCCTCAAAGCATCCAAGTGGAATAGAAGTTTTACAATATTTTTTTCCGTCTACAGCTTGTACACAAACTGTAACTGGCAAGTTATCCATAACCCTGAAATGAAAACACAGGTTATGTTGAATATGCATGGAACATGATATCAAGTAATGATCGAATAGATATAGATTAACAAATACCAACATTTATGTTTTGGATTAAAAATTACAACTGAGAATTATGATCACAAAGCATTCCTTCTATAATACATGTAAATTTAGGAGTACTAATTTTTTTGTATGAACTGCATTCTGATAAACAAAATTTTGATTAGCCGGCTATTAAATGTATACTAGCTCGTATAAATGACAAAAAACTAAATTATCGATAATTTATGTATATTTGCAGTAGACACTGATCTTAACGGAAAATTAGAACTATTATTGTACAACAATTTAAACGACAATTATGTAAGGACTATGAATTGGATTCAAATTTTAAAATAGTAAAATGCAATACCTTGGAATAGATTTACAGTCAGCTCGAGTAAAAGTCTATATACTTAGCTTTGAGTCACACAATTTATATGAAGATTAGTGACAAGTGTAATTTCGTGGTTATACTATCGTAGAGTAAAAAAACATTTAAAAAGCTTACCAATGATGCTCATAGCCCATCATAATAGCCTTAGTAATAAATAAATATTTCTTGTAGTTAGCATGTGAGTATTTTTTCGAGCAAAGAACTTTACATGTCTCTTCTTTGCCAAATATAATCTAAAATGTAAGAAAAAAGGTTCAAAATTTCCAACAAAAACACGGAAAAAATAGATGATCCCTGTTGATTACTAGATAAGTGAATTTAGGTGAACTACTAGGAGGAAATGTGGCTAAGCAGCCAACGTATGTATGTAGTACTGCACATGTCAAATATCTAAAATCCCATAGGTACTATATGGAAATTAATGCTTTACATATAAAGACTATGGATAATTTCAAGTGCATATGATCTTTAATATTTATTGAATATGACAACAACACTTTAAGTAATGCCATATATTCAAAAATACTTAACTTCAGTTACTAGATGGGTCCGAAATGAAACTCTCCTTTTGAACTCACTGCTATAATCCCAATGGTATTATTTGAGGATATAGTGAGTTTTACTGCTCTCTTGCAAAATACTATGCATGGCAATAATGATAATCAGTGTACTCGTAACAGATTAGTGCAAACCCTAAACTGAACTGCAGCCTTAAGACAGTCGCTGTCAGGAGACTTAAGTGTAGTCTTTGAATAAGTATACAAAAAACCACTTATCCTCTAAAACGTACTGTAAGCACACATGAATTTACCACAATAACTCCAGTGAGAATCATTTTGACAAGCTGATTTACTAACATATTTAAAAAGGTATTTAAAACTAAAGAGTTCCCAGTGTAATATAGATGTTAGGTATGGCATGTTATTTATAAATATAGCTTGCTGGTCAAGTTGTAGAACACAATAGCTGGTTTTTTAAGAATATGACTGCGCATTCACTTAGGATAGTTGCTACGAATATGTTATATTTGATTGTTTTATTGATTTCTTAATCACGTCATAAGTCTTGCAGAAGGCCGGATGCTATATCGAATTGGAAATACATTGCGATGAAGTTGGTTAGCGTTGTAATAGACTACCACAGAAGACGGCTAATATGGAGAATGACCTTAGATCAAGTGTTCCACAGTTATGCCGAAAACATTTGTGTTGCTTCCAGGATTAGAAAGGCCGATAGAGTGGACAAAATTTTCGCATTCAAACCTGATACATGTTTGACAACTACGCTTTGTAAAGATGCAGACCACTTGTTTGGAGTCCACTCGACTATCGTAACCAATGTTTAAAGACTCTGGGTAACATGGCTCAGAATCAATCATAATAGCGAAGGTGTATACACTGTTCGTCTTCCCTCAAACCGTGAGATTAAAATTACTTTATACCTTTCTTTCTACGAACTAATTATTTCTTCCTGTATTATATCCTTATATGTTATCTTTATTTTATATATTACTACCATTGAAGTAACTACTTTTATGAATTTGGTGATCACCTTGTTGTGCTAATGAGGTATGGCAACTTGGACCGATACATATATGTACCTAGTCCTACGTTGTGGCTGACATTTTGTCATTCACCATATAAGCAACAAGAAGTAGCTGGTTTGCTAAAAGCTTATACCAGCACATTTGCTTTAAAGAATCCCCATAAGGTACCATTTGGTCTTACCCTTACATTAATGACATACAGTAATCTACTACTGATAATTTTGTTGTGTTCTTCGTTGTTAACACGCATGTACTGCGACAATTATCGCATTGAGGCAACAACTACGTGCGTTTTCTATTTTTACGTCTTGTTCAAAACTGACAGTGGGACTACGATTCATTTTCACAAGTATTCTATTCTCACGCATCGTGCGTCGGGGTCAAATTACACTCCTTAAACTCACTATGAGCACTTCTATATTTTGTCTTCACACAAACGGTGTAGCTCAAAGCCTAGTAAACAAACGTATGCATAGTTATTGAGCTGGAACCCAAAAACTAAAAATGATCATGTTTCCCACATTCATTGATCACACGTTTTCCTCTATACTAGTAAAGAGTGTGGAGATTCAAAGCGTGCACAGTTACGCATGATTCTAATATGGATTTATTGGTGCATGATAGCGAAGAACTTACATACTATCTAACGTGCTATTAGTCTAAGCAAAGTCGGAATTCTAGATAAAAATAGCAGCTAAGGGAAAAACAAAAATTTTTAGGACGAAGTGCATCTATCATTATAAAAATATTATCACCTCATAACTCGATGGTGATAGACGTTCTCCAAAGACCACTTGACCAAGATTTTCGACCGGAGATGGCTCTGAGGACAAACTGCAGAAATCAAACCTAAGATTGAAGCGCAATAAGAGATAAAATCAAGAGTCTGACTAGAAATATAAAGAAACGCAAGAAACAATAAATAGCTTTATATGACGAGCATTGATGAGATTCCTGGAACATAGACTCCTACACAAAACTAGACTTCAAAAGTTTACTGTTTAGATCTGAACAAAAATTCTAGCTGTCTAATAAACTGTATGTTGGCGATGTACACACAGAATAGTTTAAATTTTTTAAAACATCTCATTCGGAATGTCTGCATACTATCAAAGGAAAATAACCTCGGTGTTTCATCTACTGTCTACAAGCATCAAATGTGGTCACCGCTTACCATAGCAGTTTTAAAATTGCTTACACTTATCTGAAAAAAATTAAGGTGAAAAATGGTTTCTATGTGCATATTGACTATGCAGAACTTGATTTAAATAGAAAGCGCATTTGTGTTTCTCTACTAAATGACCGTTTATTCTATAGACGAAAGTCCAGAAATAAGAATTTATCCTCAAGTAAAGGAAATATAACAAGATAATTACCCAAGAAACTAGTGAGTTCCGAGTTAGTCACGTAAACCCCGATGTACACTTAACAAATTAGTGCTGTTGATTTTAGCAATCTGTAATTGCCTTTTTTTAAGTCGATCACCGAAATATTTGAAATCAGATATGTAGACAGAACTACCGCTGAAGAAAAAATCCACTGCCATTGTGAACCATGACGTATAACTACAAAATAGGTAGTTCTTAACTTCCTATCATTATGCTAAAATGAAGTGTGACAACTTGGATTGATACATGTTTGTACCGCTATGACGTCAATTACAACCGGTAGGATTCCTATAAGTAAACCCTTAGAAAAGATGACCGCCAACAAAACTTCGTTAAAAATGCTAAAATATGAAGTTTTATTTTAGGCTGTAATCGAATACATCAAATGTTATCAAATAACGAGCTACGTAACCCCAGGTCGTTTTGTATCATAAACAATCTATCACTACGACCATGCTTTGACAATCCCGTTATATTTACAGTTGATTCATAATTTCACAAGGTTGATATCCCCACTTTTATTATTATTATTATTATTATTATTAATGTCTTTATTCCGACTTGGTTTGTAGTAGTGTCTTCAGGATAAAAAGTCCATGAAGATATCTTACAAAATACCTCCACATTTCTTCAAAGCGGAGCTTCATTAAGACGAAATTTTTAGAATGACAAACCTCCCCGAAATACACGTGTGTCTCTAATGAGTACAGGTTCCAGAACGACATTCAAGACCTGTTAATCATAAACTAAGATGGTTGGTAAAAGTCAATAAACATGATCACGAACTATAAGATGCATTAACTGTTGATAGGGAGGTGTTAGGGATGCTTAGATCAACTAAACCAATTTTAAAATCCACATTCAGAGTGCATTTTATGCATCGGATTTTAGTTCATTTCA
Organism: Schistosoma mansoni; assembly: GCF_000237925.1. Lineage (NCBI taxonomy): Eukaryota > Metazoa > Platyhelminthes > Trematoda > Strigeidida > Schistosomatidae > Schistosoma > Schistosoma mansoni. The sequence continues at coordinate 9,707,127 of NC_031495.1, forward strand.
ATGTACTAATTCGTTTCGTATGAAGTTGATTTATTGATTTCCCAAAGGGTCTCATCGTATTAATTAACTCAATGTTATTCTTCATTTAAGTGATGACTGCTTGATCGACACGTTCTATAATAATCATTGAAATTAATTGGTATGTAATCGAATTAACGTGGATGTAAATTAATCTTGAGCTAATACAAAAACTACCCACAAAAAGGTCGTGTGTGACCGACCTCAAGCAGTTGTCCCTTGGGCACTGCGGTCACGCTCTCAGGTCATTAAGGCCACTTCTAACCCAATTTGCTTTTCAGGTACCTCTAGAAGAACCCTTCCACGGTGTGGGCAACCGGGAAGTGATAACTGCCCTCATACCTCTAACAGCACTCAAGACCGCTGACTGACTGATATCTCTTAGTAAATTTCTCACAAGATTTGTCTTTTGCAGTAACTGGAGTTAGAAGAGAGGAAAGCCGTTGTATACACTACAGTTGTCTTCAGAGTTATCGTTGTTACTTTGCAAACGTATCGGTTGGTGAAGTCCCTTTGTAAGCATATGATTGATATACAATTTTATAATTGATCATCAAGCATCGAAAGCAGTGTATCCTTCAAATGATGGACTTTCGGTAATCTGATGGAATGTCTCAGTGATAAAACTTGAGACTAAATGTTTGAAATATCACAACTTAAAACACAGGCTAAAGGTGCATCACACAAACACTTATAATCTGAGTAACCATAGTTTGAAAACCTACCCAGAAATGCTGTTTGTTTGTCGATTCCGACACAAAATTTAGGATATTATGGACGGGTTATAATGCCACAAAATTAGTTTAGATGTAAAATGTAAAAGATTTAAGTTTGATAAAGAGAAGTGAGACGAATCAATTTATCTTGGAGGTAGAAATAGTATCTGCACAACAATGATCTGCAGTATTAAAAGACTGATCCTGTGTATTTGGGGGTAAAATAAATGAAAGCGTTTGTGGGTAAAACATGACAATTGTCTGAGGTTGGTGCTGGCATAAGCGGATCGAAAAACACAATAAACCTACATGGAAAACCTGGTCCCTCAAGAACAGTGACAAAATATCCGTCCAAACTTATGATCCTTTTTTGAAGCTCATATTATGCGTTATTATTGGTTTAAATTTGACAGTCAGAAGTGACATAAGAAGTCTTAGGGTCGAGTTCACTCAGATATGAGAATGATATGCAGAAATGCGAAACATGTTACTAATAATGGGGATTATTCGTTTAAAGACAAGGTTTAACAACCTGATTAATCAGTAGAAATTGAATCCACAGATATACAGTATTACGACTGCCACTTATATACAGAGACTACACAGCAAGAAATGTGAATCTAAATGACAGACTCCAGCCTCAGATGTTCACTCAGTATCCATTAGCATCTATACGAATTCATACGAGTTCCAATGGTCCCTTATTCTCCGATTAATTACAAGTTTAAAAATAATCCTAAACCGCAGATAAACGACCTGAACAAAATGTAAACATTAGATCCTAATAGAGAAATCTTACAGCTTATGAACAAATCTATCAGGTTAACCGAACATGTCTCGTATTTGCAAGAATGAGCAGTCAATATTTATTACTCAGTTTTCGGTTGCTGACTAGATGCCCAAAAAAATCCTACTAACACCATAAGTGCTTCCGAATGTTCATCGTTGAGTAATTCACCGTTATCAACTGACCGGTGTCAAATGCATCGAGCACAATGTATTTTTGAGCAGACAAGGCGGATACTTTTCGTAATACAGAGTCAGCAGTTTGTGGTTGTATGAATACCAACCACACGTCATCCCTTCATCGAAATCAACAGTTACAATTCACTCACTCTGATTGCAGCTAGATCGATAGTAACAAGTTAGTGTGTGTTTAAGATATGCTAACCATTATTTTGCCTCACCAAATAAGTCATAGTAAGGGGACTCTTATCGTTAGTTGCCTTGTGGTTTTGACGTATAAAAACTTATCTAAATCATGAACTCAATCAGGGACCGCATACAATCGCGTGAAACATTAATATTCGGGTGAATAGAAAACAAAAAAATAAGTGAGTGAAAAAACTTGTGAAGAGAACTTACGAGTCATAGCGGAAAGAGATAAACGACTTCTTTGAAGTCAACTTATTAACGAGCAGAGTAATCTCACTCTAAAAAAAGTAAGATCATGTTGAAACGTTGTACCTTGCAATTACTCTCACTACCAACCGGTGGTGGACAATAATTGATCGGCGATATCCCTGGTAAATACCACGCCCTTACCAGGGACAAGTGGACAATTAGTAACCAGCCTAAAACACAATTCTTCACCATCATACGTGTCACAAACAATCGAACGGTCTTTGATGATTTAAGATGAAAAAATCATCCAATGTTCAAGGTTAACAACGTTTTGGAACAGACACTTCGTCATCCATATCTGTTGTATAAAAGTTGAAAAGTGATGAATACTTGAGATTTGCTTTAAAATTTTACCAAGTATGTTTCTCCAAAGCGGAAAAACGAGCGCGCTTTTTAAAAGTAATGTTGTAGCTGTATAAAACTCCCCAAAATCAATACCTTTTTAAGTGTTCGACATTTGACGCTGACCACGCTATTTTTAGTGGTCTTGTTTAGCTGAAGGCGTTCGGTCATGCATCCGCACCAGATCACGTTACAGCACAGCCTGGGAAACATTTCCTAAGATCATTAGCCAGATTAGATCAATCACTTCTCGATATATTGATAACGCATCAAATATATCTTCCAACCCCTTCGCTTCTGACTTCTGATTTTAACTGGGTGGGCACGATTCGATAATAGGTTTTACTGGTCCATAGTTGTCAAACTACAATATTAGTGGTATCTTCAGTGGTGAGGCCGACGTGATCTGGTACACTAAACGATAAAGTGTGAGTCTGTTCCTTTTTGCAACTTCGTTAATGATTGTCTTGCTATATTTGACTTTTATATATTGGGATACATTTTTTAGAGTTCTCGGATACACTTTAATTATTTATTTTTCGTTCATCATAACACTTGATTTTTCACTATGACGGAACAGATACCCCAAGTATTTAAGTTAGAGACTATCCCCCCAACCTCGATTCAGTTAACGCCTTTTTGGCCGGACAATATCGAAGCCTGGTTCTGCTACGCAGGAGCATTACGGACTCACGCACAAAGTTCCTCGCGGTTGTTAAGACACTACAGCGCGAATTTAACAAGTACGTCACACCTAGTATGTTTACTAGTGATGTTTTGGAACCTTACGAGACACTAAAACGATAGATTTTGAAATGTGGAGATCTAACCGACCGTCAAAGGTTAGACCAACTCCTCAGTAACATCGATCTGCAACATGGTTCTGCGACAGACATGTTGCTAAGAGTGGAAGAGGTTATCGGCCAACGAACTTTCGATGATGGCCTATTCAGACAACTTTTCTTGCCTAAACTTCCTCAACAGGTGCAAGCAGTTCTCGTCTCGTTGCAAAACAACGTCGTAGACGAGCTGGCTGCATCTGCCGACCGCATCTTAGAAATCAAAAAATCTACTAATCCGAGGTCTTTTCAGTCAAAGAAAAACCTCAAACGACCCCGAATGACATCATCGAACTATGTCATACACTGGGACGCTATCTTCGATTTCGTAATGACCCTAGACGGTCATAAACCTCGTGAAGAAGAGTTTCACGTGGGCAATCTGTCTCTCGACTACGAGAGACGGTTAACCCCGACTGGTGCTAGTATCATAACCAGTATGTAAAGTCTTCTAGAAATTGCAGGAAACACTGCAATTATCCGACCTTAAAATCGGGAAACTTCCTAGCCGGCACGCGTTAACGGCAACCGTACCTGGCAAACATAGACGTCTGTTATATGTCCCAGATGTGACAACGAAAGTTCGCTATCTCGTCGACACTGGCTCAGAAGTTAGCGTTCGTCCCGCGAATTCTAACGACAGGCTTCACGAGTCTGTTTTAAGCTTACAGTCGGCGAATGTAAAACCGATCGTTACATATGGTAAAAGGTACGTCTGCCTAAACGTGGGTTTACGCAAACCCATTCGCTGGCTTTTCGTGGTCGCAATCATTGATGTAGACCTGTTACAATACCACAATCTTCTGATTGACACACGCAAACGCAGGTTAATAAACGGAAACGCTAAATCATCCGTTTATGTAACTCCTCTTCCTGACTGCAGATTATCTCCAGTCACAATTAAGCACGCCAAAGACCCATTATATCAACCATTACTCGATAAATACTCCGGTATATATCAACCGCAACCGAAATTGCCGTGTGTGACCAGCAATGTTACACATTACATCTCGACTACAGAACCACCTGTATTCTCAAAAACACGCCGACTGGCTCCCGAAAAGCTTGGGTTAGCTAAAAACGAACTTGACCACATGATAGACTTAGGAATCATTGGACCGTCAAACAGCTCGTGGGCATCTCCTTTGCATATAGTCCCTAAATAGGACAGCAATGATTGGCGTCCAACTGGTGTTTATCGGCGTTCAAATGCAAATACGACTTACGATTGTTAGCCGCTGCAGAACATTCAAGATTTGACAGCTACCTTCAAAAGTACGATTGTCTTTTCGAAAATCGACTTGATTAAAGCCTACAAACAAATCCCTATGGCTACTGACAATATTGCAGAAACCAGCTGTCATAATTCCCTTCGGAATCTACGAATTTTTGCGAATGCCCTTCGGCCTAAGAAATGCTACCCAAAGGTTCAAAGGTTCATAGGTGACGTCTTTCGTGGTCTCATATTCGTACATGCGTATGTTGATGACTGTCTGATAGCAAGTCCGGACAAAAAATCACATCTCCAGCATCTGGACACTGTTTTCGGACGACTTCAAAGGCATGGCCTTACTGTAAACATTCAGAAATGCTGAATCGGAACCGACTCCTTAGACTTCTTAGGACATACTATTGTTGCCCAAAGCTTCCGACCCCTCAGAAGCAAAGTTGCGGCCATTCTGGATTACCCATACCCGACTTTTGAGCAATTGTTCACATTTAACGGTCTTGTAAGTTTATATAGACGGTTCATACCGAAGTGCGCCTCCCTTATGAAACCGTTAACCGACCAACGTCGTGGAAATGCGAAATCCATTAATCTGGACGACACTGCGTGAAGAGCATTCTCCACAGTCAAGGAACATATCGCAAATGCAACCATGCTGACCACTCAGGACACTCAAGCAATTAAGTGCATCTGTCCTTGAGATCACTTCTGATTACCATCGATTGACATCAGTAGGCTACTTCTGATTGGATTGCCATGTCAGAAATATGTTTAAAGCCACATTCAAGTCCTTACCATCACCGTTCATCCTACGGTCAACATCTAGGGTATCATATTGTAAGATCCATTTTGAAGGTTTCGTGTGTGAAAATCCGTCCCTCCATATATTTGCAACTTGTTCTTAATGTTTTCTTTATTTGTACATTATTGTTAATCATTTTTGATGCCATTTGAGGTTTCATTTCATAAAAGTTTTCTCAGTTTTTCTGTCGCTTTCACTGGGTTTCTATGTTTCTTCTTAAACTGTATCTATGTTGTTTTAATTGATTTTGTGTCTTGGTGGCTGCCATATTGATTGTCCACACTGTGATTGTGTCGCTTGATTTGACTGGGATCGTGCATTTTGGTTGTGAATTGGAAAAACTTTGTGTTATAAAGTAACCTTCTGAACGGATTTTTTCTTGATCTATCCAGACGGGATAGAATAGCACTTATTTTTTGATCGATTACTGTGGGAACAATTATTGTTTGAATAACTGAGTGGTAATATTTGTTTAGAACTCTAAAATCCAAACTACGTTTGGGTGAAGAATAACTGTCGGGAATAAATAAGAGACGCGTTTTTACCCCAATCACCTTGTTCTGCTTTCGATTGGGCAGAACGCGTCTCTTATTTATTTCCGACAGTTATTCTTCACCGAAACGTTGTTTGGATTTTATACATATTGCCCTCCATGGATCGATAAGGAAACCGAAAAGCTGCCGAGACCTGCTTTTGAAAACAGACCGCGAATCATTTAATTGTGAACGCCGAAAAATCTGGACTACATGATTAAAGACCACAGCTAGACGTCGCACCACTTATGAAAAACAATTGACATAAGATGGACGTGCTTGCCCAAAACGGTTGTCTTCGTACATCGGACATAGAATGAAATGTAGTGATGAAATCGCCTCAATGTTGTTTCACGGGAACTCAGATCTACTGGCTTAGTCAGACCTGGCCAAAGCTGAGACTTTATCAAACTGTTTCAGTGAATAATATCCTACGGGTACTGTTAACAACACTCATATCTACACCACTGAGATACTAGATAAAAAGACTAGTACATGCAACTGAGAAAGCCGTCCTTCAGTTGTTCTATAACTCAGATCAACAAAATCGATGGGTTCAGATGTACTACATTCACGACTATTGTCATCTATTTGCACTATGTTCAGAGCCACTGACAGCGCTATTTAACATATCACTCTCCCAAACTCAACTCCTCGGGGACTGGAAAGACGATATAGTTAGCCCTAGATTCGACATAGTGGGATTTTAATTTCTGAAGCTTTTGCGAGCGTGGAACGCCTTATCGTGCACATTGTGGAATCAATATTTGCTAGCTTAATTTTTGAATGTTTGCTGTTTTGTTCACCTTTGTGCAATTTGAATGGTTTAAGCCCATATTCATGGCAAATAATCGCATTCTATTTTAAGACTTATGCGCCATACATGAGACTGTTGCATCAACTTCAGTCTTATCTTCCAAGTAAGCGAAATGTGGTATAATTATAATCGCAATGTTAAACAGGTTCATGCTGATGTAATTTTGGGCTTTGAACTGGATTATTGCACCTAAGCATCTAATGATCATCAAATATTATTTGTCATGCGAACTAACTTTGATACCTTCTAATCATTTATAAAATGATAAACTGTGAGCCAAAGTACAACTTGAGTATGTTTGTGCTTTCACGTTTTCATGATGTCACCCATATTAGAATGTATGTCTCTGTAGAATACATCAATGGACTCAACAGGAGTTGGTTAGTGCTGATGAAAAAGATTTAGTTTGGAGAAGCTCTTATGAATTACAATTCAGTTAGCAATAGAAGACAGTGGTAACAAATTTTTTGTTCATTAACCACCTCAGATTTCGGGAACTATCTATAGTTTCAACTGCGCCTGATCATGCTCGTCATTTACAAACGAGGTAGATGGCTTGAATTATCAGTTTGTCGATATTAGTGAAAAGTATGCTGACAATTTCTGTTAGTAAGTGGTTCGCCATGTGAAAAATCGAATAAGTCGTTTATACTAAGGTATGAATTTCAAAAGCTGTTCTCCTCAAGTGAAACAGGCCGGAGAAAATTTCTCCTTTCCCAGAAATTAGCGGATTGCAATGGCAACCCCTGGGGAAAGAACGACCCCCACGGTTTCTGGCTTTCTATGATGGTTGCCCAATACCTATACGTTCGACTGAAGGACCAGGACGAAACGTTTCAGAAAGGAAAAATATGCAAGAAAAATGTAGTTTAGAAGCTCCGAAAATGATCTGCGAAAAATTTTGTGAACGGTCTAGAATCTTGTATTAGCTGATAAACGCTCCAAAGTAGATTATGTCATAACGGTCACTAAGTTACATATACATAAACGTCGGACAACATTGAGAAACCCTTTGTGCAGCTTTCGATCATACCAATGCCAAAACCATTTCAGTTTCATTTACGTTGTTCGTTCGTCCCAAACTCCATGAGCTGTTGGAAGTTCAAAGAACTGTAAATAAGTTGATTCCCGGAATCTCGAAGCTGCCGTATGACGAGAGCCCAGCATAATGAAATCGATTTCTTTTGTCATACAGAAGGACTTGAGGTAGCTTGATCACGGTCTCGCAAGTTACATCGTCACAAATCTGTTTTTGACTTGCTCTCGTTAACGTTATATGTCAAAACAGAAAATTTACGTGAACACTGCAAATGGGTTCGAAGTTCCAGAGTAAAACACTCGTCAGATATCTATAAAGATTCCCATCGAATCACCAGTGAGTGTAACTGGCCACCTCGATACGTGAATGAATGTCCACTCACTGATACAGTGGAAAGTTTGAAATAGACCACCATTGTAAATATCGTGATTTGAAAATAAGAGCTTTTGCCAACTTCATGTTCAGATAAGATCTTGATGGTAGTCAAATGTCAACCAATAAGCAAGGCCAATAATTGCTGCAAAAATGAGGATATATCGGAAAACAGTGTACGAATGAATTATAACTATTTCTGATGCCAATTACATATACGTTACTTTATCCCCAGATTTAAACATGTGTATGATAACTATCATTCACTTGTTTTTATAAACATCATACGATCAACGAAGTGCTTGGATAGACCTACTGTTATTGACATACTACCCATAGACTTAAACATACTGCTTCATATTCTACTTTACATGGAAAACCTGTACCTACGTGTGACGAGCATAAGCGATTTCGTTTCCGCATTTCTGCAGTTACAGTGACACATAAAACAAATATTGTTTACAAGGTACAGTATGACTTCTCATAATGGGTAAGTAAGAACAATATGAACAACTAAGCCTATAAATCTAAATGCAGTATGGTGTAATATTAAAAAGCATTGCCAGTTGACCGAAGAAATTGCTATGGGCAGTTTTCACTACTGCATATGTGATCACGTAGGTGTTCATAAGATTGTTGTTCGTGAATTGATAAACTGAATTTTTACCAAGTTATTCATGACTCATGTTGTGCACAGTCCATGACGATAACCCCTACCCTGGACGTGTCATCCATTATATACATGAGCTGATCTACCATGCAGACAATATCGACTCTCCTTCCCATCCTTGTGCATGCGAATAAAGTCGGACGACCGTGACCGAGGTTAGCAGTTATCAGTCACTGAAACAATGAATAACTACACAGCAACATTTGACAAACAGCATCTTCACTTCTAATTGTTGGTTTTGTAAATAGAATATTTACCGACAACTTTTGGTTATTGTTTATATGATGCGATCTAATCGTAGCTATAGAAGCAGATCATACACACGGGTTTGTTTTCGGAAGTAAATTCCTTCAGTTTTCCTCTTTTTTAAGAAAATGATGACTTTCAACGAGTACCATAGCCTGGAATTGTAGGACTACATACATGCCTGTAGACATTTGAGCTTTCATTGTCTTCATGACCAGTCTCTCCTTTGACACATACGACCCCTTAATATGAGAATTATGACTAGTTCAATGCTGACCTCAGATCCTGCTCATCCTATTAAGCAAACCGCTTCGTCAACTGATTATCTACGAACTTTCAGAAGGATGATTTTATATCAGCTGACGTGATTTTATCACCTAATCATCCTGTTGAGGGACGCGCATTAGCCGCAAATTCATAGACTTAGATCTGATGAATTTTTCGGGCAAGAAGCATGACAAATGGGACTGTGTTAATAGAGTACAAAATAAAAAATGTATAATTGTGAAGAAAACTTACCAAATGCAATGCAGAGGGTACTATTATACTAAAGAAGAACGACAACGTTTCCTAACTCACTGATGTTCAGTCATCTTTTTAACTTTGGACAGAACCATATGTTACACGGATTATCAGCATATAGAATGGCGAGTGATTATTTCTAATCATATTTTTTACTTAGCCGGCTATAATGTACCATCCAAACTCATTAATCCAAAGATATTTTCTCATAAAATGTCAAGCAGTAGCAACCAACCTGAGGTTTGCTCCAAAGAAGACAAAGGACGCTTTTTATGACTTTGGCAACGAAGTTGGTGGTTTTCAGATATCAACAGTCTACGTGAACATGGGAACACCTGAGGATCATCCCCACTTACACCTACGCGATTGACCCCAGGCAATTCGAATACGGAATGCCCCCTGTTATTCAGCCACTCAAAGTCGAAGGTGGGTATGTGCGGTCAATTACCTTTCTTCCGTGACTTACATTTAGGTATGGGAAGAGACGGATTGTACTTAACTACCGAACTGTCACTTTAACCAGCATTGTAGTTAAATTACTTGAAAAGATGATTGGGGCTAGTTAACCAGGTCACGCAAAGTCATTTAATCTGTTGACTCCGAAAATTCGCGAGCCTTACGGTCATTTTGATTAGCACTTTCATCCTTTGACGAGATGCTTTGGATTTTATACCCCACCTATGTAAGACCGCGACTATTGTACTACATTCAAGCTCCCTCCAGAACTTATCATCTTCAAGGTCGCAACAAGAACGTCTCAAAACCGCGACCCAATGCACACAAGTTAGTGTTCCTCATTTCCCACCTACTGGTCAATGACTGAAATGCGCTACTCGAACAAGTGGTGTCAATCTCATCAGGTGACATCTACAAGGAAAAGTTGGGATATTTATTGAAAGACAGACTGCAATAATTAATATAGGTCTACCTACCTAATACTCTTATTACTGAAGGCTGTAGACATTAAAAAGACAAGTTGGGAAAAGAGATATCCCTTCACACAATTTGCCTCTCGAATCTCCTTTTGTTTGATAAGTTTAACCACATATTTACTCGCAGGCATTGGTGATCTCCATTAGGCGAAAGCTTTTTATATGTCTACAACCACTTGAACAATTTTGCGATTGAAAGACCTTGGTAAGGTTAACATTATTTGGTTCATGTTGTGTCTGCTCGTAGTTTAGACCTCGCATTGTCTTAATCTGAGGCTTGTGTTATTGCTATTGTGCGGACACTCTCAAGGCCATTTTAGCGTCTCTCTTATTTTTCCGGAAGTTTACCCACTGCTTGAGAAGCTTAAAGCTGTGCAACATTTAGCTTCACAGATTCCTCCGCATACCCCATCTGGCTTCACAAATTTTTATGACTGGGTTAAAGTCAAGTAATAACAGCAGCAAACCATAAGTGCCGCACCCTGAACTTGTGAGATTAGATAGCTTTTATTCGCCTGGAGGTTAGAATAACTAGTTCGGTCCCTCTTTAATATGCATGAATTTAATGTACTAATAAAAGAAGAGAATAAATGTAGTAAAGTTGTGAAAAAATGATAAAATGAAGCGTTTGAGTACCATTTACTTATTCCTTGCTTTATTTTCATCCTCTATATCCATCACAGTTTTATTCTCCTACTCACAAGCCAAAACTCGGTTTGCACTCTTCCAAAGATTCTCAATACTCCATTATTTCCTCCGTATTATGTTAGGTTGGTTTGTACCTCAGTGAATGTTTGTTGAGCTAAACTCACTTCACGTTTCTGTTGGAAATTCAGATGTACGCATCAGCATTTTCATATACTCTTATATGTGTATCATGGTGCCTTATTCGACAGAATATTTCAACAGTCAAATTATTAATACAAAGCTATAATGACATTGTATTGTTACTCTGGTAAGATCTACCGCGTGTATCCTCCCACGGGGTTGTCAAGTCAGCTCTGATCAAATAGGACGTAATTTACAAATACATGACCAACCCCTGTTCATGTCTCAAGTCTTATACGGCAATTTAGGTTTGCTGTAGGTTGAAAATATAAATTCATGTAGACGATATATATATATATATATATAGGTTCATGTACATTAAACCTTAAATTATTTTCCGAAATATGAACTCAGCAAAATACATATTGACATATTCGCTGAAACTGGACAAAAAATAAGTTGTAGCAACGTCTTTCATCACCTAAATGATATTCAAACAGGTTGAACGTGGGAAGGTGAAATTAAATAATCGGTCTGCCATTTCGTTAACGCGGCAGAAAAAACGTGTTCACGCTGATCATATAATTTGCTCAAGTTTACTGTAAAACCCAAATGCTTACAAAATTCGTTCGTTAGTGTACAGTTCATATTTCTTGAGACTAACGTTCCTCTTATATCTACGTACTGTTATCCATACATTATTCTGTTTGTCATGGTACTTATAAAGCACATTGTTATCTTACAAAATTTTTGATACGATCGATTTAATGCTTTTCTTTATGAATATTGAGAGTAATCTAATGTTTTGTGAGATATCTTGTCCTCTTAGTTGTGTTTTATATTTTGTGTTTAACTTGATTACCAAAGAAAGTATTTATGTAGTTTATCTTAAACACAAAATAACATTCTTAGTTTGTGCATGCGTAAATAACCTATGTGTCTATTTTGCTTAGTCCGTGCAATTTCAGACAATATGTCACATTTAACGCCTCGAATTTACTGATTTTTTGCAATATACAGGTTTTGAAAAAACAGCAAATGTGATATTTAGCGTATAAAGTATATGATTAAGTAAGGACTAGTGTGCATTGTAAGTTAGACAGAAACATTAAGGAACGATAACTCATAATTCTGCAGGGTTGGAAAAATGTAACCGTGAGGATGGTAATAATAGCTTTTATAATAATACAAATGATTTGATGACATATTCAGAAGACAAAAATAACCCAAAAGGTAGTTTACTAACAGAATAAATCCCGAAATCTCATCCAAACATATTTTAAAGGTCAGCACCACTGATCTGGTTATGTTATCAACAAGGTAACCAAGATACTATTAATTACCACTTTTTTGTAAAGACTAATATTACCTGGCTGTCTGAATAACACTAAGTGTAATGAGATTTTAATAGCCTAGTGACTCCTTTATACTTAACAGAACTGTGACTAAATGATCGTAGAACGTAACTCTAAACTGTTAGGTCACTTGCTTAAAATGTGTGTTGTTAAGTCTCATGAAATAAATGTACCTTTTAGTCTTGTTTACTCAGTCGTACTACTGTGCACAAGTTGCATTCCACAAATAATGGATCATAGTCGGCAAAAACACGTTAAAACCCTTCAAGTGATTAATGTGGGACTCGGTCCCGTTTAACGCCTTAAATATGCTTGTTTGAGTCCAAAAAATAGGATGTTTAGTGCCTCAGTCAGCTTAATTACTGAGTAAGCGTAATAATTCCAAGTATGGGTTTGCCCTTCAGCATCCGTTTCTTTAATTTTATTTGTTCAACTTTGTAATTTTTCAGGTTTGCTAATGAATTTACCCAAGAAACCAATATTTTTAAATGACTTTTCGTAAAATAGTCCCATGTTTCATTCGATCGTACCAAGTAAGTTGACTCATGTTCTAAGTGTTTGAAGGACGCCATACATGAACTTAACAAATCTATTAAACTGTCGAATTATTTAACACCGTCAAATCCAAGGCTTTTGAAAGAACAAAGGTATGGGTTGTCCGCTGTTTATTGCTCTGCTGTTGGAATTGAAGTATGTTCAAGAATTTCTTAAGTTATTTGTACAACAGGATCAGCAACTACGTGACTTACATATTATACATGTCACAGGGTCTAAAGGCAAAGGTTCAGTTTGTTCAATGATTGAAAATATTTTACGGCAATCCGGATTTCGCACTGGTTTTTTAAGGTTAGTGAGTATATACATTCAACTTTTGTTTTTTATAGTTACTATAGTCAGAATGCGAATTTTAGGCAGTAACCAGCTTATTTAACTGTTGGAGCTTTAATAATTGAGTAGTCTATTCTTTAGTGACGTCAGAAGTGTTGGATGTTAATAGTTTTCTTCGAGAAACGTTTTAATCGTCGTTCCAAATTTCACTTCAACAATTACTTGTTTAGTCATCGCCATTATTTGTCATCTCAGTGAGTGAATACAGGCTTTCATGGAGTATTTGTTTGGACGCTGATCGCAAGTTACTCCAATTGTCGGTGTTCGAGTCTGAATAAACTTTAAAACAAATACCCGATAAACTTCTCTATGTTATATTGGGGCATTTCCTGTGTATTGAAGAAGTTAAATGGTTAATGAAACAAGAAAACTGCCGTTTCGACTTACTCTGGTGAGGAATCTAGTAGAAGTAATAACGATATAGCTGAAAGCTCCTCAAAGACACTGAATCTCGGTGGAGCCACCCGTATAATCTGACTCACAAAGTTCATTTTAGCTGATTTATATGGAAAGTAGTCTTAACAAAACTCCAAATAAATAACTAATCAATATCTTCATTTTAGTTATCTATACTAATGATAACTAATAGTATTCATCGGAAAGCTTAATTTCTCCCCAGATCGATCAAAAATATTAAGTCATATCAAATCATTCACCTTCTTTTGTCAACTGATACCACATACGGAGCCATCAAGTTATCAAAAAACGGGTGTTATGTTAATTAATCGTATATTTGTATATTTTTGTTTTCTTTAAACAGCTCTCCTCACCTCATAAATGTTGAGGAAAGAATACGGATAAATGGACGACCCATATCTCGTGATCACTTTGCTAGTTTATTTTGGGATGTGCGTGGGACACTTCTTGAGTTTACAGTGAGTCTCACGTTGTTTTCAAATGTACGACTAGCTATTACTACTACTAACTAATCTGTGATAAATAACTGATTGCAACTAATATGGAAAATAAGTTTCAAATATGAATTCAAGGTACATCAGAGTCTTCGAATCGGTCGTATATTAAAATCAGTAACCTAATGTGTTAGTAGGGTAGAGCGTTATCGTCTCATTCTAAAGTCAAAGTGAAATCAGAGGATCCTGATTGGGCAAATTTTCAGCCAATCATTGCTAGTAAATGAAATGGAAAAATACTAAAAGATTCTTATATAAATTTTGGATAAACTTTAACGTTCTTACTATACTAACTTTTGCGTTTTGGATTTTCGAGTGTATTGTTGTTAACGTCCAATTCTCATCCTGACTTAGGACCAGTTGAGTAAAATATTATGTCCAAGGGATACAACGAGATAGAATTTCAAAATCATTTGATATGGTTTACTATGGGTAATAGTGCCACATCTTTTAACACTATATGTTTAGTATAATTGGTTGCTAGTGATCTTTGTATGTCCAGTCTAAGCTAACTTCATGAACTAGCTAACAATAATCCCAAATCTGTCATATAATACAGTACTAAGGTGGTGCAGCAAACCAAGACAGTCTCAGTCCATTAACAATCAGACTGACTAGTATTGGTAAATACAAACTATCCAACTGCAGTCCGCGCTACTATCGTTGCCATTGAATGAGAATGTTGAGTTACAAAAGTCATAATCGGTCTCGATAATACAGATAAATTCACTCTTTGTAGGTATCATTACCAAGTTTTGATTTGATAATTTTGAATAAATTGAGCATTGGGTAGATTGTTATAAATAAATTCATATATTTGTAATATCCCAATGAGTAGAAAAATGAGATTTTCAACTCATTGGGTAGATTGTTATAAATATCTTAATTTATTCACAAAAATTCACTGTTTATTCCTTTTCTTGACGTGGTCGATTATGCATATCATGATAACGTAATCTGGCCATAGTGGCTAGACCACTTGCTCCTTTAGGTCTTACCATCTTACCCAGGTCAGTTGGAGGATGTTAAAACTAGGAGTAGCAACTTGACGTCTAATGGCGAAGTTGTACTGTTGACTGTATAATGGTATGATAGTAATGAGGCCTTGGGAACAACAGATTTCCATCACCGGTGGTGAAATCTGAAAAGTATGTTAGCATATTTGCAACTGTTTACTAAATGGTCGTGTGTGACTGGTTCGAGTCAGTTGTCCCTTTATCAGGTTCTGGGGCACGAATGTACTTTCTGCCGTTCGACTCTAGTTGCATTCCCCGACTTTACGGAAGTTTTGATTGAGTTAACTGAGAGCTTTTGTGACAATATTTGTCATTAAAAAGGGTGGCAAAGAGGTATATAAACCATTGGCAAGGTTCTCGAATACTATTGATCGAGCCAGAGCTTATGACGAACTGTCATCAAAATTTATAACCTTAAATGACGTTTCTCAGGGTTTTTATTTCGGTACAAGGGTTTTTCGGAAACTACACTGCTGTCGTCTAACTTTTTAGGGGTTAATTTCTTATCAGGAGATCCACTTGTCGACCCAGAGTATGCAGGTGATATGGTCCTTCCTGTCTAGTGAAGGAGCTGACAAAATACAGAATCTTATAACTACCTGGAGTAACAATGCGAGCTTGTTTGAGTATGACTGACTGACACAATATTTAATTCTCAGTTCTAATGATACAACAAAATCTTGTCAATTAAACTAACCAGATAAAAGAATCAATTGAACGTTATTAATATTTCATTTGGCTTCACCAAATGAAAGCACATAATTTTAGATATTAATACAAGCTTTCGGAGAGCAGTTTTACACCTTCACCGTACTCCACTATTGTTTTAGGCTTATGTAATACAATGTTTTTGACGTAATCAGTGTAATATCTAAATATCTGAATAGATAAAGTTTAATTTCGTTGATTTCTCTTCCTGAAAACTATGAATTCAGTCGAACTTGATGACTGAATATATGTCTTTATATTGGACTTTAAATCTCATTGTTTCAGTTGTAAGTTTGGCACTTGATAGGTCTCACAAAAGTACATAGATAATCCGTTTCACATGATAGTGAAAACACTTGTCTATCAACTATCTATTGATAGATGAGAGTTCCACTCCGTTCATCGTGGTTTAGAAAATCGGCCAGTATCATTAGTTCTCGACCAAACAGTCTGAATGCAAAAATTTATACCTGACAAGTAAGTTAAGTTATTCAGTTATATTATTCTCGTTTTCTTATGTTTATGTAGAAAACCTCTAATAATATACCTATGCCATCGTTTCTTCATTACATTTTTGTAATGGCTTGTAAAGCGTTTATTGATGAGAAAGTGAGTTTACTTATGTTTATTGGCGTTTACCAGTAATATGTGAAGATATTTTTGTCTTAGTGTTTCGATCTACATAATGTTGATTGGGGTTGAAAGTGATGACGAACTGGACGGTACCTCCAATATAAGAACTAATCTATGCGACTAGAAGGACCGAACGACTTATACATAACCACAGAAACTTCATGCGAATAAAATACTAATTAAGTTTTTCGAGTTAAGGTCGACAGAATGACGAATGAGAGCTGAATGTTTTACAATTTTTATTTTATATTTATTTTATTTAAACACATAAATATTGGTACAAGGAAGCACCAGATACATATGCGCCGCACAAATCTCATTTGATTTGTGTGAAGGCTGTGATACTGCCCAGGTGCGCAGACTGAAGCAGGTGGTTTTCTTAGGGGGCCACACCCCGAGCCCTTGACCTGAAGGTCTAGTCCACAAGGCAGTGGAGCATCGTAAGGAGATGCAGTCCCATGGTAGACGGGGATCAATGATTGATTCGTACGCCATTTGTTCCCTCACGATATTGGAGCCCATGTGCACCATTGGTTTGGAATCAGGGTTTTCCAACTCCCCTAGATGGACTCGCCTTATCCACCAACCCGGTTAAAGCGCCGGACATTCGCTTTTCGTCCTCTCAATTTCGTAAACAACAGTAATGCCACGAGAATGCAGTGAGTAGGACTTCCCTGGCAGAGGCTATATATTCGCTGGCCATGTGAGAGCATTTCGAGAGGGAGAGCGGACTCTCCCCACTCTCGGCCGTACCAGGGCATTTGGGGACGTTTTACAATGTATATACAGCATAACATCTCTGGCTGAAGTGAGTTGTTCACCTTAGGGATAATGTGTTATATCTTAACTCTGCTACTTAATGAGGAAACTGGATGGACTATACTACAAAATACCACTGAATAACTCTTTAACCTAGTGTTCATTAATTGAGAAAGCAATAAAAACTTAAAAAGTTTGTTTCAACTTCAGTCAATAATTATACAGTGTAAGCTTCGTGGGTATTTATAAAAGATTTTTGAGATTTTCTCCAGATTGATCTATTTAAACTGACGAATTCTAAGTTGCCAGTTTCAATTTTACATGTGTATTTTATGAATTTCAAAATAGCAATTTAAAAAAATATTTTTTTCTGACTGACACTAGCAAACTTTTCTGAAAATATTTGATCTAAAACACGACAGAAGAACTACAACGAATCACTAGATCGCACAGAACCAAAACATTCTATAAAATAACGAACACTCCTCAAAATACTTAGTTTAAACAAATGATAAAATCCTTATCATTTCGACACGAAATTATGTCTGCAGATTAGGATATATAAATTGTGGGAAATTCTGTATTGGAGTCTTATTATGAAATCGTAACTTGTCCCAACGAACATCTAAACTGCACAAAAACACCTCCAAATAGTCTCGTAGAACTAGAAAATCTACAAATTAAACCAGCAATACCAGTACATAATAGATTTAATGACCATCAAATGGATATTAATAATATCGAAATCGTTCAAATTGGATTTTCCAATTATATAGAGAGGCAAGTGGCTGAAGCCGCTCTTAACAGAAAGGAAGGCCTGACAACACAAACCATTTATCTGAATTGCCACACTGTTAATCCCGTTAACATCTCATACAACTAAAAAAATTCCTAACTCTTTCACATTAGAAATGCCGCATTTTTTACACACACACATTCAATTACCCAGGTATATCTCATACAGTAAGAAATAACCTTGACCGAAATAACGTAACACTAAAATAAGTTTAAGTAGTGCAAAGAACTCCGCCTGTAGCTCTTCTGGGGTTACTGCCGGTCCCAAGCCCGGGTAAACGAGGAGGGTCGGGCATGAGATCAGTAACCCTATTCCGTAGAAAACGCTAACCAGAATAAACGAATTAAACCATTTAAACTCTCCCCTTCGTGTCGGAGCATCTTAATTCAGAAACATGACTCCTCATGACAAGTGGCGAGATTCTTAGGAAATCACGAGGCTGATGCCCCTTCTAACAATCAAAGTAACACTTTTTATGAGTGCATGGAATGTCCGAACAGTGTTCGAGACCGGATAAACCAATCAAATTGCTGGGGAAGTGAGGAGATACAACTTGGCGGTTCTCGGAATCAGTGAAACCCATTGGACCCAAGCTGGACAGATGAGATCAGATTCGACAGAGATGCTGCTGTGCTCTGGTCACGAAGAAGAAATTGCTCCACATTCAGGGAGTTGCTCTGATGCTATCCAAAGAAGCACACAAAGCACTCATAGGATGAAAATCTCATAGACCCAGGATCATCAAAGCATCCTTCAAGACAAAGAGGGAGGGGATCACAATGAATGTTATCCAATGATAGCAATAACGATGATAAAGGTCAGTTTTAGGAGAGGCTGCAATTGATCATGTTTAAGTGCTCAGGAAAGGACTTGACTATCCTGATGAAAGACCTAAGCTCCAAAGCAGGGATGGACAACACTGGGTATGAAGATATCATGGGACGACATGGACTGAAAGGAAGAAGGGAACGAGTATGGTGACAGATTTGCAAATTTATGTGCATTTAACAAATTGGGTGTAGGCGGCACAATATTCCCACACAAACGCATACACAAAGCTACATGGGTCTCATCGTATCACACTACAGGGAATCAGATCGATCATATTTACATCACTAAAAAATTCAGGTCATTGGAACACGTGAGAACCAGGAGAGGAGCTAACATAGCTCCAGATCACCACCTGTTGGATGCAAGATGAAATTAAAGCTAAAGAAACAATGGACAACTGAAGGAACAATATTACAAAGGTTCAAAACAGCCCTCCGAGATCCCGACAAACTCAACGAAATCAAGATTGCTCTTCACAACAGGTTCCAAGACCTACAAGATCTACTTAAAGATGAAACTACTATGGGGGACAGCTGGAAAGAAATAAAAGAAGCACCAACCTCAACATGTAAGCAGGTGCTGGGCCTCAAGAAGCATCATAATGAATGTATCTCTGTCGAAACCCCAGACAGGATTCAAGAAAGCAAAAACAAGAAAACAGCCAATCACAGACTCATAAACAGAGGAACAGATTGGTAGAACACTTTGAAGAACTCTTGAATAGGCCAGCTCCATTGAGTCCATCGAAAATCGAAGCAGCACCTGCGGACCTTCCTACAGATGTCACTTCACCAACGACCGAAGAAAGCAAGATGGTCATCAGACAAATCAAGAGTAGGAAAGCAGCAGGACCTGACAACATACCACCTGAGACACTGAGGTCAGAAACAGTAGCAACCGCAAACATACTTCATGTTCTATTAGGGAAGATTTGGGGGGAAGAACAACTGCCGACAAACTGGGAAGAGGGATATCTCATCAAGATATCAAAGATAGGTGATCTGAATAAATATGGGAATTACAGGAAAAGTTTCCAACAGTGTTGTTGGACCGGATGAAAGATTCAGTGGACGCCCAACTTCGAGATCAACAGACCGGATTCCGTAAGGATCGGTCGTGCACAGACCAAATCGCGACACTGTTTATCATCATTGTACGACCAGCCGAATGGAACTCGTCACTGTACAAGAACTTCGTTGATTATGGGAAAGCATTTGACAGTATGGATAGGAGAACATTATGGAAACTTCTTCGACACTATGGAGTACCTGTGAAAATCATCAATGTCATTCGGAATTCATACGACATACTACAGTGCGAGGTCGTGCATCGAGGACAACTGACAGACGCATTCCAAGTGAGGACCGGAATCAAACAAGGCTGCTTTCTCTCCCCCTTTCTCTTTCTTCTGGTAGTTGACTGGATTATGAAAACCTCGACATCTGAGGGGGAGCACTGAATAAAATGGACAGGTTGGATGCAATTAGACGATTTGGACTTCGCAGATGACTTGGCTCTTCTATCCCATACAAACCAACAAATGCAGGTGAAGACAGCTAGTGTGGCAGTGACCTCTGCATCAGTAGGCCTCAACACACACAAGGGAAAAAACAAGATCCTCAAACACAACAGAGAGAACAACTCAATCACACTTGATGGAAGAACTGTGGAAGAGGTGGAAAATTTTACTTATCTGGGTAGCATCATCGATGAACGAGGAGGATCGGATGCAGATGTAAAGGCGAGGATTGGCAGAGCAAAAACAGGATTCCTACAGTTGAAGGACATATGTAACTCAACACAACCGTCAACCAATATCAAAGTGAGAATCTTCAATACGAACGTCAAATCAGTCCTACTGTATTGAGCTGAAACTTGGAGAACTACTACAACCATCATCAAAATAGTACAAGCAATTATAAACAGTTGTCTACGCAAAATACTAAATGTCCATTTGCCGGATACCATCAGTAGCAGTCTACAGTGGGAGAGGACAAATCAGGTTCTAGCTGAGGAGGAAATTAGGAAAAGACGTTGGAAGTGGATAGGACATAGATTACAGGAAACACCAAACTGCATCATGAAGCGAGCTCTAACTTGGAATCTTGAATGGAAACGGAAAACAGGAAAGCCAAAGGACACACTGCACCAAGAATTGGAACAGACCTAAAAAGGATGAACAACCATTAGGAAGGACTGAGAAGTATTGCCCAGAACAGCGTTGGATATAGAATGCTAGTGGACGGCCTATGCTCCTCCATGAGGGGTAAGTAAGTAGTGTAAAGGACCTAGGATAGAATAATTTTAATACAACTAAAATTAAAGTAGGTCTGATCATATAAATTCAACTTCTGATTTATTTCTATTCTCCAAAAAAGTGCTTCACAGTAAGTCACGAAACTTCAGAAATTTAATTTTATCTCATTCATCAGGATTGTATAAATATTGTTGTTTCTGTAATTCTACTTTGAAATTATCATCACCTATTCATGTCTTATCTTATTTGCCTCTCTAATGTCATAATATAGCTCACAATTAATTCAACATTCCAATCATTAGAGAACTGTTCTCTAACTTTTTAAGTGATCTTTAATCAATTATTGTTATTTGTTTATTTCTAAAGGTTTAACTCTTAATGTTTACTTCTAGGTAGATGTCGGGATTTTCGAAGTTGGTATCGGCGGACGCTATGATCATACAAATATTTTCAAGTGAATTAACTTTTTGTTTATCTAATCACTTGTATTTTTAAAAATTCCGTTCCATTTTGCTCTGAGTTGATTTTTAAATTCCATTTGTCAATCGACCCCATAATATTTGCTGGTAAAATAGATAGGTTACTTACACACTGAGTGCAGCATTCCTAGAAGTTTCATTTAATTCTTTGCAGTACCATTTGCTTTGTAGAATATCCCTCTAGGAGTTCAGATTATTGAAGATTGATCAACAATCAAATGTCTTATCAGATATTCTATAAACTATTCTCTATGGTGTATATATACCATAAAATTAAAGGCTTCCGCTTTATGCAACGTACTACTTTGAAATTGTAATCGCACTTTCATATTGTGACGATTTATTCTGGCCATATTGGCTAGACCACTTGCTCCTTTAGGTCTTACCATCTTACCCAGGTCAGTTGGAGGATGTTAAAACTAGGAGTAGCAACTTGACGTCTAATGGCGAAGTTGTACTGTTGACTGTATAATGGTATGATAGTAATGAGGCCTTGGGAACAACAGATTTCCACCACCGGTGGTGAAATCTGAAAAGTATGTTAGCATATTTGCAACTGTTTACTAAATGGTCGTGTGTGACTGGTTCGAGTCAGTTGTCCCTTAAGTTATGCAGTCACGCTCCCAAGTCATAAATAATCCAGTTTCCTCCTCAGGCACTTTGAGAAGAAATATCCTTCTGCGATATGGGGAACGGAAAAGTGACAATCGCTCTCATACCTACCTGTAACGACACATGAGATTACCTTGTTGACACTGGGATCCCTCTGAGACTTCTTAGTATTTCTTTTATCTTCATGTGCCTCTAATGCTAAATAATCCTACTGACTGAAAGCTACTCTAGGTTCCTTGGAACGACTCTCTAAATTACACGTTGGATTATTGCATGTCCAAACCCTATGTCAAGCTGAACATCATGCCTCACCACTATGACCGTAGGATATTGTGCTGTTAATGTGTGCTGTCTCCGGAATATGCGTAGAGTATCCCAGTGGGTTCATTAACTTGATCTAAACTAGATAGTATGGTGAGCCAATACAATCTACCCTTCATGCCTCTAGAAAGATGACAGGAACAGGGACATCTTGCCTGTATTCATATTGATAATTTCTTATGTATTATGCAATTAAATGGTACAATAAGAAGTTGATAAGAAAATGACGAAGAGCGACGATAACTCATCCGTAGACTAACAAAATGTTTGCATGCTGATCGTTGACAGATCGATTGGACTTAAAACTCTTTAAGTATAGAGTTCCAGTCTTAACGATCAAGTTGACTGAAATATTAGCTGCAACGTAGGAGTGATGAATTGTTGGAATTGTGATGGGAAGTCATGATCAATGGAGTTCTGGTATGTCTGAAGGCAAACACTCGTCATCAAGGTCGTTTGATGGTCGTTGCGACATATCTCTTACTAATTAAAGTCAGGAACGTGTTGAGTTGGATGCCAAATTTATTCTTCTGAGATTTAAAATCTCTTGATTAGACCAAAAGATGCTAAGTGTGCACTACTGATGAATCATGTCCTTGAACAAAACACCTGTCCAATGCCCCCTGGTTTTTATTAATGGTTCAACTGAAGTCAGTCCTCAACGAATAATCTTATAAATTAAACTTATCTCCACAAAACGTCTATATGGAAAGCAGGAAGCAAACATTTTAATTTTAAGGATATTTTTAAACATACTTGATATGTGACTGCTTTTGTTCACGTATTCAATCCTTAATATTCACTCTTTTTGAAAAAGAAGATAAAACGTCTTATTTTAAATCATGCTAAATTTTTAGAGATCCTTGCGTAACTGTTGTTACAAGTTTGGCACTGGAGCATACAAATATTTTAGGCCATACCATTGCTGAAATAGCTTGGGCTAAAGCTGGGATTTTTAAGGTAGTCTTCACCATTATGTTTTTGATGTATTGTGTAGTCTTGTTAAGAAAATGTTATTTCTTTTTTAGCATAAAAGTTTGAACTTAGATTTCAAACAATCAGGTTGCTTATTTGAGAAATAAACTTTAAGTTAAAATTCTACGAATAGCAAGGATGCTAAGAAATACTCTTCTATCATCACCCTTAATATTATCGACATTATCAGGACAGACTTCATACTCTTCAATTCCTATTTTACACTGAATACCAATAGTCTGTGATTGTGGCAGTTAGTAGTAGAATTGCTTTATTAATAAATAGTGCAGATTTATTACAGCCTAAATATTGAGTGTTGGCTTAACGGCCAAGACGTTCGACATTGAACCAATAATTTACTCTTTCGAACCTCGCTCCACGTAATTCGGTTTGAGGAACTAGGTAATATCATTAGCCCTTATATTTAAATTGTAGTCCGAAGTATACGAACCTTTGTACTGGCAAATGAGTTAATAAGATATTTAAATTACGGCTTAACTAGGCCATCGAAAGTTACACTCTTATTTTTTATGCTCTCTATGAAATATTCCTGTAATAATCTAAAAGATCTAAGCAAATAAAACCCTCCTATTATATTAAACTTTGGCGTTCAAAATTGATCAGAAAACCCGAGTTTTGCTCTAAGGTTATGAGAAAAGTGTTTCAGTGTAATATAAATCTATATGTTAGTTAAGTGAAGATAATATTTGAGAAATAAAGAATACGAGTCATAATTTTTTTGAAACTCATTAGTCCGGCACACTAACATCCTCTTGGCTTTAAAAGACAATGGTCACGATTTCAAATCATTTGTAATGGTTCACTTATTCTTTGTTCCCAACCAACTTTTGATTATCATAGGTATAATATAATTAATGTATCTTCCACTTTCGTTTATAACTTATTGATTAGGTCGACTCGATTGCCAACGACCGGTACAAAGATGTTCTAAAAGTAGCCAATTACAATGACTTGATCAGAGTAACATAAATCCATTTTATTTCAAACAGCAGACCAGTTAGTTCCGGGTTGGATGAAATACGTCCTAGATTTTACTTCTCGGCTCAAAATACAAATGTTCAGAGCAAGTTGTCCTCGGAAATGTTTTTTTTAGGTGACAAACCTTCCAGAGGTTTTTCAGCCCAATGGTTGCAGGACTTGATTTTATGTTTTGAACCCCTATTACCTAATTTGGTTCAAGCAGCTGGCTAAACATTCACTAGATTTCACACCTCAGGTGTAGCTTTAAGTTATGTAAATAAACCCATACTTGGTTATCATGTCCTACGACCCGTTAAATATCACGTGACAAAACTTGCCGATCAGAATATTAACTTCTATGACCTCGTCCCTGTGATAAATCAATGACGTGTCAAAACAGAACTCGCAGCTGTGAGTCATCTCTGAGTCCTTATTGGTTCTCTATGTAGTAGCTTCTCACCAAGCCCAACCCGTTCATTCCAGAACACAAATATCAGCTTCCGCTGTACGAGTTGCATATTTCAGACATACGTGGTTTATATACAAACAGATCGCGTCACACCATAAAATGAAAAAATAATTGTCATCCAAGATCAAGCCGAAAGTGGCTGTGAGTACAGGCGACTAAGTGATGGATTTGGAATAAGTTAAGCATAGTAAATTGCATAACTAACCAATAAGTCAAATGAAAGCTTATAATAAAAGGAATATATGTATATAAAATCCCGTTACTTAATAATCATCCAATAAGAGTATGTGTAATTACAGTCCATAAATAATTCTTAGCAGTTACCATTTATTCTTCGTTCGGATGTAACATCGGTAATTAAGTTTTACCACTTATTTGCTATGTAAAATTGCGTTATCGAAAAGGGCGGTTCTGTAATCCGATTGATAAGCCTGATGCTTAAACGCGTGATGCTGGTTATCTAACCTTTTCTTAGTCCCCCAGAGATCTACATTCGGGTCTCGGAATGATTACAGAAGACAGGAAGTATGAAGAGGAGCTTTACTTTCAAAGTTTGTTTAGGTACAAAAAAACAAGATTATTTGCAAGTTCACGTGTAATATTGATACTCAGGGAGCCTCGGATGATATGCCGAAGTTTCTAGTAATTATTCAGTCAGGTTATAATACGTAATCCACGATTTTTCTGAAATTCTCTGGGGACTTTCCATTGAATGCTGTTTGGTTGACGAATTTTCAGCTTCATTTTCCAAATTTTTAAGATTTCAAATAATTTTTGATTGGTTCTAACAATCGAATCCTAGATTTGTATTTTAAAATGTCTATTACCTATGAAATATAAGTTAAGTTTTGAGCGAATGCTAATTTTATTTATTTCCAATTCTGCTTAACTTTTTCTGATGTAAACCTTTAAAAAGACTGGTTCCATAGCAGTAGTCAGTCATGGACAATCAGATGAAGCAATGCATAAGTTTATTGAAGAAGCTGAACTTGTTAATGTAAGTGGTACACGTTGTGTTTTTTTTTTAAATATCATTTAACTGTGTGATATGTTGATCAATTTAAAATGAGCAGAAAAAGTAGGTGAGTTGAGTATGTGAAACTAGTTACGGATTTGGTGATCATCTTGTGCTAATGAGGTATGGCAACTTGGACCGATGCATATATGTACCTGGTCCTACGCCGTAGCTGACTAACTGATGTAATTCCATGACAATTTCAAGGCAGTCCACTCAAGGTGCACATATACTATAAGAAACCGAATAATTACAGTCACTAAAATTAACAGTAGGAAAATACAAACCCCTCATAGACAAACTAAGCAAAGTTCAACTTTCTACTCATTAGTCTACTTTTTTCATCTGGATATATTTTCGAAATGTTATGTCTTCTCATGTCTATTTTGTATTCTTCACTTCCAGTGTCCTCTATATGTTGCACCTACATTAGATTCACTACTGACTACAGAGAATATGACTGAACCAATTAAGAATATTTTGAACAATACGAATACTATACCTAATAGCCAATTATTAAATCTTGCTTTAAGTTTAACTACAGTAAATTATTGGCTTACTAAGTTACATGGAACTACTGATGATGGTAACGTTAAAAATATTGGTTAGTTATTACATTGTTTACCCCTTAATTGTATGTTCTTTTTTTAAAGGTTTTTTATGCTGATTAATTGTATTGTTAAAGTTTAGTCATTCTCGCTTATGAAAATTTGTCCATTTTTAATGATCATTTTTACTGCAAACGGAATCATTAAAAGTCAATGATGCTAGATGTTGAGATGGTGCTATATAATTTGACTTTTACCGACTTCCATCACTTGCATTGTGAACAAGATGTTTGTTTACCGACCGACCATACGGCAAGTACTGTACACCTCAGTCCGCTCTCTGTTAATATCCTGCTGCTGCGAAATAGCGTCTATGAAAGTAGATGTGTGTAGATTTCAAGTATTTGATTACACTTATTTTCAAAACAATCCTCGTATATTATGTGACCACATAGAGTGGAGTTCTGAGGATAGGCTTAGAGTACTGACTAGTAACAGTAAGTCCATTAATAAAGCCTTTATCAGCTGAGATGGTTAGGACATGCGTTACCCTATGTTGACCGAACTAGGTTGAAAAAGTCAGAACAGGACATCAGTTCATTGAGTCACACTTTTAAAATAATGTTTTAAACCTTGTCACGAAATTACTTTTAAATCAGTTACTTCCATCATATTAACAGCATAAACAAACTGTACAGTCAGAAAAAATCCCTTGTACTGAACTGCGAAAATAATCAAATAATGAAGTTTTTCCACTGATTAGATATTTTGTGACAGATTTCTTATTATGTCCATAAAGTTAAAAAGGCATATATTAAACACATTCCAATGAGCAATATGACAGACAGATGTAACACAATTTCCAAGCATAGGTTTGTATAACAATTGATGATACTACTCCATTGTCCAGACTGGAATAGGGTAGATTGCAATTTGAACATGCTACCTGGTGATTGAAGAGCAAGCTGTCACTCTACAACAATGGAAAATAAGCTGGCAAGTGACGGTGTGCGGATATAGAAGGAGATATTAGTCGATGAATCATACTGAACGTATATACTAGCATAATGTTTCCATTGCTCCTCCTCAACAACTGTCATAGTCGTCAACAGGCTATGGTAGGTTATTTTCGAGAAATCACGTAAAACATTCAGAATTAGTTGATTTTTGTTATATGCATTCAAAATATTCAATTGATTCATAGTAAATCTTGTTACTCCTACTTTGTTGTGCATGATTTGGTTGCTTGCAGAACACTCGGATAATTAAACTATGATCCAAGTATTGTATCAAGTATGTTACGAATTTCTCTCTTTAGAAATTTTCCCCTTGTTATTCTTCCACTTCTTGTTCCAGGTTTACAGCCGACATCTGACTGGAAACCGAGTTCAACTGTTTTACTTAGTAAGTTTTCACTCTTTAAGAAAAACGATAAAATATATGTCATGCTATAACTTTAGGTGTTCAAAAGCGATCGGGAGGTTTTCTGCTACTTGTTACTCATCAGCAAGATGTGTTTGCTATCTTCATGCAATAGATTCTTGTCTATGCGACTTTGGTTGCTATTCAGTGACCGGTTTGTATAAATATCTTAGTTCTACAGGATATCAGTCACAGCATTGATGACTCAGTGATAACACTTGGTGATGCCGGTTCGAATTGCATGATGCTCATTGATTCGCGTCAAGATTACACATATACGCCCTGATTGTGTAGAGTTGCTGGTAACACGGAAACGAAATCCAGGGTTTTCTACTAATTTGACTTCCGATCATCTGACATCCAAAGCATAGTGCATGCGATATTCAGTTACATGCATAACTGCCCACATTGCAAACTGACGGTTCAATTGTTGTGTAACCTATAATTGTATCTACAGAAAGAAAAGCTACATCAATTCTATTCGAGCCGTTTTTGATACAACTGGTTGGTAATAGATATTGAGATGTAAAGGGGAATCGATTTTCCTACTGAACACGTAGATTGTAGTCGTCAATTACCGTGACAACAAAAAATTGGTAAGAATTACGTGCATATAGTTCCAATATAAGTAGGACTACTACACATGTAATACAAAGTAAACTAACAAAAACCGGTAATCTGTTTATTGGGTATGATGATAAATTTTTGTTGATAGACACAGATTTCCTATTACAATAGTGATTGTTTTTTTTTTACTTACTTACGCCTGTGTTGGGATGATCATGCAAATTTCTCGCAATTGGCATGACAAGCTCATGAAACATTAAGGAGCATTTCATCCAATCAGCGTTTGATTAGAAGTTATGTTAGTAGCATAGCGAAAATGAAAAGTCACATGTAGAGATTTTGATTGGCTGATAACTACACTGCTACTATGTTGAATAGTATTCTGGAATTTTCAGTACAACCCAAAGACTTCTAAAATACTATAAAAACTCTATATTTTCTGTACATAAATGAACCTTGTAGCAAAGTGCTTCCCACATATTTTGTGCCTTTTCTCTCGTCTTCAAGTCGCTGTATAGTTCTAGCTTGGCGGTTACGAAACTAGCTTAGGATCCGAATATAGCGTTCAATCTACAAGACGAATCAGCCTGTTACTCCCAATGGAGCATAGGCCGCCGAGCAGCATTCTCCAACCCACTCTGTCCTGGGCCTTCTTTTCTAGTTCTATCCAGTTTTTGTTCATTCTTCTCATGTCTGTCTCTATTTCTCGGCGTAATGTGTGATAGTGATTGTAGTACGTGAAAACTAGTAAACCTACAGAATCACAAGGAAGCAGTTATTTTCCATCTATTTCAGTGAATTATTCCAACGTATCACTTACACTGATACAAATCGCTATATACGTTTAAATATAGAAATAAGTCACTATAGTAAGATCTTGTAAACGGGATAGTTAATTAACCTTAAACGTCAGCGATAGCTGAAATACCGTGCTTTCAAATATAACGGCCTATAATTACATGAAGAGGTGTTTCGCTATAAACATTAAAATGATTTTGAGTCAGAAATTATGTATAAAGAGGTCAATATTGCCTGAAGTTTGTATGTGTCCAACCAGACATGGCGGAAAACTGTTAAGACGAAGATATTTGTAGGATGGATGTCAACTATCTGTTAAATGTTGTTATAATAGCTAATTAGTCTACACGTTAAGCAATATGTATATTTACTGAGGGATTTATTTGTTTCAAAGATGCTTTATCCGCCCGATGGCCTGGTCGATGGCAAATTGTAGTTCGAAAAAATATAACTTATTATCTGGATGGTGCACATACTGTAGAAAGTTTACAGGTGAGTATAATTTAGATAAATAAAGGAAGTGTAACTTTTGTGAGTTTGCAATTAATTGTGTAATCTCACCATGAAATGTATTTTACAAGTTTTTTAGTTGTGTTTATTTCTTTTATTGAAATGATTGAGCCGCATGCTAAACTCTTAATTGATGATGACAAAGATTTGTAGCTCAGGTTGATGATTTCGGTAGAGCATCAATAATCATTGAGTCACAAGTCGAAAATATTCAAAATGAATATACAGACAATGTTAAAGTAAAGGTCAATAATAACCAATCAAGGTCGACAAGACAAGTTATCAGTCATATGTGAAAGAATTCGAATAACTCAGTTCTATCTGAAGTTTGTGTTGATGATGTTGTTCAGTGTAACAATGGAAATTTCACTATTGAATCATTTAGTTCAGAAAACGAAACCGTGCCAAAACTATCATTTTAAAAACTAAATAATGTCAATCACTTCATCCTATGTGATCAGTGTAAGAAGAAAGTGCATGTAAAGTTGAACACTAAATATATATACACTCAAATCATTTATTTGTTTAATACCTGTATTCATGAACGAATCGATTGTGATTAGTAAAAATAACTCTTCATAAAGTGGTTTTAATGAAGGATCTTTTATAGATTATTATCACACATACTTTTTTATTGTATGACTATTAAGTTCAGAGGGGGTTTTGTGGAGAATTTAGTATTTTCACAGTTGAAATCATGAGTCAATTGAAGCTAGACCACCATCGAAAACCTGGAAGCACTGGACGGCCGTTTCGTCCTATTATTGGACTCCTCAGCAGTGCGCATCCACGATCCTGCACTCGCGAGATTCGAACCCAGAACCTACCAGTCTCGAGCCGAAGCCCTTAACCGATAGACCACTGAGCCGGCATCCAACGGTGTTAATGTCTAACTTCAACCAATCCACGATGTTTGAGCGACCGTTCACCAATTGTCTTCAGTGAGCTGATATCTCTACAACAGACTTGGTAGAAATCCACTGGCCACTGCTTCCCACTAGAACTCAAGGAAATATCTCTTGAAGTCAGTCACTAGTGAGCATATGATTATAGATCAGAGGGAGTTTTGTGGAGAATTAATCGAATCTCGCGGTTGCGGGATCGTGGATGCGCACTGCTGAAGGGGTCCCATAATAGGACGAAACGGCCGTCCAGTGCTTCCAGGTTTTCGATGGTGGTCTAGCTTCAATTGACTCATGATTTCAACTGTGACTATTAAGTAAGTAGAATACTCCCTCACACACACAGTCGCTTTTTTATTCTTTCATATTTAATTATTTTTCATTCTATGGTTTGATGCGGTCTTGTCTGTCTGCATATAAACCGCATATGTCTGATTTATTGATATAAAAGGTTCGCTTTCTTCTTCGGGACTCAAAACAGGGTATAGAGAAAAGCTTCGGAATCGTGGGCGGATGAAAACTTAGTTGTGTCAGCTTAAGGTTAGTAGTGCTGGTCGGGAGTGTACTTGGCCCTATCGGAGACACTAAGCTATAGAGTAAATGGTAGGTACAAAATAAACCAAATTAGGATCGCGATTCGGATTGTTGACTGGACAAGTGATATTGTTCAGCGGTCACAGGATATTATAATGACAATTAATGATATCGTGTAAATTAAAATGCCTATAACTGTAATGACATAAAAACTAGTAAATTCATTTGTTTACATAATCTTTTTCAACACCAGTGCTTGCAATCTTACATCATATCGCTCGCCACTATACCAAATAGACGTTTTAAACAGTGAATAATAATGAATTCGAAATTTTTTTAATGTTTGTGGGGAGAGTACCATTCAAAGTTATTAATTGGCATTTATCATAGTAAATTACAATATACCACGTAATTAACATTTATTTTCGCTACGATTAACAGAATTACAGCCTTTATTTCCGATCTATATATGCTTATTTTTTATAACAACACTGAATTCGCATATTTATCTTATTTATATTATCAATTTGACAGGAAGTAGTTTGTCGAAAATCATAGAGCTGTTAAATAATGATAGGATTATTAGATACTAGTCGTGTAAGATGTTAGTTTAATGGGTAAATCACTCGACTTTTAGTTGTAACTTTGAACTTTGCCCTACCCGATTTCGATTTGAGCATCCATTTAGTAATTCTAGTCTTGAAACCTAAAGTATAGTTAATTTTGGAGTACATAAATCTGTACTTCGCAAGTAAGTTACATGTTTATTTGAAGCGATTCAAGCATTTTAAAATTTTTGATCTACGGTTTCGTGGAAATTCTAGGATTTTTCTTAGATTTTAAATAATGAGCTGATACTTAGATAATCATTAATAACTTGGAAACACTTGGTGGCCATTCCATCTTAGTATAGAACCCTTCAACATCTGTTCTAGTTTAAATCATCTGTTATGTATAACTACTGAAATTGTTTATAATAGATATCGAAACGATACACTATTATTTGACTATTCAATCTCTGAGACATTGACGAAAATGAACTGAATTGGGAAACTTTTAAATAGAGTCAGACCTAGGAAAGTAGTGAATTCATGAAAACTTTAACACTAAGGTCTTTTGCAGTCAGTCTTTACTCCGACATGAGCCCCGATCTATTAGTTATTCAGAAAAATGATTATCATCTAAGATCATTCAGGAATAGAGGAAATTGAGATATATATTCGTATTCAGTAAACAACTTACTCCCTGATAACGATGAATCAAATCTCATCTATCGGGCAATCTACTCGCCACTTGTAAAGAAATCCTAGTTACAAATTCATTTTCTTAGATCACTTCCTATTAATACTGTATAGGCAAATAATGAAAAACTTTATGATCAAACCAACTAGCTCAATGAATACTAGCAGACCTCCTTACCATCTCCAAATAATCATGCAAACATAGATCGACGATACTTCTTTGGTCTTATTAAGAAAAAAAAGTAATTGAATAAATCCTGAAATGATCGTTAATTCAACATATGTATATGTCTATTGGTGAAATTATCTACATATCTTCAGATATTACTTTTCGTTAGACTTTCCTGTGTTAGTATTCAGCCGTAATTTAATAGTTAATACATTTTTGTACTAACCAACTAGATGGTAGATTTTCAATTTTCTCTCCACTGTCTTTATTTGGTTATCTTGTAACTTAACTATTATTTCCTCATATTTCAATTCACCTTTTCACGATTCACTCATGATGTGTATTTTGTAATGTTTGATCTTTCTTTTTCTTGTCAGTCTGCAATAAAATGGTTTCAGAATAAGAGCTTTGCTTCAAATAATAACAGGTATGTTTCCGTACATTTTTTCGATGTTGAATACCATTTTTATTCGTTTTATTTACGAAAGTTTTTTCTTGCTCATTTGCTTTACCCGCTGGTCGTCATAATCTAATATTTCAGTCAGTCAGTCAATCAAACGCAACGTAGGGCCTGTTACGTGTGTAAATTTGTCCAAGTTGCCACACCCCATTACCATTACCACAAGGGGCTGAAATTGTTGGAATCTTATTTTCCCTTTGTGACTTGACTAATACCGTACTGTACAATTATCATTGATCAATATGAATAACTCAGAGTTTATAAGTGTCCAAACCAAGTTCAAATCTAATGGTTTGAAAAATTCTGGGCATTGGATAAATAATGTGTGTTATTATTTGTACTTTCCGATAAGCGAAAAAAAACGAAATCGTTTTTAGATCAGAGTGGGGTTTTGTGGAGAATTTAGTATTTTCACAGTTGAAATCATGAGTCAATTGAAGCTAGACCACCATCGAAAACCTGGAAGCACTGGACGGCCGCTTCAATTGACTCATGATTTCAACTGTGAAAATCGTTTTTACTGACTTCTCCCTATTTACTGTTAATATCTTTAACAAAGTGATAGTAGACCACAATTTACGAAAATCTCAGCCCATTTATATGCTAACTTGGTCTAAATTCTATATGAAGTAGTTCTGAATTGTTGAATAAGTAAATGAATTCATAAAGATAAGAAGTGAGTGTATGTTGCTAAATTTAATCCTTACACCCCAAAACTACAAAGCTATTGGTTATCTCCAGCCTTTTGAAAAGAACACACACATTGATAACAAATGAAAAGGAAAGAAAAAGAGAAACTAACAAGCATAATCGAAATTCTTAAAATAAATCATGTAGGAACTTGTCTAACGGTATCATACACTACCTCATGTACTTGACACTTTATTATTTCTTATTGAAGTCATATAACCTTGTATACAATATAATCTTCCACCATATATTTAATCGAATTTGTAATTAAACTACCATTTATCTTATTCTGTCTGACTCATTTTCATTTTGACCACTTAGAGTATAAGCTGGTTCAAGTTAGCATTGCATATTGGTCATCTCAACATCAACAATTTATGTTCTTTCACGAGTTTATTCTATTGAAACATAGGATAAATTTTACATTCTCTTTCGCTCTCTCTGTGTCTTTTTCATGTAAAATAATTTTGCACATGTCTAAACATGATTAATTCCCATTTCAATATTCTTATTTGCTTGATAGACGTCCTATACGAATTATTATTTTCACTGTGATTGGTCCACGAGATCCTAAGCCATTTTTAAAATGTTTACAAGTAAGAGCTTTTGTGCGTGGTAATATTTTTTTTAGTGTTGTTATTTATACTTTAAATTTAATGTTTATTATTTACTATGGTAGTGGTGTGTTTATGTGTGTGAATATTTTGTATCATTTCAAGGTAATTTTCTGTCATGAACTTGCGTCATTTGAAGAGCTATTAAAGATCAGAGCGAGCTGTACAACTGCTACGTTTGAAGAGATTACGATATCGCCTAGAACCGGCAAACGGAACGAAAGTCAGCAACACAATAACAGGACAAGCTAAGCGATTTCACTGAGGGAGAAGACCAGATTCAGCCAGGAAAACTATATATTCCACAAGCTACCGTAAGCACAAACGAACAAGCACACAATTTATGCATATATATACAGTACACAAATTTCCGTGGGAGACGTTACAAGTTAGCGTACTAAAAGAAGGAACGAAACAATGACATTTAAGGTTCTTCTAGGTGGGAAGGACATACTGAAGGCACAAATGGGCGCTTTTGGTGCGAAAATGAGAAATTTAGATTTCCATAATAAAATTACCAAGTGAGTTCTGGGGATCTAGCATTTCCAACAACAACTGTATTGGTTCAGTTGAAAACATTCTTATAAATGAACACTTATGACTACATCATTCAAACAAGATCCTGTGTCTAACATGCTATTGTTAAGCAACAGGATGAGATTCCAACAGTCTGCGTTTCAACTCAATAGTCTTAAGGTATTATCCTCCTTAGATGACCATGTATTTGATCTTGTGTAGTAGCGTTGTGAATGCCCATTGTTGTAGAAACCCGAATTATACATTATAATCGTTGTTAATTTCCCCCTTATTTTCTTAATCGCCTTACTATTTTTTTATATCATATTCCATCTATTAGGAAACGATAATGTCAGGCGTTTTGCCGCTGAAAGGATTCATTTTCTAATAGAACCATATCGGTTTTTGATAATAATGGAGATAATCTCAGTGGTTATAGATTTCCATAATTTGATTACAGGGATGTAAATTGGTGTAATTACTTGTTTTTTTTGTAAAAAACCTTATTTTCAATAAATAGATCATAGTTTCAAACGAAGATTCATTTGCTTTAGTTCAGTCAATCATGTAATAACAATAGCACTCACATGAAAATTGTAGCCGAAGGCAAATTAGCATACGTATGGAATAAGTTAATATCTTACTTACCTATAGTAACTCCTAGACCTTAATGACATATGCATTAATACAATTTCAGTGACAGCTTTAGTTATTAGAAATTATTCATCTAACTCTTTGAAATGGATATTTACTAGTTTTCTTGTAAATTCTCCAACTGGATAGGATTTGTGGGAGCATTTCACATTTATTCCCATAAATATTTGATATTCCAATCTCTATGTAATGAAAATTATCTATTCCAGGCCCATTTCATTGCAAGGAAATAATTAAATCTGGGAAAAATTTCTTTCACAAAGTTGAACTTTTGCATACTTTATAATTCATTTGAGATTAAGACTCGATCGTTAAAATTGATCTCACCACCGATTGATATAACTATTCCAGGCTGTCGTCTCAATTTGAGTAAGTTAGCAGTAACGTTCCTATATGTGAAACTTCGTTACTTTGTCAGCGGGATATAAATTGAATTAAAGCACGTTTCGTACTGGGTTTTGTTGGAGCACACTGGCTATTTCTTATCTAATCAGCGTTAGTGGACACTTGGAGAAGACTAGAATTTTTTAATGTAAAAAACTATAAATATACTAACGTTTCTCTTATTGTGATTCCTACTTCCATCCAACCTTTTATTTGGAATATAACTACGTTCCTGTTCAACGGTGTTCTGATTTAGGGACTTGTCGAGTGAATTAGTGTCCAAGAGTACTAAGCAATAAGAGTATCTGGGTCGTAATAAGAGAAATTATAACACTTTTAAACTAAAACGAGTAACATCGAACTCCTCAAGAAACGCCTTAGCAACGAATAACAGTCAGATTTTGATGTTGGCTGACAGTTGTTTTAATCTCTAGATACCCTTTAATTGTAGGAATGCTGCCCTTGCTTTGCTAATTCATGCTTTCACATCTGCATTAGATCCTCGTCTATCAGTGATACTGATCGGGTACGTAAAAGTTCCTATCTCTTCCAAAGCTTCTCCATCAAGTGTGTCACTGCCATTAGTGGCAGTAAGAAATATCCAAAATTAAGAACTACGTTCTAGAAAACGGAATACAAAGTTATGTGTGTAAGAGCATTGAAACTTCAGATTGATTGAAAGATAAGAAATAAATGAGTCTACACCATTACACTGGTTCGAAATTGTCACTCAGCGTCTCCAATCACTGATTGAGGTTACTTTGAAGAAATCAACCAGGTAATCTGCATCTACTAACTTGACCCAGATCAACCGTTACTAACTTAATGGACCAAAGTCACGTGTTGCTTCGACCACCCCTAGCTTTCTTCCAACATATTCAGTCCTATTTAAAGACTAAACCTTAATATTTATGCAGTGTATGTATGTGATAAGTAATGCAATCACTATACACATATTATTAGATAATACATGTTTCATGTTGCTAATTTTTGTTATATTTTTCAGTCTTCTTCATTTGCATTCGACTTGGTTGTTTTTGCCAATCCTCACGATGGTCAATTTGGTAATTCTACCTAATCTACATTATTTTTAATACTATCTCTTCATGAAACATCAAGCAATTTTTTCTTTGTTCAGACATTCGCCAGCATGATTCTAGGAATATACATGTAACTGCTATGAATAGTGTGTAGATTTATACCAGAATCGCATAAATTAATACGAATCTGTGTAGATCTGCGGATTGTACAGTTTTCCAAACAAATTTATTTAGGCTTAATTCAATATTACAGTATTTTGTTAAGTATGATAGGCTATCAAATAGGACTGTGTTGTTAAATCTATGCAGATATTCGTATACTAGCACATAAGGTTTTCTTGTTACTTGATTATTTACTTCAATTAAGTCAAGCTCCATTTGTTAAACTTTTGATATTCATTTTTCACACCCCATTTGCTTTTCAGACGAAATTTTCCCTTGAAATCATTATGTAAATATTAGATTCGTGGCCTGTCATTGATTAAACTGACTGGAAAATACTTAACGTATGTCCAGCCTCTATCTACCTGGGTCTATTTTACTGGCGAACATTGTGGTACATTTGAAAATGAGGTGACCAAACCAAGACATGGCAGAAATCCACTGAGTTATTATCTGTTTGAACTGTGTGCTTGGAGATATAGACATGATGTTTAACACTTCATAAATCCTGGGTTTCGTGTGATATTATACTTTTTTTCAATATCAGTCGTTCATCTCATAACTTGTTCGTTGCATTTATTTCACCATTGTGATCAATGTTACTATTTCCACTCCATTTCATACTGTTGTAAGCCAACCGGAACGTTGTACGCTTATGCTCAGGTCGCTTGTTGTCTGTGACTAACTTGAGCTCAACGCAAGCATTGAAAGTGAAGCATAATGGTTAGATTGAATGTTCGTTGAGCCAATGGTCAACGCCAACGCTAATACAACTATGCACCTCATATATATATATATATATATACTCGGCTCTGGATCTCTCTATCCTATTTCGTCTTTATATATATATATATACTCGGCTCTGGATCTCTCTATCCTATTTCGTCTTTGTTTAATTGTAGTCAAACTTCAGGAAAATTGCGTTAGTTCAGTAGCTTTCTGTGTGTACAAAAACTTTGAGTGTAATAGTGCTCCTTTCTGAGGTTTTTGGTCATGTACTAGTGTGGTCATCTGAGCGAAATCTTAGCCAAATATAGAAATCCATCAAGTCTCCATAGCTAGTATAATGGCTACTCCATTTCTATACTAGTGAACTTTTCGTTTATTCGAATTATGGAATACTCTGGTATGATGGGATTGGATGAGATCGCTTTCTCTATCTTGACGTTCGTACATATAATGGCTCATTTATAACCTCTTTCAGCAAGTTCTTACTATTTTCAAATGCTATATTTTTATACAGAGGAGAAGGTGGGACGGAATTCGGACGCTTAAACCGGGCTAGTGAATACAAAGGACTCTCTCAGGGAAGTTGGAAAATCTTGACTTGAAACTGTTAATCCACATGGATCTCAAAAGAATGAATAGTGCAGCAAATCACTCCAGTCACCGGCTATCGTGACACTTCGTCTCCTGATGTCCCGTTGGATTTTGAACTGGGCGTTTAGGTCAAATGTTTAAAGTAATTCTCTCTTAGACAATCACCTGTCTCGGTTTGGATGTCCGATTAGTCTTCACACTAGTACTTTATCAGTTTAACATTTATTCCTCATTAGTAGATGCTGGTTGATTAGTAATAAATAGTAAATTGACCTTTTTATTTGTCTTCTAGACATTCTTCCCAGTAAAGAGTCGCTTGATGAATTATGCTTTAATATATGGCGTCAACTCGAATCGGAATCGAACACTGGGAGCAATTCTACAACACATTCTATTGCTTCGAAGCATGTCGAATCTTTATCTGCCTTTGTAAAGTGGATACAAAACTTGCAGCGTTTTTCTCTTCAGGCTTTGGAATATTTTCCGTGTGAATACAGTAATTATGATGAAGCCGACTATACAACATTCTGTGATGTTCTTGTCACCGGCAGTCTATATATGGTTGGTCGGATACTAAAGGTACGCTTTTTGTTCACTGTTTTAAAAAATGCCATGTATTTGTAATGCAATCGACGACAGACATGTATACCTTCTAGACTGTTATGACCTTAGTCTATCCACTGGTTATATCGCTAGATGTTTAGGAAAATCTGTTTTGGAACTAGTAAACGTCCTTGGATATGCTAGGCTACCTAGTGTAACCTTAAAACTGAGTGCGTGAGTTCGGTTTTGAATAATTTGGTTTTGCAGCTAAGGACTTTCCTATTATCTGTTTAATAATCTACTCCACAGGCACTAAACAGTTGGTAAAAGAGAAGACGACTGTAGTAGATAAACTTCATATTAAAATTAGACGATCGCGTTTACTCAAACGGTACATGTCTGATGACATAGACATCTGGATCTCGACACAATAAATTGAAAATAAAATGTGTCTAAAAAAATAAGGCAATTAAAGTGAAAATCAGAATACTAACCTCGATTTATTTACTATGTTTCGGGAAGAGTGTATGACACAGTGACGGTCTATAGATCGGACGAAAATATAAGATTACAGGAATAGCGGAAACGCACTACTCAATCGTTTATAATACACGTAGAAAAATATGAGTTCTAATGGCTTATAAAATAGGTTGCCTAGTTTGTCTTTATCATTTATTTTCCTCATTATAACAGATATTTTTAATTGGGTGGATATATAGTTTCACTGTAGGCTGATTATTTCACTTATACTATCTAAATTTGTGAGATAACAAATGACCTTTGACTTTTAAAAAGGTTTGCTAAAGCCCAGTGATGATCTTCAATCTGCCTTGTAGTTTTATTAGTTTCAATTATTATTATCACTTAAATAAAGTGATGATTGATAGGAATAATATTAAAGCATAATAGAAGAAGTGAACAGATGATAAGAAAAGGCGATTTACATCTAAGTCATTGCTATATCTGCTCTCTGAAGTCTTATTTTGTAAAAGAAGTTAGGTGTTAGATAGTTTCAAAATGCTCCTCTCAAAATTCAGTAGGGCCCCAAAAAACTCTTGAAAATATTTTATGCAGTCAGGATTAAATGGACGTTTCTTCGAAAAATCTAGAAGGGTGATATTACGTGTTACGTTTTAAATTGGATAATTACCTTCTTACTTGTATATTTAGTATACTCATAGAACTTTCTGAACGATTAATGTCATGTTAATTAGTATAAATACGCAAAACTTTCTACACCGAGTAAAGATTTCTTTTGCATTTCTCTCCTTTGCTCCTGTGTTTAATTTGCCGTCCAGATTTTGTCTGGGGTTATTAGAAGCTGCTAGAAAATACGATCAGTCACTCAGTTAATAAACGTATCTCTTACCTTGTTGGTTTCTCAGTAGTGAGTTATATAAATGGTCCATTAGTAGTCACCCGAAATGCAAGAAATGATATTTTTGTGAAATTAACTTTGGTCGCACTCTAATTAATATGGTACATTTCCAACGTTTGCACTGATTTATTCTCATCGTATTACTCAATCCATTGTACACTATCTGGTGGTTAAGATGTATTCCCTGAAATTTCGTGTTTATCATACTCTGGTAATGTTGTACTAAAGTTTAAATCTTTATTGCATTTGCTCACTTTGGACAAGTGCTAGTCGATATCGTCCTATTTAGTGTGGATAGAATTCAACGTGTTTGGAAATCTATCATTCCTTTCATTTATTATATCAAGTGTGGAGTAATAGTTTTTAAAAAAACTTTAATTTCAACTATAGGGTTTTATGTCCACTAGTAATGATTCCCCTGATACCTTGACTGTATGTTTCGGAACAATCGATAGTTCACATGATATTCTGATGCTTTACCAAAACTCCAGAGTGATCAGACACGAACCTCACACTATTTTTTTTCAGACTTTAAAACACGTGATCATGTAGGTAAATTATGACACACCGTCATTAATAAACCACTGCATGTACTAAACTAGAACTCTGTACAAGTAATGAGTCATGAATAATTAACAGTAATTTATAGACGGACAAAGATGTAAATATAATTGATAAGTCCAATTAAAGCTTACTATTGAGTGAGTTTAAGCATGCCGTTACCCATTTTAGTAAGTGGATGTATATTTAATCACATATACTGAATTCTCAGAGTGTACCGTCCTGGATTTCAAACTTTTAATTATCCACCCCCTAAAAAGTAATCTTGAGTTCGAACTTCAGTTACATAACCAGACTATTTTTTTATCCCTACGTTGTAAAATTACAACAATATACATAAATAATGCCATCCAAGTTTTATATTATTTCATTTTCTCTTTTGTTTTATACTTCTCAAGTGTCATCTTATTTGTTTTCTAGGAAATAGATGAACCTGTTTAAAGGATACAATTGATATTCCCAATTCAAATCCTGTAGATCTTCCATCTGTAAATTAATGACGCGTTTCTAGATTCCCGCATGTTTAGTGAAATTATAGTTGTAAACTGTAAATATTATGTACATAGATAATCATCGACTTGTTCAGTTTTGCATACTTATATTTAAAATGATTTGATCTTTAAGGTCACTTTATAGAGCCTACATTGAGTACTATCGAAGTAGAAGCTTACATTCCTACAGTAAGTTGTGAACAGTCGACGGGTAGAGGCATGATATATTTATCTTGTAGCCATTGTTAGAGATTGTCATCCTAAAATGCTTAGTTCAACCACAAGCAAATACATTTATCATGAGCTCATATCTATTGAGCCTGAAGATCAAGTTATTGGAAATAATTTGTTGCCCGAATACTCCTTGCTTTTACTGCCTGGCTCTAATTATGCTGCAACGTAAATTACGATTGTTTTATGTGCTAAGGTTGAATTGACCAGTAAATATGAGCTTTTCTTGGTAGTAGGTGATTCAGTCTAGTCCTTTCAATTTCGAGTGTCACTGTGAGCGACTGATGTCCCACAGTAACGTTTACTGCATCATGAGAGCTGAAGACGGAATTGCGTTTTTTTTTAGCAAGCAGTGTTTACGTATGGTTTCCTCTGTTTTGTGTTAATTTAGGACTAGATTCGGAAGTTTGTGCATAGGGGATTTGAGTAGTTTCGTGGGTAAGTGTGATGTTCCTTTAACAACGATATGCCGTTTTTACTAGTGGTAGTAAGCTTCACCCATGTATCTAATTCTGCACTCAGTCATTCGGTAAAATCCACCACTTGAGGCTTCTCTAGTTGATTATCCTAGAGGAGATACACTATTAGTACTTTGAAACAGGGTGTATATACAGAAATGTGACATGTCTCCTAGGTTACACAGTTCCACTAAGGGTTCATGTTAGGT
This sequence comes from Schistosoma mansoni, assembly GCF_000237925.1. Classification (NCBI taxonomy): domain Eukaryota; kingdom Metazoa; phylum Platyhelminthes; class Trematoda; order Strigeidida; family Schistosomatidae; genus Schistosoma; species Schistosoma mansoni. The sequence continues at coordinate 9,749,783 of NC_031495.1, forward strand.
CACTCATATACGAGCGATGTGAGGGCACTATAAGTGAGACACATGTTTACAGCTTAAACTGGAAGTCACATATGTATTTGAAGTCTACCTTTCCCTGAAGTCACGGGCAAAGGAATGAGAGTTCAGGGCATGACAGTATTCACGTGTGGCGGGGAGCAATGTCACCCAAAACAAGACTGGCTAAGCTGCTGAAGCGTCGTTAGTGTTCTTTCAAATCAATTGACGTCAAGTACATGATTAGAAATATATACAGCCCTCCTATATGAGGTAAGATTTGAAATTAAAAGGTATTATCACTAGCTCAGATGTGTTTTGAACTGTGGACTGAAAAATCTTACATCTGAGTCTTAGTAAGTAAGAGGTAATGCTTAGAGACAAATCTTCGCTGTCATCAAAATTTGTTGTAGCTAACAGTGGATGGTCATTGAGAGATGATGGCAGATATTATTCTGGAAGCTATACTGGGTAACGTCTATTCAAAAAGATAGAATCCTTATAGAGAACTTTCACTACAGGCTTAAAGTATATTCTGGCACAAATGGGAAGGTGTCTTAACATTTCCCAACTACGGCTCTTACCTGGCATTATGGAGTAGACCCAGTACCGAAGTTCCAAGCGGCATGATGAATTCTCACACTAAGTTATGCCACAAAATAAAAGCTTATCCAAAACGCCTTTATAGGTTCATGACCAAATTAAAGTCTACAAAGGAAGCGGCGGTACTGTACTAGGACGGAACTTTACAGATCCTATCAACCTAGAAATGGTATAAATCGTTAATGGTAATTTGGTCACATTAAAACCTAGTGCTTACGAGCGTTTAACATACTTTGACTCTAATGCTACCTGATGTTCTGTTAAGAATCCATAGAACTATCGTATTAGTATGGGGGGGGGCGCTGAAATTTATGCGACTACAGGAGACACCAAGATGTGACAATATCCTTTTTGTTATCGTCAAACGGAAAGCAAAGCTTATCAGCATGCCGGTAATATAGCCTGTTCATGAACTCTTTACGGCTCTGGCAAATTCCAAACTTTTGAAGCAGATTACTCTCCCCTCAAATATTTCAAAGACATGAAAGTTCCAAATTGTCACACTAATCCAAATACTTTCAAAGGTTATGTGACGGTTGATTAGTGACTAGATGAAGTAGTGCTTGAAAGAATGCAGCACTCTTCACGAAAGCCACCACAGTAAAATAAAGGAACTTTCTTCTCTAGGACACAAAATTCTGCTTTATAGGTTTTGTAAAGTAGCTCTTTAGACAGAATCATAGACATCTCTTTTTTAAATATATTGTACTGAACATTCTCCGTGTTTGATTTTTTTCCTTGTTTATATCTCTTTGAGATATTCGTTACTTGCCATAAAATACCCGGCTCAATACAGGGTGAAAACAAGAGAGATATGCATAACTTGTCACCTGTGGAGATGGACATTGTTATGACTAAGACATATCGACCCTCAGGATCTGGCCTTAGTGACTCTGAGTTTTGGTTAGATGAACTGAAGCATTCCTTCACGATGCACTGTATTAAGTCTTAGGGAATTCGATAGCGAGACATCTGTCCTGTGCTTCATTCTTTAATTGCTGAGGAATTCCGCTACTTTATTTTGAACCCCGTTACGTCACAGCTCGCATCTGCCATCTCTTCACTGTTCTTGTCTTCCAAGATATAGAATCTACGAGGACACTAAAAATGTTCACAAGTTCAAAACAAAATCAGCCAAACTATCAATTGTCCCATATAACTTTGCCCTTCATAATCACTTACTTACGCCTGTTACCCCTCGTCGAGGAGCATAGGCCGCTCACCAGCATTCTCCATCCAACTCTGTCCTGAGCCTTCCTTTCCAGTTCTTTCCAGTGAACATTCATCCTCTTCATATCTGCTTCTATTTCCCGGCGTAATGTGTTCTTTGGCCTTCCTCTTTTCCGCTTCCCTTCCGGATTCAAAGTTAGGGATTGTCTTGTAATGCACATTGGTGATTACCTTAATGTTTGTCCGATCTACTTCCAACGTCTTTTCCTTATTTCATCTTCAGCTGGAAACTGGTTTGTCCTCTCCCATACCCTTCATAATCAGTGAGTAGACAATTTCTCCTCTTCAACTATTACGAGACTTTCTTGGAGATAAACTTTGTAAAATTCCTCAAAAAATCACGTAGTTTCACAGAAACTGTTGATGGATAAATCCCGACGTTTGTCACTGTTGCATCACGTTCATCTGTTTAGATATCTGGGTATTCCATTCTTGGAACTCATTCACCGTTTTTTTAGCAAGTATTTCTTTTTTTGAGCTTCGCTTCAGTTGGCGATGGTATGACTCGATTACTTTGTTGGTTAGGTTGCCGAATGTTAAAAAGTAAGAGATATATGCAGCTGTTCACATTTTTCTGCGGTTTCACCAGCACCCTGTCAAACGCTGCTGGATACCAACTGACATGCATGTCACATATGTATCGGTTAAAACTAAACAAGCTGAATAACTTGTAGCTTATCTTGCAACTTGTTCTATTGTTTGCCGGTCGATAAAGATATGCTTATTACCAAGGTGTCTATTGACTACGTACAACTGTTTGATTGCGAATCGAACTGCGCCTAAAGTTTGAAGGAATGGTGGGAAAACATGAAAAGGTTAGAGTTCTATGTTTCCAAGCGTATGTGCTATGCTAACCGTCGTTATTTCTTCCGTACTTTCGGTACATGATGTATCCCTCATTGTAATAATGAATATACTTAAAATCCACATCACATGATCAGATACTGATTTTTATTTCCACGAGGACATCGCAAGATGACGATTTCCACAGTTATCCGTTACAACAACTGGGAACAATGGGTAGTTACAACTATATTTACACAGTAACGTTCTTACCTTGTCCTAATAGTGTTACACGTGGAGTCGGTGGATACTGCTTCAGTAGATTTCCACTTGTTCTTGTGTTAGGGAGCACACTCTCATTTAACTCCTGTAATCTAAAGAATATTTTCTCAATGTCCAATAAGTATGTCAAACTGAGTAGTACGGGCCTGGATTTAGTTCACCACATACTCTGTGCGATTTTTGACTTTAAATTCCTCTTTTCAGTGAGTAATTTCGTTATGAAACTCTTCTTCGTTAAATTCCCCTATCTGGCTTAACTCGGAAGACAGTAGGAGTGTGTGGCTTAAGGTTTTTCTTGATATGGGAAATGATAATCCACGGATCACACATCATAAAGCTATTTATACACGAATAGCTGTAAACAATATTAAACATGTACCATTACGTTAGGCTACTAGAACAATCGAGTCTCAGCTACAAAACAAAGATCTGCGTTGTTACGTATGTTGATGGGCATACGGTTTGCTAACCATAGCAATGTTCTTGCGGTTCTCTTTTCGTAGAAAACATGCATATGAAGACAAAAAGTGGATATTTATGACGTTCAGTAGGCATTTCTTTATTTATAGACAAATATAATCCGTATATGTTGTCCTTATTGACAAACTCTTAATCATAGCTCTCCTGTGGAAAAGCGATCACGCCGTCATAGCCTTCAATTTCATCGGAAAATCTGAGCTAAGACATCCTGCCGATAACAGGCACTAGAATTTCAAACGATTTAATGTGTCAGCTTTACATGGCAATCCACAGAAAATGGGCTGGGAAGTTCATGCTCAACTTGATGTGGATACTCGTTGGGATTTCATACTACACACTATCTTATGTGCTACAAGGAAGACTGTTCCACCTCTAATTGACTGACTCACTTCTTATCTAAGAAGTCAACATTTTACTTTGAGGGTTGACTTCAATTTCTCACAGGCTATGGAATGTTCTAGTCGGGTCTTCAAGGGTTCAGTACTGGGACCTCTTCTTCTCTTGATTTATATTGACGATATTCCACAGCAGGTCTCACCAGATTTATTGTTTTTTGTTGATGATGTAAAACCAAGAAGATAACTTGGCACTTCAGGAGGATCTGACTTGACTTCAAGGTTGAAAAGAAGACAATGGACTTACGTTTAAAACTTCAAAGTGTAAAGTAGTCCATCTAAGACATGTTACAGATTACAGTCACAATTTGGGAACTCACCTCTAGAGGTCTCCCAAGTTGAAGAAGATTTAGGAGTGTTGGTACCTCACGATTTGAAGTCTTACGTTAACTGCGACAAAAATGCCTTCCGAGCAAACCTTGTACTAGTAACATTGAAGGAAACTTTGGCCAGTTTGACGTAAGAACTTTCCACATATTCTTCAACAGTTCTAGCCGTCCCCATCTAGAGTATGGAAACATAGTATTTCCCCCCTCACTTGAAAAGGATAAGGACACTCTGGAATGTATCCAACGGTGAGTCAAGAAGTCAGCTTGGGGACTCAAATTCAAGCCTTATGAAGAGAGCCTCCAGTCACTGAACCTCCACTCATTAGAGTACAGGCGTCCTAGAGGCTTACATCATCCTTAACACTTCTGGTCATCCATAAACACCTACATAAAGTTAGTCCTAACACAAACTTTAGGGGCAACACCCAGAAACTGGAGACAAAACACAGAAGAACGGACTGTAGATGTACCTTCTATTCTGTAAGTGTAGTCAAATGTTGGAATTCGCCGGCGGCCGAACTAGTCCAAACGACTTCCCAGAAGTCCTTCAGGAGAAAACTTGAGGACCAGAGATAATATCTTACTATCATTTACCACCTTTCTTTCTTTTCCTCTTTTATCGCTAATATACCTAGGTTCAAAACCATTTGAACCATTTGGGTATTATTTACGGAAGAGCATCCTTTAATTTAGTGGAAATACTTTCAGGAGTACTTTACTCTGTGTTGTTATTAAATAAATGAAGACAGGTTTCACTTAACTCAAACATACAGAATTCCAAAATCCAAACATACTACAAAGTTAAGGAAGTCTACGATATGTCACTGACACGTGGTAGTTCAAATATGGAATCAACATCGTGAGGTGAATCTCTCAAGGTTATTGAAACGAAAGAGAGGTAATTTTAATGCTAGATTGACCTTTGCTTTGTGTCTTCCTGTAGTGTCTAGCCCATGTAGGATATCATTGTGTCGGCTCTTAGAATCAGTTTTTTTTCTTGGCCTCACAATTTTTTCTTTGCTTTTTGTGATGGGTTGATTTCATTGTTATACGTATACGCACCCCCAAACATTTGTGACAACTCTTACATTGTTAAATAACGACAGTTACTGTTCAGCTGTAAAGTTGGTTAATTTGACTGTTGTATATGTTCTTGCCCTTCACTATCCATAAAATTTTCTTTGAAAAACTTAAGGTCTGTTAACAGTTTACAGAAATGTTTGTCTTCTTGAGTATACCCTTTCCTTACATCAAATGGAAACTTTGAAAGTACTACATTACTTCAGTGCCATTAGAAAACTCATTGTTATATCTCAGGGTTTTTCAAGTTTTGCTTTATTCGTCAAACCAGTCCACTTTTCCAAAGATCTTTGGAGAATTGGACCTGAGTCTAAACAACGTATGGCTTGGAGCATATGTGGTATCAAACTCTTGTAGAATAATCGTTCGCATGTTCGCATGTCATTTGGTATCGGCCTTTAAAAATATCATTATATCTCACAACCTTGTCCGTGATTGCTAAAATTAAATTTCGGAGCTTTTACGAAGAACTTACTATTACAGAGTCATGAGAAATAAACCGTTATATTCTATAATTAATTGCATCGTATGATCTGACATATCATTGAGGTAACAACCAAATGCTTTGCATTTTACCGACCCATATAACAAGAGAATACTTTTAGCCATTAGAAAGAAACTGGAATGTTTCGTAGAAACTGTTAAAGTTGTATGTTGTATTTCATGACTCAAAACTAAGTCTGGAGGTCTCTTTTACATTTACAGTTTAGAACTAGTGTTTGCTTATTAAAGCAAATGTTAATTGCAACTGTAGCTGACATTTTATAGACGATACACGGTCCATGTAACAGTACGAGTCAGGTTATTTAGACCATTATCCTTTGTTTTAAATGATAATCTAAGTCGGATACTCCAAGTATCTGTCTTATATCTTAACCCCTATCAACACAGTTGCCAAAAGTTCTAACCCAAACCGTCTCTTTAGTTAGGATTTTTCAAACATTTCTCGTCTGATAGCTCCAATGGGAGTCAAAGTGTTTCAGGACTATTCACAACCCCTATATTTAGGTTCCCGGAATTGTCATTGAATAATACGTTGATTTTTTTGAGCTCTGCTAGCAACACATTTAACATTTTGAGAAATGGTCCATACAGAGCTACTAAGTTTGTTTATATGTGTAAAGTAATCACGAGAGTCCTTTTAAGAAATAATAGTTGATTTTAGATGTTCCATGTCCTTCAGTTGAAAAGCATATGCTTTAGCAACTTGGTGAGTGCTATTAAACGTGGCTTATTACCTGGAAAATATTAGTGGCTTTACGCTAGACACATTAATTGGAACTGTATTATATGTGCCCGACGCCGAGACTGGTTGGCAAAGGCACAGAGGTGGTCAGTGCACTATATGGTTTCGTGGTATGAAATAAAGTTGTACAGGATTGGCTTCTGTTGGTCCCTTTACGACTCCCTGGTTGCGGTCTTAGAAATAATGCAACACAGTGGTTTGAGACGTTATCAGAAATAGCTTAGGATTGAAACCAGTGGCAGTCCTGCTGTGGTCTGTTTTTACGTTCTTCATAAAAGTGAACGTAACCTGACTGAACTGCTCCTATTATTATTATTATTTCATTCTCATACATCAATTTCTTCGTTGTTGCCCTTCTTACTATTATACGCACTTTACATTCGCTGTCTTTTTACAACCTCATTGTTATTGTGTGGCGCATGTGTATTTGGTGCTCCATTGTACCAATATTTGTATTCAAAGGAATGAATAAATAAATAAAGTAGGATTATATGATTAACTGTTGAATAGAATGAGTACGTGCCCGTACATTGTAATAATGGTAAGGAATGGTTAGCCTTTAAGAATGAGTCTCTTGTGTCCCATATTTGGGATATTAAATTTTCTCAGATGGATCTGTATTCTCACAACCATCTAGTTTATCTTGGAAGCCCTCACTCGCCAGTAATTTGCAGTGATAGTTGGTATAATACCTTAGTGGAGGAAGCTTGTCAGTGTATGACTGCGGCAATAACTAAGTGACTGTAAAATAACAGCAATTTAGAATGTTACTGATTATCTGTCTAATGAGTCTAAAGGGCTTCAGTTCTTCTAGATCAAGTCGAAAAGATAATTTAATCCAATCATAAGTGTTATGTGGCTCACTACTAAGTCTAATGGTAAAAGTTTTTTACTATGCTCTTTCCCATCTTCTTTTACTTCATGTTATACTTTATTTCCTTTTATCAGTTAGTCTATTTCACTCAAATTTAGCCAGCAATTAAAAGTTAATTTTTTTGTTTCGTATTTTTAAACTATCCTCTCCTAGAATATATCAATGATATAGTCGTTAAATATTTTTCACTTACGGTTTGTCAATTACGTGACCTATATTTCATTCAAAAATCATTGATCGGTTACTAAATATATTGATCTTTTTATTTTCATCTATTTTGAAATTGTTTAGATATCGTTTACCGCTTTCTACATCCACTTTCTGTGCATCCATATTCTACTGTAAAATTGTCATTCTAATTAGCTGTTTGGTTATTATATTTCCTTTTCCTTCTCTGTTATAAATGGCTAAAAATACCGGAGATACAAAATTTCGAACGGTGAATGTTGACCAGTTGACTGAACCAACATTTCAAGATGAACTAACGGAAGATATCAAACCGTCTAGGTTGAATGTTTCTGAAATCAATAGTTTAATATCGAGTGGAAAGTCTACAGATGCTATTTTGAACATATTACAAAATGCACCAATTAATTCAAAAGATCAGCAAACTAAGGACACAGTATTCAAATTGATGATGCGTTTGCTATCACAATTTAAATCAAACCAAAATATTGATGAATTTTTGTCAACTATGGATCAAGATAAAATTGATTTACTTATGAAATATATTTACCGTGGATTTGAACAACCACAAGAGATAAGTTGTGCAGCACTGTTAACATGGCATGAGAAGGTACGTTCAAAAATCTGTTATATACACTGTTGCTGTTTAAAAAAATAATTAGTTTGAAATTAACTAATTAATCTATTTTGTATGCAGTTATGTTAATCCACTAGTTAATAACATTTCCGTAGTAGAATTCTCTCTGTATTTGTTCTGATAATGGTGATTGAATTTTTGATTTTCTGTACACTAGGTAAAGTAATAATATATACATTACTAAAGATTTATACTTATCAACTCTCATTACCTCCTAATTTATCCCAGTATTCGGTTTTTCTCGATATGGATTACCGTTTTGGCATATATATAAATGGTTCATATTCTTCTATGTGTGGATTGTTTGTAGATTAGCATACTTAGTTTGTTAATGCTTCCCTATTTTAACCAGTAACACTATGGAACTCAAAACAATTCAATAAGCACTTAATCCCATGATTTTAAAACTAATAAGCTTGATGACGACTGTCTGACGTTTCAGGGAAAAGTAGTGGTAATTTGACTACGCGGTTCAAATAATTGTTGCTCAACCATTAGACCACTACTTTATCTACTTCCGTTTAAACAATGGAAAAGTAATTTCTGGCAATATTTTACTCTACTCTCACTCAGTAGGTGTAAACAATGTTGTAATATTACGCGAGTTAGTTATCATTAGTTTGTTAAAATTATCAGAAATAATGTCATTCAGTTCACTGATCTCAGAGGTTGATGTGTTTGACAGTTTTACAGGTAATTGTAATTCATCCTAACATTGGAATTAAAAAAAAACTTGAAAATTTCCTGTTGGTTTTTATTGAACTATCGCAATAAATTAACATGACTTATACGGTTGTATCCTGAATTTTTGTTAAAGTGTTTGTTTCTAATAAAACGTCTCACCGTTTCATTTTTCAGGTGTATACTTACGGCAAAGCTGGTTCTATTATGCGTGTCCTTACTGATCGTAAACGTGTTTAATAACTATGCCATATGTATATGTTCGTGCTCATGATTTTATATATTAATGTTATCTCTTTTACAGTGCAGTTACATTGCAAAATATTATTTGTACTTTCATCAAAATAAAACAAGGAAACACCAAGTGGCAGTGTTGACATCAATTTGTCGGCCTTTTTTTAATGCTATTTTATATCATATTTTATTTCAATTGTTTTCAAGGTTTTATTCTTACTCGATTGGATAATATACAAAGGTTAAACGGATTCAGCTGAAATATTTTTTATTTGTCTTTATCTGACTATTCTTTGCAATGTGCATATATTAACATGTTTAATCTTTGATGATAGTTTAAGCGAAAATTGAAAAATGTATAATTCTGATCCATTAAAGATTTGTTCAACGATTCCTTTTCAACATGTGGGTTATAATAGAACTATTGAGGGATTAGATTTGAAACTTGATGCTAAGCTTCTGACCTAATGAGATAATATTTTAAGAACTGTTATGACATATTGTTGTCATTCACAACGTAGAACCTGTTACGTATGTGCATCGGTTCAAGTTACTATACTCCATTGGCACAGGTCAAATCTCAGAATAGTATAGTAGTAGTATAAGTGGTTATAGAAGTGATTAGACATCAAAGACACAATTCAAGAGAATATGAATTAGTGAAGTAAAATCACAGAAAAGGTTATTAGGGATTCAGAAGCTCAAAATTTGAGGGAAGACAAAGAGTGGATGCATCTGCGCCATCGTAAACGATTTTGAGCCGTGTCATTCAAAGTCTCTGACCACTGATCACGATAATTACATGGATCCCAACCAGGTAGTCTACACCTATTAACATGGTTCAGTCAAATTGTTAAGGACTTTATGGTCTGCTGCCGCCATGTTTCGGTTTGTCTCTCCTCAAATTACCTCCTGTCTACTCCTACACCACAACACCGTCCGTCGAGATGGTGGGTTGTTGAGTATACGTAGCACATGTTCCAACCATTTCGGTTGGCGAAGATTTGCTGTCAGTCATCAACCGATTTGCCATCCTTATCTAGTGCCTTATTCTTAACCCAGGTCTTGCTTACTCGGTGGTTTCGAAATACAGGAGCAATGCTTCAAAGACGCCTATGATCGAATACCAGTAATCTAGGAATATCTTCTATTCTTAATGGGCATGTTTCACATCCATAAAGTAGAACGTAGATAAGTAAGGTGGGCGATACATTCCAATACTTCACTCTCTATCATTAATTCAGGCCCTGACGCAAGCCAATCCTGAAATATCATTTTACATTTGGTGGGCAAGAACTGCATCCTAAGCATGCTTGCATTTTCAATTAAGGTAGTCAGAAGACCATTTTTTCAGCGTCTTCACCAAACAGAACCGTATCATCAATAGGTGTATCTCCTGGTGAAAGATCAATCCCTGAAAAGTCGGACAATTAAAGTGTTCTCTTTAAAAGAATGTGTATGGCCGAGTTAAATAAAAATAGGGAAGGCAGACAACCCTGACCAACACCACTTGAAGTAACCGACTTTGATGAACGTACGCCATAAGCTCTGATTCGACCACTGGTTTTTGCGTAGATAGCCTGTACAAGTTTGTCGTACTTTTTCTGTAAACCTTCCAATAATAGACACTGCTACAGAACCTCACGAGCAATAGTGTTGGACTCCACCTTAGTGTCAAGGAATATTATTATAGTCGAGAAGCGTCTCTCAGGACCTGAGGAAGGTTAAATAGTTGGTCCATACGTTCAGGCTTGAAACCAGCCTGGTTTTGTTGGGTTTGCTTTTTACAAGCTCTAGTTAGACGTCGAAATATTATTGAGGCTAATATTTTAGACACTATATTAGTTAAACTGATTCCTGTGTGATTGTCACAAGATGACTTTTGTCCTTTTTTATAAACTGGAACGGTCGAGATCGTTCATATGAGATTACGCTCATTTTCCAGAAGTTAGCTAAGAGTTCAGTTAATCTAACTGTTAAAACTGGACCATCATCCTTACAAATCTCAGGGGTTAGTCCATCAGACTCTTCTGCTCTCCCTCCCTCTAGATTGCTTAAAGTCTTTTCAATCTCACTAACAGTTGGGGGACTTTCATCGATTCGTCATTCATGTCGTCTGGGTACCTGTAGTGTATCTGAAGGCCAGTTGAACTGTTCTCTAGAGTGTTCTGCCTGTCGCCCCAGTCTCTTCGATTGAGAGTGAATAGTAGTCCCGTCTTTTTCTGAAATAATCTCACTAACAGACTGAATTTCAACACCCGTTTCCTTGATAAGTATGAACAGTTGTCTACTACCATTGCTGACAATCATTGCGTAAGCCTTTTATAGGCCTACGTTTAAGCTTTCTCCGCTCCTCATCGTATCAGACGAGATGTGTTTTCGAGTATCTATTAATTCAGCAGACGCCTCTGAAATTAAATGGCTTTTCTAACCTTTTGGTTTAAGTTACTAGTAGATATTACTACTGTTTTCACGGCTTTTTGGATATCATACTAAGCTGCCTCAGGGTAAATATCCTTTTCATGGTTGACCGAATCCTCAAATTATTCCTGAAATATATTCTCAATTTTTTCATTATTAATTTGAACTCTAGGGGTTTATATTTACAACCAGAAATACATGGGAAAAAGCTGCAAGAGAAGGGACTATGAAACAACTGTATGATACGGCGAAGAAACTAGCAGGGAGATATAGTAAACCAGAGATATCCGTCAAGGACAAAGAAAGAAAGGCAATCACGGAGATTGAAGAACAGAGGAAAAGATGGGCACAATACTTCAAGGAACTGCTGAATAGACCAGCCCCATTGAATCCACCGAACATCGAAGCAGCACACACAGACCTTCCTATAGCTGTCACTCCACCAACGATCGAAGAAGTCAAGACGGCCATCAGACAAATCAAGAGCGAGAAAGCAGCAGGACCTGACAATATACCAGCTGAAGCACTGAAGTCAGATATTGAAGCAACAGCAAATATGCTTCACCTTGTATTCAAGAAGATTTGAGAGGAGGAACAAGTTGCAACGGACTGGAAAAAAGGACACCTCACCATGATACTAAAGAAAAGAGATCTGAGCAAATGTGAGAACTACAGAGGCATCACACTGTTGTCAGTACCAGGAAAAGTTTTCAACAGAGTGTTGCTGAACCGGATGAAAGACGCAGTAGACGCCCAACTTCGAGATCAACAGGCTGGATTCCGTAAGGATCGATCATACACGGACCGAATCGCGACACTACAGATCATCATGGAACAATCAGTAAAGTGGAACTCGTCACTATAAATCGACTTCATTGACTATGAGAAGGCGTTTGATAGTATGGACAGGAAAACATGGAAACTTCTTCGACACTATGAAGTTCCTGAGAAGATTGTCAACATTATCCAAAACTCATACGACAGACTACAGTGCAAAGTGGTGCATAGAAGATAGCTGACAGACGCATTTGCAGTAAGGAACGAAGTCAGACAAGGCTGCTTTCTCTCCCCCTTCCTCTTTCTTCTGGTGGCTGACTGGATTATGATGACTTCGACATCTTAGGGGAAGCACGGAATACAATGGACATCTCAGAATCAATTAGACGATTTGGACTTCGCAGATGACCTAGCTATTCTATCTCATGCACACGAACAAATGCAGATGAAGACAACTAGTGTAGCAGCAGCCTCTGCATCAATAGGCTTCAACATACACAAAGGAAAAAGCAATATTCTCAAATACAACACGGAGAACACCAACCCAGTCACAGTTGATTGAGAAACTGTGGAAGATATGGAAATATTCGCGTACTTGGGAAGCATCATTGATGAACGAGGAGGATTTGTCTAACACTTATCACATGATTTTAATAAAAATCTGCTATTCATTAAGACGAAAACTATTCGATACTACTATATGCAGAAACAGTTTGTTCAATTTCAATTTAGTGAACAGCGAAACAAGGGATTAAGCTATATAAAATCATGTGTTTAAGGGCATTTTAAATTAGCCATACAGTCAAGGATGAATAAATAAATAAAAATGGATCGAAAAGCCTAAGTCATTATGGCTGTCTTAATGGAAACAAGGCAATGACAAATTATGGTGTTAACAGTCTGTCGAAACTACTAAACAGTAGTATAAAATTACAAACGTTATTTTAGATAACTCAAAAATTTTCATATTGTGAATTAGAACATAAATAGGCGAACAATATTGCTTTCAATTAGATTAGAGCCTGATGAGTATCTAACTAGAAACAATATTTTAGATGTCAACATTATTAGCTGTCAAATTTTCCTCATATTGAAGATGTACTCATGATGAGACTTATAATGTTCCGGTAAAGCAAAAATCGTTAATCATTTGTGGCCCCGGTCTTTGTTAATTGATAAGGGTGAAGCTCTAAATGAAATTTATTTGGTCTTCATCAAGTTGATTCTGATCATAACGGATTACTAGACAGAAAATACTCAATAAAGTTAAAACTTGACAATAATGATGTATTAATTAGTCATTGATATTGAGAAGTTTCTGAATTCCTAGTAAAATTTATGGCCAGTACAGTTCAATAATATTGGAAGTATGATAAATACTTCTGATCTCCATGTATGATAGTCACTCCATATCGTGATTTGGCTAATGTAGGTAACCTAAACAGTCGGATTTCAACTTAGTAGTCTAAGGACAATGGATTTACTATGAGACGTCGAAGTCCTGTGAAACCTTTCTGATGAAGTCGGGAGTATGCATTAGGGATTCGTTCCCTACTAAGTCAAAGCGTACGTCCAGTGTTTCTTGATTTTCATTGGTCGTTTAGCAATCATTTTCATAGACGTTTTGTTAATTCGTGGCGTGAATTGTTTTCAAACCCTTAGTTTTTCGAAAAATGGCTATAAATGTAATCAGTGACAGTTGAATTAAAACAACAATACAATTTGATTATCCAAAGGAGTAAATCCTGATGATCACCATGAAAATTATGATCTTACCCTATTTTTATTTATTAATGAAAATGAACTGTAAGTGCTTAAGTTGATAATCTTTTGCATTTAGTTTGGCGATTTAGTCAAACTGTAGGCATATTAGTTGTAATATCTACTTATCGAGTTAGTATTTATTGTTCCTGGAATTTATTCTGATTTCTCTAGTTTAAAAACAGATTTAGTTTAAAGCTTTTACATTATAATTATTGTGGTAGCTTGTCATGAAACGAGATAATGCAACCCTGATATTTTGTATTCCTATCATATTGAAAAAAATAATTGATAAACTTATTCTCACTTAAAAGTTGTATACATTCCAATTTGATCACATAGAAAATATGAATTGTAAAGTTGACCTGTGAACAACCATACTATTTAGAACTTAATTTTTTACATCACATGGTTTTATATCCAACTGCATCACAAGACAAGCCCCCACATGGAATCCTGAAGGCCAAAGGAGAAGAGGAAGGCCAAAGAACAGATTACGTCGAGAAATGGAGACAGACATGAGAAGAATGAACAAAAAATGGATAGAACTAGCAAAGAAGACCCAGGACAGAGTGGATTGGAGAATGCTGGTCGGCGGCCTATGCTCCATTGGGAGTAACAAGCGAACGTAACTCTCTAAGTAAGTAATGGTTTTATATATTGGTTTACTGAATTGATATATGCCATTACTTTATCTTAAAAGTATCATCTATATTTATATTTGTCCATTTCCATATTCCAAATTTTAAAAGAAAACAATGTACTGAATAAAATTCTTCGTAAAATAATCCAAATTGTAATTCACCTAGTATGTTGGATAATTATGAGTAGTTGGTAGAAATCAATGAACTAAGATTTGCTTCCTATTGATGGTTATCGAAAATAACCTATTTACAACTTCGAGTAAAACTACACTGGTTTTCAAATTTAAATCTACCTAAACCACAATAATGAAGGTAACAGTTTCAAGAGAAACAACAAATCCAATTAGACATTTCGAGTATGGATTCTTGCTGTACACCATTGTTCTTTTGTTTAGCATTTCTTGGACGATACATTTCAGTTGACTCTTCTTAAATCAGAACAAGAAATAAAGTTGAGCAATGCATGTTCAAATAACCTGAACAAAAAAGATAACAGTAAAAGTATTGTTTATATTGTACTTGCGTAAGAACCTGACATCATGATACTTGGGCTACCGCTGATTGGTCGAAAATGGATTAATCAGCGTATTCCGATTTTAGCTAGATCACAGCATGTAATTGTAAGAACTCTATCCTGTTACTAACCATCAGTCTCGATACGTCGGTCCACAGCTTCCTGATGATTGCTTCTAACTATCAAACTTAAAAGCGTTTAAATTAATTAACAATCATATTTGTACAGAATAAAGTGAATTGTACTTCACATAGATCAACCAATAACTTTGTGCAAACAAATTTACAGTAGCGTAAGATTTAATGGTTATAACCAACGGATATAACTAATTAACATTGTTATGAAAATACTTCTTGAAATGTGATTTTATATCATATACTATAGCAAAGTGTCAGCTACTTATATCATTCGCGCTCCAAACTGTTAATTCCTTGCTCAGCATATCATCAGCTCAGTTAGACTTGTAAAACCAGCTACACTCAGCTGGAGAACTATGCATAAGTGCTTAAAATTGATAACTGTTTGTTCTGACTTATTAATTAATCTGCAGGAATGTGGTAAAAATCCTCTTAATAAAATCAGAAACATGGTGTTCAGATATTTGAATGAGCAATGATAGTTTTAAGTTGTAGATGGGTGTTGAGTCGCGACTGACTATGATCACCACTACAATAAGATTATGTGCCAGATATCGACTTGGATCCCTCGATATACCGAAAACCAGAAGGCTGTAATTGGTCCAGATAAGATATATTTATTGGTGATCTCGTGGTATCGAAAGAATACCGAGACGTGCCACAGATTACAGGCAAAATGGCAGAGCATGAGAGCGTTCGCACGAACAAGATGGACAACGGAACGAAAAGTGCTTTTGGTATATTTAAACAAACAAGTACAGTAAAACAATCACTGGTACAATTGGTTGTAATAATAATTGTTTCCATTACACCAATCGCATTTTCGTCATAAAAATGTAGGTCACTACAAAGTTCGAATTTAACGGAACACACGTTTAACTTTCATCTATTTTTACGAAATCATCCACCGTGATCAAGGGATTTTTGTCTCATATGCAATTACAGGTTTGATAAGATGGGTAGAAATTAAGATGAACAGTCAGATTCTCATTGACTGAACTCCTGGTGGGCTAAGAACTGCTTCCATCCAATCGTGTATCCTATCATTTTCGCTTTGTGTTGATAGTTCGTTTATGAGTGTGTAATTTTATCACACAAAACACCTATTATCCCTGTAAATGATCTTTCTTGTCTATGTGTGAAAAGCAATCCGGGACTTAGCAATGCAACCTTACGAAGAGCCATCACTTAGCTACACTCCATATGATTAAATATCATCCATAGATTAACATTCTACTCATCTATTGTGACAATGAAAAGTGCTCTCTTCGAAAAATTAAAGTCTTAACAACGTTCTTATTTTAATTTTGTGAGATTCATTTTAAAGTTAATCACTAGTACGCATATTATCAATATTATATTATTGTTGCCATAATGATTTTCAAAATCTAGACAAAATCACCAAAGTATTTAATTAGTAACAGTATTTGTTCCTCTAATGATGTCTACCTTCAGACTCATTTAAATAGTTGATAAACGCATTAAAACTCTTAACAACTACAAAGTTACAATTTTAATTAACAATTTAAACTTCTTCACTATTGTTTTCTTCAAGGTACGATATTTGCATTACAATATCCGTAAACTAGTGAAAACATATAGATTATAAGTGTGTATCATTTAGACAATAAAAGAAACTATACACTCCTCATCCTTGATTCTTATCCAACCTATCTCATATACAAACATATGATCAGATACATTGGTTATTTCTTTTTCTTTTTTAATCTTTCTATACATATAACAACATTTAACTACTTATTATTAACTTATCTTTTTTAGTTTAATTCAAACACCCGCCTACTTAAATATTTAATCAGTTTATTCGCTTAAACAATTAGAAAAAGACTTTTATTGATCAAATTGAACAAATGAAATAATATATTTTTTTTCTTTCACTCACCCTATATGATGATGAATTAAATGAAGAAATGAATGGTACAATTGTAAATAAAAAAATTCTAAACAAGTAACTTAATATTTTGGGTACCTGCTTTTTGTAATCTTATAAAAATAAACAAAGAGTATATGAGTAAATAATTCATAATAGAGAATGAATCATAATAATTATTATATAATGTTAAACAACAGAAAGAATCCCAATGCTAACAATGAAAACATTCTAAATTTAAAAATGAATCATAATATTTCTATATTATCAATGGATAAATCTAAAAATTCAAATTATTCTATGAAATTTTTCAATGATTCATTTAAACAAACACAAATTCAACATTCATGGATTGATAATACAAAGTGCCAAATTAATTCTAATGGAAAATATAAAATTATACGTACTATAGGACAAGGAAATTTTGCTAAAGTTAAATTAGCAATTCATTTATTAACTGGACGTGAGGTAAGTATTGTTTGTTTTAAAAAAAAATATATCATCATCAATGTATGCAATGCTTTAGTGAATAAATGACATCATTCATTCTACACTACTGAAAAACGATCTAAACTAGAGATGCATGAATAAATATAAAGCAAATTAAATGAATCCTATTACTGTTCATTTTGTAGACTATCGTTGATTTATTATTATCAGAAGGGGTTTTGTGGAGATTTATTATTTTCATAGTTGAAAGCGTAAGTCAATTGAAGCTAGCTGAGAAGTCCCACAATAGGACGAAACGGCCGTCCAGTGCACCCAGATTTTCTCTGGTGGTCTAGCTTCAATTGACTGACGCTTTCAACTATCGTTGATTTACCTTTTATTACCTTTTATGAATGGCAAGTATGAAATCAGTATATAAAATGACTGGTTGCTGGATTATTTCTTGTTGGAAGGTTTAGAATCTATATCTGCAGTATGGATTTATTAATTCATTTGTCCACCTAGGAATGTTGAGTTTTTGAATACTATTTCATGCTGTTTACCTCAGGGTTTCACTTGTTATTTTTCTAATAATATCAGCGATATCGATAGGACTATAATTTATGAACGATGTTTGAGCAACGCTAAAATGACCTTAGAATGTCCACCTACTTACTTGGATTAAATGACGGTTATATATTAGTGTAAGGAATTAGGATTAAGATTTACATTTGAACATTAGGGCTATTAACTAGATTTGATGTTTTCATTACAAACTGACATAAGCTTTAATGCCGAAAACGGTATTTAGCCAAATGAGTAGATGGATTTCGTGCTAATGTCCAAGATTTTCTATCTTAAATCTTATTGGTTCATCCATAAATTATAGTCTGGCCACTGGGTCCGATGGATATTTTCATTTTGCAAATGACATTTTGCCATCTTAACAACAACATCATCACCAAAATTGAGTTGTATTTAATAAAAGAAGTTATTTGTGTAGAGTGATTTATCTGTTAACTCCTGGAGATGAATTTACACTGTCTTGAGACAGACATTTACAAAAAATGTTTTTGACAATCATTTTTCCTGGAATAAACAAACACTGGCCATCTTTGATATAGAGCTAATTAAAAATGTGAACTTTGCTATCCTGCCCTATTGTTGTTTCCAGGCTAACGGCCTATATTGTCAACAAGAACTATCTCTTAACAGTCATTCATGGTATCTTCTGATAAACTATTTTTCAAGATCTCCACCTTTTTGATCTTTAAATTCCTCGTCAGTTATTCGTAAACCGGAGAAAAGTTTTCACCAATGTTTCAAATGTAAATTATTAATTTGATAAAACTTCATATGACAAGTATGCAAACAATTTTAGATGGATAAATTTAGTCAATAATTATTTTGATGTTACATTTACAACAAAACGATTATCTATTTTTAAAATTGTGATACTTAACAGTAAGGAATAAGATCAAAACATTCTATAAAGCAGTGACCAGTGGAATTCAACCAAGTCTGTTGTAGAGATATCAACTCACTGAAGACAGCTGGTGAACGGTTGCTCAAACATCGTGGATTGGTTGAAGTTAGACATTAACACCGTTGGATGCTGACTCAGTGGTCTAGTGGTTAAGTGCTCGAGCGCGAGACTGGTAGGTCCTGGGTTCGTATCTCGCGAGTGCGGGATCGTGGATGTGCACTGCTGAGGTGTCCCATAATGGGATGAAACGGCCGTCCAGTGCTTCCAGGTTTTCGATGGTGGTCTAGCTTCAATTGACTCATGATTTCAACTATGAAAATACTGAAACCCCCATAAAACCCCTTCTGATTCCATAAATTGTCGCATATCACTACATATGTGTAGTTAACAATGATGTATTACACATTCAACGTTACACTGAATGTGGAAAATTACAGAGATGAAAATATTTGTATGGTTTTTTTGACTAAATTTAAAAAACGATAATGGTTTTTGATACGTCTTGTCAATTGTACGCTATATTCGGATCCTAAGCTAGTTTCGTAACCCCCGAGTTAGAACTATACAGCGACTTGAAGACGGGAAAAAAGGCACAAAATATGTGGGAAGCACTTTACTCCAAGGTTCAATCCTGTACAGAAAATCATGGGTATTTATAGATGTTAGCGTATGTTAAATCAACATCATATTTCAGCAAATCCATTAACAACATATTATGCTACCGACCAATAGTAGCACGCCACGTTGGAACTCTAGAATGTTCCATTGTATTCTGATTGGCTGGGGCTCTTCGGCTCCTTTTTGGGCCTCTGGAGGCTCCGTCGAAGTTCTCCGGAAGCCAATTCAACAGTTTTTTTATTGGCAAGACAATATTGGGTTCTTTAAGATCCTTTACATTTTAATGCATGTAACTGATTTCATATCTCACATCTTTAGTTCTTCTAAATATATTAAGGGGTTAACCTCTATAAATCACTCAGTTAAGTTACATCCACTTGCTTACTAATGAATTGTTTTAAGATATATTTTCGAAAATCTAACAGAAAGTTGTGACTGGTAGTATCCAGCCATGTCAGAATTAAAAAGTGCTATCACCAATGTTACTTAACTATCGTCTCTTAATATCGAGAACTGGTTAAAGTAAGAAACTTTGGTAATTGGATACCAACTCAGTTGTATAAAGGCTATGCACTTGCTAATATACTTGACTGCCCTGATTTTAATCCTTAGGAGGATCTATTTACTCCAATGAGGGTATGAGCATAAAAACAAGTATCAAAAGACGCTACTATAAAGATGGTATCTCAGTGAATGTGATTTACACAAGAGCATATACCAAATGGATGCAAATTAAAAATAATTAGCAGTTCATTCCAAAATAATTTAATTGGATACTGAGTACAACCACGTCTGATATAAAATGTAACTAATTGTCTTTAAAGTGTGATTTGATATAAAACAAAATTATGGGGATTTATGGAGATTGTAGTATTTTCAAAATTGAATTCACTAGCCATTCTAGGCCAGAACACCACCAACTTTAAAAATACTGCAATCTCCACAAATCCCCATCCCGATAATAGTTATGTGCTCATTAGCGACTAGCTTCAAGATGTATTTCCTGGAGTTCTAGTGAGAAGCCGTAACCAGTGGAATCTACCTCAGAAGACGGATGAGGGGTTGCACAAGATCATGGATCGATGGAATTTAGACAGTAACACCGTTGGATGTCGACTCAGTGGTCTAGAGGTTAGGGGTTCACGCGCGAGACCCAACGTCCAAGGTTCTAGTCCTACGTACGGGATCGTGAATCCGCAAGGTTTTTAATATTGGTCTATTTTAGATTGACTCGTGAATTCAACTTTGAAAATAAAGCAATTATTTGTTTTTAAATAAACTACTTGGATAAAATTCATATTTAACACAATAAATGTTAACTCAACATGCAACATTTCAAGTTATATTTTTATCTGCCTCATTGAAATAAACTTGAAATACGTAAATTGTTATAAGGAAGGTGTGTTTAGACAAGAAATTATTACATTTTCAGAAAAGAGGAAATATCATTAGTCCAAACTCATTTCAGAGCAAACCAGTTCTCAGGTGATCTCTAGTTTACAAAACCAAGTACCAAAGGTTAATTTTGTGAGAATTTACATTATTATTATAACCTTAATTATCTAGTCATATCATTCTATGTATAGAGAACAAAGAGATACTGTTATTCACTTATTATGAGGCGAGAGTATAGCATAGGGACTAGCTTGATCGTTTTTTAACATTACTGCATGGTTTTAAAGCTAATAATGAACAAAGAGCCTAAATAAATCAAAAGTATTTCGTAACTCAGACAATGAAAACTGTAAATGTTTTATGGCCCTAGAAAGTAAATCAATAAACATGTGCATCAAAGCAATTGACGAAAGTCTTCATGAAATTGATGTTGACAATAATCTATCGCTACCTAGTTTCGAGGGTTTCAAATTATACATCATTTTATGACACGTGTCTTTTATCGATTTCTCTTGATTATTGTTATTACTTGTGACAGAAAAATAAACTATTCACATGATTAGTCATGGTGATAGGTAATTATAGATTGAAATATAATTTGTCATTATGATTATAATGATAAAGTTTTCGGATAATGTATCATCTATTATTGTTGTTGTCATTGTCGGCGCCTTTCGATGAAAATTTTAATCAGTTCACAAGTCAAAGATGCACATATGCCAACAAGAGACTGATCAATTGCAGCCCTAAATAACAATAAGATACAAGTAAACAACACCAAGTGAATTTAGTTCACAAGTCAGCTTGTTTAGTGTAAATTGAAACTTTCATCGCTAACATAATAAATAAATGTACAAATATCTTCATTAACTGTAATACAGCATTAAATAGGAATAATATATTTGTCAGATTGTCAGATTGCCAGGCGAAACGTTGGATTTACTTCAAATTCATTCGCCGAGATTTTACAAATATATTATTCCTATTTAATATTTTACATCAACTCGGCTCTCAAATACTGTGAAACTATTCGCTCTAATTTAGACGAAAGTTCTTATGTAATACAGTGTTTTCAAGGTTACAGTTTTTTCACCACTTGATACCGAATAAGGGGTCGTGGATGTATACTGCGCAAAAGTTCAATACTAGGACGAAACAGCTATTCAGTGCTTTAGGTTTTTAATGATGGTCTAACTTAGATCGGTTCATGATATTAGCGAAATATCTGTAGGCTTTTAAAAAACTGTCTACCTGTTAGAAAACAGAGAGGGGACAGCAAACGCTAGGAACAATTGTGAATGCACAAATGTATCAAATTTATAATTTACTTAACAGTGCGAAAATTCCCTCTTTTTATGGATGCAAAACAAAAAATAACTAACCATTGTAAGTATTGGTTAATAATTAAGCTAAACAGTTATCCATAAATCACTAATCAATAAGATGTGACTAGTTCAAGTCTATCAACTGTCTGTTAACAAGTAAAATCCTAGTAACTGACTACCATTTGACTGGACAAAAGTCTGATCAAATGCTGAATTGTCGATCAACGGTTAACTAATAAGTTATTAATGATTTATACGAATATTCGTCAAGATTAGAATGAATAGTTTGACAAAAATTGGGCGCCAAGAATAGAGAAGACATCCTATGTGAAAATTATATTTGAAATGAACTCAGAGATTGAAATTTAAATAATTCCAACGTTTTGTCCAGAAAACTTGTCTGGACTTGTTGGTTGTTAACCTAAAGAAGTCCAGACACGTTTGCTGAACGAAACGTTGGGATTTATTATATTTCAGTCGCTGAGATTATTCCAAATATAATTTTTATATATAATGTATTAATGATTTAAATCAAATAACTAATTCGTTTCATGATTTCAGGTGAATAGCCATTGGGACTTCGAAAAACTGAACTCTGTTCGACTGCCAAATAAATGATGAGTATACTTAGAGACAGTTCGTTCTGATCAACGTTATATGTGTGAAACAATGAACTTAAAAATTAACAATATTCGTAGGTTGTTAGTATCTAATTATAGAGGCTTCAGAAACATTGTTTGCGCATAGTGGAACTACCGAATGAGCATTTTGAAGTTAGACAAAGTGTACATGACAAATCGTTTGGTTAGGTAGTGAATCTTCATCAACTGAGGTAGTCGAAATATGTATCATTTATGTGCAACCATACCCTACTTCAAAGTTCAGTGTTTGTTGGTCTAAGGTTGGAATAAAGGTAGGTGCGGCTGAACCGCGGGAGATGAAATTGATCCATGGAGCCATGTGCCATATTGGGTAAGGTTCACGCGATTATCGTGACCAGTCGTTAGATGTTTTAGATAACATGGTTCAGAATCAATCACAATGACACAGATACATTCCCTTCGTGTCTACCCTTGATCCTTGAATTTTAAAGTTACCTTATAAGTAAAGGAATTCACTCATTTTTTTACGAACCATTTTGTCTATCTCTAGTTTTTTCTATTGACACCGGTACTAATTCTGCTACCCTTAATAATTTCAATCAGCTGTTTTATATTATGGCAACTTGGACTAATACAGATATATACCAGGTTCTACACTACTTATTACTGGCTTACTAACTAAACCGTTATCCAGAGAAGCAACTATGTATTTAAAAGTAAACAATTTAGAGATAAATCTTTAGTTCTAATAAGAGTCTGTGATTTCTTAAACCATTTTAAGAGTGAATTAGTTACTTACGTAACAGTGAATGAATTACACTACATCACAAATTAGTTACTGTAAAGATTAATATTCACTATAACCTGATTGGTTTGTACCGAACAAACTTACTGAAAAATCTTAAGTTCATGAGCTCAATCTCTTTTAAGATCGTGTGCGTACACGTGTATATTTGAAAAGGGATGTAATCTCAAACATGGGCTGAACAAATACCTAGATGGCAAAACAAATGAGCTGTAGTAGTTAAATACAATCATAGGATAGACAAACATCCTCCCCCATTGATCAATATTTGGTTAAGACAGCCTATAGGATTATTATCAAGTTGACCTCAGTAGTATTGTCTGAAAGTGTTCAAGGACGTATACTAAGGTTTCCTGAAGCACTGGCTATACGACAACATTCTGATATGGGGAATAAATGAGATACTAAATTTTGGCAATAAAATTATTTTCTGCCATTTTTGTGTAGTTTTCCTCCTTTCTCTCTAGATACAATTTAGGTGTTGTATTGAAAAAAAATATTGAAATTTTTTGAAAATTATTCATTTGCTTTTATTCTTGTATAAGAAAGTGGTTGTATTGTGTGA
>NC_031495.1:9774386-9776743 GCF_000237925.1 Schistosoma mansoni
CGTCAGCTGGCTGCGCCTGTATCTCAGAGTTGATGTTCACTCTGGGACGCGAACCCAGTGAATCAATGGTCAAGTGGATAACGTGATGGCGTTTGAAGCGAAAGGTACTGGGTTCGAGTCTCAGAGTGAACATCAACTGTGAGATGCAGGTACATCCAGCTGACGAGTCCAAATAGGATGAAACGCGCGTCCTGGATTCTAGTGCTAGCCACTATCCATCTTTGCTTACCAATTATAACCGTAGTTTATAGATTGGTCAAAAGTTAGTGTTTAACAGAATAATGCAGGCATATACCTAGATATTATTAATTTACAGATTACGAATTAAGTGACAATGTCCTAAAAATAGCTTTCATTATTTGTTATCTCTTCTTCATTCTTCTATTTAAAATAGCTACACACACATATTTTGAAAATTTGTTTTTATGTGACTTATTAATAATACAGTAATAAAAATGAATAGTGAAATCTTATTTTCTTATTTCTGGTGTACAATGTTCAATAGTTTAATTTATGTATAACAAATGTACATATGTCAATCGAACTGTACTTAAACCTTCACTGACGAAATTTTATTACATTCGATTTTCAAGTTAGAAATAAATTAATTCTTAATTTTAAGCAAACTATTCTATTCCTGCAATAAGCCAAGTAAACTAAAAGTCTCCGTATAGTGATATCGTGAATTTTAATGGTATATGAAATTCCTTAATATTGGTTTATATTATTGTTAGGGAACATTGTAATATGATGAAAAAAGTGAAGAGACGATTAAAGTAACGGTAAGATGGAGCGATAAATAGGGATTTAGTCATGATGATAATGGACCGGGCAATAACGGAAGAGAATACATTATTAGATACTAGTAAAAGTGCTATAGTTTTTTTCTGAGAGTATGACATTTATCACTAATGATGCTGGTTGATGGTCTTGCTGTATGATATCGACTGCAAGACTTAAATATCTGTTATTATGCCATATAGAGTGTTATTAGTTTATACTACTTATGCATTCCATACTAGGTATAAAATAGTTATCCAAAGGATCATAGTTTCCAACAGTTACTTACTAAAAGATGCTAGAGAATGAGAAAAAATTGTCTACAAAATGATCTTTTGAGTCCAGTATTAACATTAGTGTGTTATGTTAAGTAACAGAGATTGAGAAATTCATATGTTATGATAATAAATCGAGATTATGATATATGTACTATTATTAAAGACATGCGCTCAAAGTTATTTATTAAATTGACCTGGCGCTACTGTTTGTTAACAGACCTTTCGATAGGAACTTAAGGTGGGTGAAACCCACTGTAATCTCTACAGGTGTATCATTTCTTTCAGTGCTGAAGATATGTTTTCTTCACACCATTAAAAAAAAGAAATTTTTATCATCACTCATACTACTAATCACATATGCTACCAAAACACTATTTTTATGCTTGAATTCATAATATATAATGATAACAAATTTTATTTACATTGTGGTAAATTATAAAATGAATTCTGTTTACTAATGACACTCCGATATCAAATGTCTATTACTAGTTTTCACCAGACAAATTTATTTCCCCCTTTTTTAGATTTCAAATGAACCAACTTACTTATAGCCAGGAGAGGAAGTAACATCAACAATAACAAAATAAGTGCTACTTATCAATCCAGCATTTTATGGAGCATATAGAGTTATCATAAATTTTAAACCATAACTAGTCTTTGTTAGATAACTACTGAAAATCTGGAAGTACTGGATGACCGTTTCATCCTAGTATGGGACTCCTTAGTTTATTACTCCACACCAGGTATTCGAACCCAAGAATCTTTGGAAACTAAGCTAACTCCAAGATGAACTTCCTCGAGTTCTAGTGATAACCTGTAACCATTGGAGAGAGTTATCCACCATAGGAGGTAGAAAATGGTCGCACAATATCGCAAATCGATCGAAGTTAGAGATATTCACCATTGGATGTCGGTTTAGTAGTTTAGAGGTGAGGTGTTCGTGCGCAATACCACGGGTCCTGGATTTGATCCATGGGTGTGGGTTTGTCGATGAGCACTATTAAGGAATCACATACAATCACTAAACGGTCACCCAGTGCTATAAGGCTTCCAATGGTGGTCAAACTATAATAAGTTTGGGATTTAAAAACCACCAAACGTATTAGATTCCATTAGCACTGTTGGTTTGGATCTTCCCATTGATGTGTTAGGACTGCAACTGGTCAGTCTCTAATTGGCATATGTGCATACTGTGCGTATTGCTTCGATATAGCCCTAGTTCACAAACATTGAAAGCAAAGATGGATAGTGCCTAACCCTATAATCCACTTTGACATTCCTTTCATCTTATTTGGGACT
>NC_031495.1:9776943-9781315 GCF_000237925.1 Schistosoma mansoni
ACGCGCGTCAAACTGGATTCTAGTGCTAGCCACTATCCATCTTTGCTTTAATGTTTGTGAAATGAGGCTATATCAAGGCAATACGCACAGTATGCACATATGCCAATTAGAGACTGACCAGTTGCAGTCCTAACACATCAACGGGAAGATTCAAACAAGTAACATTAAGTGAATTCAAACTTCACCCATTGCACAAGCAAGTGGCTATCAGGACTCAGTGGCCGAGTGGAAAACACGATGGCGTTTGAAGCGAAAGGTACTGGGTTCGAGTCTCAGAGTGAACATCAACTCTGAGATGCAGGTACATCCAGCTGACGAGTCCAAATAGGATGAAACGCGCGTCCTGGATTCTAGTGCTAGCCACTATCCATCTTTGCTTACCAAACGTATTGTTTAGTTTTCAATTTAATTCAGAAATATTTATTTCTCATGTCTAAGTTAAGCAAATGCAGATCAAAATAATAATAATAAGTGTAATGTAGTTGTGACGTATAAAAGTCGATCAAATAAGTTTTTTTAATCAAAACAAATGTTATTATTATTAATGACTTTATTCAATATTGTATTTTGGTACAATATATAATTCTCAGCACGAGGTATTTCAACGAGTTTTTTTAAGAAAAAAACAAAACGAAATGAAAAAAGGTGAAAAAAATCTGAGTCTGTAAAACTTAACAAATTGGAGACATGCTGAAGAATATAGGTTATCTACTAGGTTAACTCTAACAACCTGTTCATCACAGAGCATATTTGCTAGGCAAGGTATTATAGAACTACTATAGATTTGTTCGCGTGCATGGATTTTAATGTATTTACGTCTCGTTCTACCAGAAGATATACAAGGAGAAAGATATGAATGAAGGGGATGGTTAATATTTGATAAGATAAAACCTGCCAGGAGTTTGCAAGACTTAAAGTGTCTATCCATAACCATATTAATAATGACCTCAAGAGATTCACCACACACCTTACTAACTGTCTTCAGCACTCTCCGCAGTACAACAAAGCCTTTCTCAAAACCCCGGGAAAGAGTGATTGAGAACATTAGAGAATAACAGGTAATGTGCAGAAATCGACAAATTGCAAGAGTGAATGGCTAGTAATCCCAAAAGCATGTAGCCTCTTTATGCAGTAAGTCAAACGGTAGACTTTTTTCGATAAAAACATGCGAAAACTAAGAGAGATCAGAGGAGAAAGTAGCACCAAGAAAATTGACCTTCGATACTGTGTTTATCAAGGAGTCTCCAATGGCATAAGCATTATAGAATCCAAAAATAGTGTGTAGGTGCTGTCCATGTCTCAGGCTAAAGTTAACAGCTTGATATTTAAATGGATTAGGTAAGAGACTATTACCAACAGATCACCATTCAATACGAGACAAAAGCTCGTTCATTTCTATAGGATGTAAAGAGGTAGAAATTGAGATACATACAGTGAGATCGTCCACATATTTCACAAAAGTGTTTTCTGTGGAAGATGGTAGATCATGTAGAAAAAAAGAGAAAAGGAGAAGTGAAAGAAGAGCTCCTTGCGGCACACCTTCATTAGACAGCAGAGACGTTGAACACTTTCCTCTAAACATAACCAATTAGTTATCCAGCCGTCAGTGTTGACGCTGATCAACTTTTTAAGTAAGAGGTGTTTTGGGATAGAACCAAAAGCAGAAGTATAGTCCAGAAACGTGCATTGAATATACTTCTTACGCTTTTCCAAGCCGAACACTATATTGTGATGCAGAACGGTAACTGCATCTAAGGTGCTTCTTTTGAAAATTGATACGGATCACGGTGCTCTTTTAATGCAGGTTGAAGTGGGAATATCAATAGTTTTTCCATTATTTTGAGGAAAGGTGAAGTTATTGCTATGGGTCTAAATTTCACATTTTTATCACCAGATACTTTCTAAGGTATAGTGATTATCATTATCTTTATCCATATTTTCGGTATGAGATTAGTTGAGAAGGATCTGTTAAAGATATTCGTGAGTGGATAACATAGAAGGTCAGCACATTTTTTAAAAAGGAGGTTTGGGATACCATCGGATCCTAAACATTGGGATGAATTAAGTGGCTGGAGACATTTTTGGACATCATTTTCAGTGAAACTAGGAACACAATTATTCTTCAAACCTGTGGATATAGAGAGCATCACACTAGATGATTGATGTACAAAAGACTTATTTAAGTCACAAACATTCAGCTGGTTATCGCTCGTAATCTGCCTGTCCCCTGTAAGTTAGCGGCTCGGGAATCGACATTTGACTAATATTCATTCTCATTAATACATATTGCCAACCAACACGATGTCTCTTATTGTACTATTTTGTACTGTTTTTTTGCAGCGAAAGGACGTAAGCTTTTCATAAACGCGTCTGTATAGGTTATGCGATTAATAAACATAATGAAGTGTTAAAAAAAATGAAAAAAAAGAGAGAACTTGTTGAAATATTTAGATGGCAGAAACAGGTAGTCCAAATATTCAAGCAGGCCGCCTGACTGAGTAAACAATGACAAAAAAACAACAACATTAATTTCAACTGAAATAGATTATTCTGCGAACTTGTTTCCTAAAAACATAAAGATCAGATAAATAAATGGATTTTTTTCCACATTTATATTAACGAACTAATATCAATTGGAGAAACGATAAAATAAAAAAATGAAAAAAAGACTCATGATTTCAACTATGAAAATACTAAATTCTCCACAAAACCCCCTCTGATCTATAATCATATGCTCACTAGTGACTGACTTCAAAAGATATTTCCTTGAGTTTTAATGGGAAGCAGTAACCAGTGAAGTTCAACCAAGTCTGTTGTAGAGATATCAACTCATTGAAGACAATTGGTGAATGGTTGCTCAAAATCGTGAATTGGTTGAAGTTAGACATTAACACCGTTGGATGCCGGCTCAGTGGTCTATCGGTTAAGTGCTCTGGCGCGAGACTGGTAGGTTCTGGGTTCGAATCTCGCGAGTGCGGGATCGTGGATGTGCACTGGTGAGGAGTCTCATCATAGGACGAAAAGGCTGTCCAGTGCTTCCAGGTTTTTCATGGTGGTCTAGCTTCAATTGACTCATGATTACAACTATGAAAATACTAAATTCTCCACAAAACCCCATCTGAAATAAAAAATTTACTCTAAAAAATGATAATTAAACATGTGTAAATTAATCAATATTGTATTGAACCATCCAAAAAAAAAGAAAATTGTTGAATAAGGGTTTCTATTTTTTTAAAAAAAAACAAACCCAACTTGATTCACTTTTATTTAAACATGTTAAAGTAAATTGACTTCGTATGTTAATTGTGAATAAACATTCAATGTTTCAATACTTGATTTCAATATTATTGTTTTAATTGAACAATGGAAATGTGTATCTATTTCTTTATTCTCAAAAAAAAGATGTTGATATTATACAATCAATTTCGATTATGAATCGATTATGATGAAAAAAGTTTCATTTGTTTTAATAAAAGAAATTGCGGCATATTTAAACGTTTAAACGTTTAAATTTTTTTTTCACTTGTTTAAGTATTTCTAAATTAGACTTAATTGAATTGAATGGAGACTAGTTTTTTTTTAAATTTTATTTTAATAATAAGCTCTAACAAAAGACTTATATTATATTTTGATATTGAATATTAAAAAGAAACACTCAAATGATCAAACGATCACCGTAGTTGTTGGCATATTTTCCTTACTGTCTATCTTTTTGAAAAAAAACAAAACAAACAAACATTGGAATTCAATATATGATATGATAGAAATATTGTTTGCAGTAGTTGGATTGACAAAAAAATATTCTATAATTGAAGATTGTTGTGATAGAAGCTGACTATTAAAAGTATTACAAACCCTATACTGAAAACTATTCATTTATGAATAGTTAGAATTTAGATGGATGTTGAAAATGATCCGTTGCAATATATTGCAAGGTTATTGTTGATAATTGATAGTAAAATGCATAGTGATGAAATTATTACTATTATTATTAATTTTATATAATTGGAATCATGAGTGAATTGAAGCTAGACCACCGTGAAAAATCTGGAAGCACTGGAAGACCGTTTCGTCCTATTGTGGAACAACTCAACAGTGCGCATCCACGATCGCGAGATTCGAACCCAGAACCTATCAGTCTCACGCGCGAGCGCTTAACCACTAGACCACTGAGCCGGCATGCTCACTAGTGACTGGCTCCACGAGGTATTTCCTGGAGTTCTAGTGAGAAGCAGTAACCAGTGGGGTTCAACCAAGTCTGTTGGGAGATGTCAACTCACTGATGACATTGGTGAATGGTTGCTCAACTTCGTGTATTGGTTGAAGTTAGACATTAACACCGTTGGATGCCGGCCGGATCGGTGGCCTAGTG
>NC_031495.1:9781515-9808884 GCF_000237925.1 Schistosoma mansoni
TAACACCGTTCATCTATCAACAGGCTATCCACTTAAGAAAAAACTATGTGTTCCCTGATGATGAATTGGATTGCTGTAATACATGTCTTAAATGTACTACGTAAACAATTTCTGAACTGAAGGGGTTTTTCGTGGAGATTTCAGTATTTTCACAGTTGAAATCATGAGTCAGTTGAAGTTAGACCACCATGGAAAATCTGGAAGCACTGGACAGCTGTTTCATCCTATTATGGGACTCCTCAGCAGTGCGCATCCACGATCCCGCACTCGCGGGATTCGAACCTAGGACCTACCAGTCTTGCGCCAGAGCACTCAACCGATAGACCATTGAGCCGGCATCCACCTGTGTTAATGTCTAACTTCAACCAATCCACGATTTTGAGCAACCGTTCACTAACTGTCTTCAGTGAGTTGGTATCTCTACAACACACTTGGTTGAACTCCACTGGTCACTGCTTCCCATTAGAACTCAAGGAAATATCTCTTGAAGTTAGTCACTAGTGAGTATATGATTATAGATCAGAGGGGGTTTTGTGGAGAATTTAGTATTTTCATAGTTGAAATCATGAGTCTTTTTTTCATTTTTTTATTTTATCGTTTCTCCAATTGATATTAGTTCGTTAATATAAATGTGGAAAAAAATCCATTTATTTATCTGATCTTTATGTTTTTAGGAAACAAGTTCGCAGCGGCATGCTCACTAGTGACTGGCTCCACGAGGTATTTCCTGGAGTTCTAGTGAGAAGCAGTAACCAGTGGGGTTCAACCAAGTCTGTTGGGAGATGTCAACTCACTGATGACATTGGTGAATGGTTGCTCAACTTCGTGTACTGGTTGAAGTTAGACATTAACACCGTTGGATGCCGGCCGGATCGGTGGCATAGTGGTTAAGCGCTCGCGCGCGAAACTGATAGATCCTGAGTCTGGATCTCGCGAGACAGGATCATGGATGCACACTGCTGAGGAGTCCCACAATAGTATGAAACGGCCATCCAGTGATTCCAGTTTTTCCATGATGATCCAGCTTCAATTGACTCATGATTTCAATTATATAAAATTGCTAAGATCTTCAGAAAACCCCCTTCTGATATTATTATTAGGCAAACTAAGTGGTTCATTTTATTATTTACTTCAACATTGTTTATTAATCTTATGCAAGACTGCGCGTTTCTGTTATGTCAGATAAATGTTTGTGGCTCTAGTGAATGTTGTATTCAATCTTTTTCATCTTTTCTCGTGATCATCATAATTCCATTGTCATTACACAATGTCCTAAATACCACACATTAGTTATATTTTGTTGCACTCTCCTCAATCATATATAAACAAATATGTTCAGTATTTTTAAGCTAAGTTTTGATAATGGATAACAGTGGATTCTAGGACATGCATTTAGTTCTGTTGGGAACTCGTCAGTTGGATGTATCTATACCTACGTGAATATTTACACAGCTGCTTTGTGCAATGAGAATGAGATTTAATTTCACTTTTCAAGAATTTGAAATTTCTCTTTGTTGATATTAAATCACTTTTGGAATATGCAGATCCTAAATCAATTGTCTTGACAATGTCATTAAATCAAAAGCATTTCACATATTAATAGACATTGGTATATGTTAGAAACAAAACTTGGAAAAAATAATATTACCCGTATTTTATCAACTTCTTGATCTTTTTAAATTTTATTGCATGTTTATGACCGACATTATGCAAGTATTCAAATGTTAAAAGAAGAAATTTACTATATGTTTGGTTATGTCTAATATTAGATAGTATTAAGGAGAGAAAATTAAGGAGTTATGGGTGCTCACTTTTTGGGACTTACAGACTACAACAAAACTATTAATGAATAATTCTTGATTTTCAAC
This sequence comes from Schistosoma mansoni, assembly GCF_000237925.1. Taxonomy (NCBI): domain Eukaryota; kingdom Metazoa; phylum Platyhelminthes; class Trematoda; order Strigeidida; family Schistosomatidae; genus Schistosoma; species Schistosoma mansoni. The sequence goes on from NC_031495.1 coordinate 9,783,384, forward strand.
TGTTATTTCCATAGCTAATATGAGTTCATAGCGTAATCTATCTTTGAACATTTTTTTTCAAGAGATAACTATATATGACCACCTGCAACCACCATCTTATAGCAACATAGTGCACGCAGTGTCGAACCACCTAGACTAGTGGCCACATTGCGACTTGATCGATAGAATTCGATTAGCACCAAGAAGGACTTGACATGCACGACATTAATCACCACCCAGTGATCAATCAAGTGTGACTTTTGTAGTGTACTTAGATGCTTGATTGTCATATTTTTGTATGATTAAATACGTTAGCATTTAGTGGTAATATATAAAATTCAATTCAGTGTCATATGCTCTAAGTTAAGCTATCAAATATATGAAACGTGATTTTTGTATTTGAAGTGAAAGGATTGATCTGTCTTCAATAAAATTTCATTCAGAGTACCACAAATCTTCAAATTTAAACCATCTAGCTTAGAGAACACACTATCTCAGTGAAATCAAATCAAACTATTTTTATGGAAGAAATGGTTTGTGTCTAGTAGTAGAGTCAGGGATCCACGTTTTGTCCTATTTGGGACCCGTCAGTCGCATGTTTATCCATCTCAGAGTTTAAGTAAAACCCGAAATTCGAAACTGGTATCTTTCACTTCAAACACCAAGGGATTATCCACCTAGCTGCCGAGTTCAGATATCCATTCATATGTGCATCGGGTATGAAATAAGACTGACCAAGATTTAGTTAAGGATATCAGCAACAATTAACTTAAAAACTATTTTAAATTGAACTAAATTTATTCTTATTTACCACTGACCTATGTTCAGTTGACTTAATTCTGACCTTAAAACTATTCAAACCGATGTTTCGGAGGCGCTTTTTGTGTAATATAATATTCATCTGAAATACTTCCCTCAATCTTTTGATCAACTGCATTTGAGTCATTATATAATACCGATTTACATTGAAATCACAAATCGATGAAAGTTAGATAGTTATTACAAATTTTGAAGCTCTGGACGACCCTTTCATCCCAGTATGGAACGATTCAGGAGTGTTCATCCACAATCCCACATTTAGGAATTAAATCCGGAGCCTTCTGTCTCTTATGAGATCGCTTGACCTGTATATCACTGAGCCGGCAACCAATGTTATACATTTCTGACCCCAATCAGTTTACGATAATGTACGACCATCTTCCATTGTCTTTAAAGGGCGCCTTCCACACATCCGACATGGTTTAGTTCCACTAGCTGCGGCTTCTCACAAGAACACGTCAGATTTCCTCTCGAACCTAGTCACTTGTGAGCAAATAATTCCCAACATGGAAATTGAGTGGTTGTTGGTTCATTGGTCTACAGATTAAGCGTTCGCTCAAAGTACAGAAGGTTCTGGGTTTGATTCCCGGATGTTGGATTATGGATTAACACCCTCGATCGGCCCTATACTCGGACGAAACGATCATCCAGCTCTATGAAGTTTTTAATGATTGTCTAACTTTCATCGATTAGTGATTTCGTTGAAATCTAACAATCTTATCAACACATTTGAAATTTCAACTTATACTGACATTTTAAAATTGTAAAAATGATAATAATGATTACTAGATGAGTTAACACATAGACTAGATCATTACTCGTTGTGTGTTTTATGAATTAAACGGAATGCAAACTTGAAATACGTGAGTTTTACTGGTTTGATTAGAGATTTATATGATATTTCACTAATTTAATGTATAATTTGCAAATGTTTCCTTCTGTGAATTTCAATCTTAATTCTTGAATATCCTTGAAAACATACGCTAATTGAATCAGTTAAAAAGTGTTTTCATTAAACACTTATAAAATTGAATGCTTCATCATGAATTCACTAAAGTACAAAACTCTGCATCATTAGATTTCGATCTAATGTCTTAAGTTATCGTGTTTATTTGAGCTATCTAGAGATTTGGTCCAGCTTTGCATGCAGTCATGAGTAGAAGTTGTACAACATCTTAGAATAAGATGAAATAGCTATCCTTGATGGGAACTATTTTTCAATAAATGAAATGACACCACGCAAAGGATCATAAAGTTTTATGCATAAATAGAACCTTTCCAGCTTGATAACAGTGAATAAAAAGCCATCACGTGGCTAAAAGTAAACTCAAAAAGAATACTTTTATCAAATGATAATTACAGATTTCGTTTAAACTAGAGTCAATAGGCATTATAGTTTCTGCCAAAAAAATGAACATTTTTGGTAGCGCATTTTTTAAATCACTTACCTGTTCAAAATTCTTTGTGAATATTAATTAAAACTAACTTGTATAACTTCGGAATTCAAATGTTATTTTGTACTCAAAAGCAAGTTTACGAAAATGAATTTTAAAGTATCTGTTAGATTGTTGACGTATTCAGCCGTACGGAACCGCATTATACAATAAATGGGAAGTGTTTAATAATAATGATATCATTACGTATGTAAATACGGTCTATTTACGTAATAAGGTTTTCTGGAATATCTAGTTGTTTGTACAAATACTAAGGTATTGAAAAGGATAAATTTTGAAAAGTAGGATTATGAATTATTTCAGTGATTCTTTTAACAACTTAACAATCTTAGAAACATTTTCAATCATACTTTAATCATTAGAACGTTAGATACACACTATAAATACTTATATTCATGGGTTTGGTCATAAGATACATGATACAGAAGAGAACTACCGTGTCTTCAATCATAACCAAAGTACCCTATATTAAATGATATTGTATACACATTTTATCAGTTCTTCTATTACTTACTTACGCCTGTTACCCCTCGTCGAGGAGCATAGGCCGCTCACCAGCATTCTCCATCCAACTCTGTCCTGAGCCTTCCTTTCCAGTTCTTTCCAGTTGCTATTCATTCTTTTAATATCTGCTTCTATTTTCCGGCGTAATGTGTTCTTTGGCCTTCCTCTTTTCCGCTTCCCTTCCGGATTCCAAGTTAGGGATTGCCTTGTAACGATTTAGAAATTAGATAAGTGATTATAATGTTGTTAAGCTCTCTAAACTAAATGATTCAACTGTACATCATTCATTGCCATTCAAGTCAATATCATCAATCCCTACTTCATATTTGCTATCTTATAAAAGTTAAATTTTAATCCAGTTTTTTTTTTATTTTCCGGTTCTACAACTTTCTATCGTCGTACAATCATTCATTAATACCATGATCAACAACAATACACATATTACACATTACTACAGGTTGCTATCAAAATGATTGATAAAATTAAAATGTATAAAACTTGTCGAGATAAAGTAAGTGGATTAAATGTTCAATGTTAGTTTATTGTATATTGTTTATTATACATATGCGATTTATAAGTTATGTATTGGTATATTACTATATATTTTTCTTGTCAGAATTCATGAGTATAATTTGAGATCAACACATAGACGATCCAATGAATATGATCCAAAATTTTTTATTGAGGTTATTAGTTATGAACAGAGATAAACAAAACACCGATTGGATTTAACCTAAAAATCTGTCACCTTTAGACACTCTGACCTTGACGAGCTATCTTTATCCATTCATTAATCGAGAAGAGTTTTAATTTCTTAATAAGTTAATTGTCCAATAAATTCAGGATCTTAAACTCTACATATCTATAAGTTTCGGGTTCGTAATTTGGTGACCATATTAAGCCATCAGCAACCACTCATTAGACGTAGCCTTTGGCAATTTTGTTTCATTCACGAAATTAAAACTTTTTAAATAGGAACAAGGAAATTTGAAACGAGACAGGTAAAGAAACAGTCTGCTGATAACTTTCATTAGAGTTTGAAACCACCAAGATGGAGATGAGACAAGAGCATCATCCCAAAAGGTAAGCACTGATGTAAATTTATTATTTACTTATTTAAACACATAAATATTGGTACAAGGAAGCACCAGATACATATGCTCCACAAAAATCTCATTTGATTTGTGTGAACGCTATGATACTGCCCAGGTGCCCAAACCGAAGCACGTGGTTTTCTTAGTAAGCCACACTCGGAGCCTTTGACCTTAAGGTCTGATCCACAAGGCAGTGAAGCATCGTAAGGAGATGCAGTCCCATGGTAGCCGGTGACCAACGATTGATTCATACTCCATTTGTTCCCTCAGGATACTGGAGCCCATGTGCACCATTGGTTTGGAATCAGGGTTTTCCAACTCCCTTAGGTGGACTTTCCGTGTCCACCAACCCGGTTAAAGCACCGGACATTCGCTTTTCGTCCTCTCAATTTCGTAAACAACAGTAGTGTCACGAGAAGGTAGTGAGTAGGACTTCCCTGTCAGAGGCTATATACGCGTGTCCATGTGAGAGCATTTCGAGAGGGAGAGCGGACTCTCCCCATTCTCGGCCGTACCAGGGCATTTGGGGGCACTGATGTAAATTAATTTTTATGAAATAAAGTTTATATGACCTCAGTTAATGTACTAATTCGACAAAGTAGTATATTGTTTGTTGAGACGTTAGAGATTATTTTTAACTCAGTAAGTGTGTAAATGTTTTATCAAAACGTCACCTTTAAAAATAAGAAAATGGTATAGCTACTTTTATTCCAATTACATATTTCAACAAACTGATTTATACACTTGTTAATTGTGTGTTACAACACAGGCTGTGGTGTGGGCTTCTTATGTCCACATAAGTAGTATATGGTCATGGTCAGACATAGAATGTATTTTGGCAGAAGACCGATAAGGAAAGAACTAAAATGAAGCGCAATTGGTAGGAAAATGTATGAACAATGAAATTAGAGAAGATGAATTGATATTTACAGAAGGAATAGTGAAGAGTGAGACAATTGGTTGTCATTTTGCAAATTAACTGTTCATTTTATGGTTATCAGAATTTACTGAGGTAGTCTGTAATTTGCGCTTTAATACATTCGATTGACCCAACTAGTGTTTTGTTCACTACAAGGCGACTCATTACTGTAAACGACTGCACTTATCAATCTTTCTATTAATATACAACACATCCACTACAATTAATTATTTGGAAAGAATGATTGAAGAACATCAAAAATCAATATTGAGCAATTGAACCTTTATTAGGACATTAAACATTGTTACAAGTTTTATAACTTTACAAATATTACCATTGCTTAACTAAGAAATTTAGACAGATCCTTTGGTGAATGATTTTTTAGTAATAAAACTCACTAAGCGGAAAAGTTAATAAAATTACTTCGAACCGTTTCGTGACACCTTGTCTTTGATTATTATTATTATTACATATAATTTGTCTTTTAATGAGTCTTTGATAAATTTCATTCGATATGGGGTTGTGGAGACCGATGGGTATTTGATTGAGATCATGGACCGATCAATATTAGGCCACTATTGGAAACTTAGATTCATTGAATGGCCGTTTCGTTCTAGCATGGGACTCTTGAGCAGTGCCGATCCATGATTCCGCACATGGGATTCGAACCCAGGACTTTAGGTCTCCAGGTTTTCCCTGGTGATCTAACATTGATCAACTTATGGTCTCAATCAAGAATTTCACTCAATCCAAAATTGTACTGACTCTACATTATAACAAGCTCATCAATAATAATCTGCGTTAAATAGAAAAGTTATGGTGTTATCCATCCATTTTTAATGTTCTATAAAAGTACAAAATCTGGCATTTTTGAGCATTTTACCATTGATTTAGTGGGTGAGTCCTGTGTCCTCTTAAAATTTCTATAGTTTCTTGTCCAACACCGATACATTAGTTCACAAATTTACTTGTTATTTGAGGAAGTGAATTAACTTACAAATGAATCAGATAAAATGTACTTGATTAAAGGAGTTCCATCTGGTTTCTTTGGTTTTATTTAATTGCTGAAGTTTATGGGTAGTCTAAGCAATCTGTAAAACACTTTATTTCTTGTTATATTATGTTTTGCACAAGCACATTGCTTTATTTATCAATACAATCATAGTGCATTAACATGAAATCACATACAGAAAGGAGATCGTAAATATGCAAATATTTGTTAAGTCAATTTTTGAAGTGTATAATTCACTTGTTTGCGATGCTTAATTCACAAGTTTATACCTGTCTAGGTAAATGTTGTTTGTTGTCAATCATTACAGTTACATTTTGAAAACATAAGTATCATGAATACTTTTTTTGTGTTCACTTATTCCAGGTATTCGTTACAAAATTTTCAATACCATATGATTAGTGTTGTATTGTCAGTATAAGGTTGTGGAGAATGTTGAATTTCATTGAAATCACGAAATGATCAAAATTAGACAATCATTTAAAGCAAGGAAACAATGAGTGGCCGTTTATCTAAGTATGGGACTTCTCAGAAGAGCTCGTACTGGTTAGGTTATTTTCTCTTAGGAAGTGTTGAACTAAGCGGCTTACAAACAATTTTCTGGTTTTGAGCATATTTGGTTTAATGAACGTCGCCGATAAAACTACTAGGAAAAGTTATTCGAAAAGTTTATTCTACACAAACTTTATACATGTCCGTACTTAAATAAGTTAATGAAATAAGAACCATCTAATTCGATTATTTTGAAGAGTAATTCAAATCCATCATACATTTCATCATACACTGATATCGACTAAAAAGATCCAAAAACCAAAGAGCACTGGACAACTATTTCACCCAGAATTCCAGGATCTTCCGATAGTGGCCGTTAACAGCCTTCAAATGGATCGTATATGTGACTTTCAGGTTTTACGACCAGCATGATTAACTCTGGTGATTTGAAATCCTAGCAGCTAATGTTACTGAAAGCTATTCGCAAATAGTGAATTATGCTCTACGCACTATTCAAACTCTTCAATATTGACTTTTTCTGAGATGGATTCTTGACCTTCTGGACAGACATCATGATGGATAGAGTTCAACCTTATTTGAAACAAAACAGTCACCCATCAATGGCACAGGATGATTGTCTCACTATATTTTGAGTCTACTGAAGCCTAAGACTTGAAATATCAGATTAGATGATGTATTGCATAACTGTATTAACTTTGAAGACAGTTTAGGTTGTTCTTTGATTTATTTATCTAGAGGTATATTTTCATGCACGTTCTTCAAAACTGTTGAGTCAGGGTCTAGGTGTAACTATAGGTGAAACAGGTAAAACCTGATATTTAGACTTCATCTACTTCTAAAGCACAAATTATTTGACTGAATACAAAGAAATCGGTGAATACAGTCAGTCAGAAAAAAAGTAGTTAAACACACACGAATCAAATAGTAATGAAAAATCCAACAAACAAATAATTTTGCGCAACACTCATACTTATAAGAAGAGTATAATTTCACTAATGAACAACCAGGTAAAGACAACCCAAGATCAGGCTTTGAAAGGTAGGGACTTAAAGTAAATTATTATTCGTCATTTTAGTCATAGACAAAACTAACATCTGTAGGTTTATTTTTTTTCTGTATAGTAGCAATTTACGGCACAATAACTTTCTAGACCCTTTGTGATTTGTAGTGAATCTTCAGTTGATATTAGCTCACGATGCAAACTGTCTTAAAATGACTAAAAAACTGTTAAGAAAGGTATACAAATTCTGTATGAAAATGCTTTATTGTAATGTGGAGCTTCACCATACTAGAGTTGTTGCAAACATGATTACAATTTGGTGATAGATAATTAGATCATCAAAACCTAACTAATAACCAGTTATTTTATTTATTTATTTGAACATATAAATATTGACACAAAGGGAGACCAGATACATATGCTCCACAAAAATCTCATTTGATTTGTGTGAACGCTATGATACTGCCCAGGTGCCCAAACCGAAGCACGTGGTTTTCTTAGTAAGCCACACTCGGAGCCTTTGACCTTAAGGTCTGATCCACAAGGCAGTGAAGCATCGTAAGGAGATGCAGTCCCATGGTAGCCGGTGACCAACGATTGATTCATACTCCATTTGTTCCCTCAGGATACTGGAGCCCATGTGCACCATTGGTTTGGAATCAGGGTTTTCCAACTCCCTTAGGTGGACTTTCCGTGTCCACCAACCCGGTTAAAGCACCGGACATTCGCTTTTCGTCCTCTCAATTTCGTAAACAACAGTAGTGTCACGAGAAGGTAGTGAGTAGGACTTCCCTGTCAGAGGCTATATACGCGTGTCCATGTGAGAGCATTTCGAGAGGGAGAGCGGACTCTCCCCATTCTCGGCCGTACCAGGGCATTTGGGGGCTTGTATTTTCTCTTTGTTGTTATGGTTTGAGATTGAGCAGTCTCTTTCTAATACGTACATATACTGCATTCCCAGCAGATTGACGCGATAATGTATTTAGCCACCAGTATCTAGTTCACCAATTTAACCAAGTTTATAGTTTACTACAGGCTTCATACGAAACACACAAATAGTTATTTCAAAATTGTCTGTCTGTTCTAAAAACTATGATTCCTGACTGAATAACAGCAAATTGAATTGCTATTGTTAAATAAAAAAAGACTACCAGAAGTCTTTTCAGAAGATTTAGACAACCTCTGATGAGAATACATATCTTTGGAAAATAGACATGGTAACATCTGAAAAACAATTTCTATTGAAATAAATGCTTGATACAAACATTTTTGAGTAGTCGTAAGCCTCAAATGTACGATCCAACTAACTTCTAATCCTAAAGATACAGACTTAAACGTCAGATATCAGTTCATCAGAAGAATGACTATAAATAAAACGAAACAATAAATCATTCTCCGCTGCCTCAGGGAAGAAAAGTATTGCACTTTTATCTTAAAAACGTCTACTTGGTCTAAATCTTCATGAATACCAACTCAATAAATTAGGACAATGATTAGATTAAGGCAATGGTAGTGCACAATAATGTAAGAAATGTCAGTGCAACTCAAAAAGTTGGCAAATTTGGTCAGTTACATATCGAGAGTTCGATGTTTTTGAAAATGAAATAGAAACAATTCTGAGTAATCAGATGTGGTTGGATCAAACGATAAGTTATTATATAAAAATCAAATGAAAGAACTATCAGTTACTGATTGGGTCAATTAATAAAATCCTTATTTTAAATTGTTATTTTAAAGACTCTTATTGTACTAGCTGTTTATTTTCATTCATTGACTGAAATCCTTTTCGTCAGTCAGGGACACCCACTGTCTTTTGTTACGTTTAACAAAAAATAGGTCATAGAATGTGAAAGTTCGAATACTTTATTTAACAAACAATCTAACTTTCAAATAATTAAATATTCGATAATTAAAATGTCAATGTTATCTTGATCCACGTTTTTGTTTATTGTAGTTAACAAGAGAAGTCAGAGTGACCAAATCAATTAATCATCCAAATATTGGTAAGAGTAAAATTGTATTCATATAAGTTTTCTGTTGATATATAGTTGAAAATGTGACAGTTTACTTCGACTAGTTATTTCCTTATTAGTTGACAATAAGTAGCTTAATTGTTCATTTGTATTAGTTGTATTGAATCTTCCCATCGATGTTTGGCTCTTCAGTTAATTAGCCGCTTTTTGAAATATGTTCATCCTGTGTGGATTACTTCGATACTGTCATTAAGCCATAAGCGATTCACACAGAACGAACAAATACCAAAAAGTGACTAATAAATTGCAGTCCTAAACAACAATTATAAGATTGGAACAACTAATGCAAATGAATTAAACTTTACCCCACTACACAACCAGTTCTTGTCTGAACTCAAGAGCTAAGAAAATAACGTGATGGTGTTTGAACAAGGACAGTAAGAGGTCCGAGGCTCGAAGTGAAAATTGACTCTGAGATTCAGAACATCGAGCAACGAGTCCCAAACGAGACAAAACGCGTATCCTGGATCCCACTAAAGAAAGTTTTGCTTTATAATATATGAAACAGAACAATGCTTCCATACAGTAGGTTTCTTTTTGTCCAATTAAATACCTTCCATTAATTTTATACAATGCGCATAACAATACAAAACATATTGTTCATTGAAATGCGTAAGCATGAAAATGAATAAACTAAGCATTTTCTCTTGATTATATGATCTACTGAAATGTCACGTAGTCATATCTTCTTACCCATCGAACTTGTAAATATTGAGACAATTGATGAAATCAGATTATTAGCTTTAACTGGTGGCAAATAACTACTTCAGTGAAAATGTTAAGAACATGATACAGTTATTTTATTCTTCACTTCATGTTTATTTGGGATATTTACAAATTTCTGTACTACAACTACAAAACTCTCATTCCAACGAGTCTTATTTTTCTTAAAAACACTGATGCACTCTTAAATGGAAGTTCCGAAGTCACCAGGGAGAAAAGTAGACTAATTCAACGCTAAGTGGATAAGTATAGTCACGTGTTTTATGAATAAATTACCACAAACCCGTGGTTTACAAACCAGAGAGAGATAGGAAAACCAGCCAACCTATCTGTTAAGAAAACGTACTAATGGGTTTCATTTTCCATTCTTAATATTGAAAGTCTAAGTAACATCCGACGGATTAAAGAGCATACTTTTACAGCTAAATCCTAAATCTGTATTGAGTATAAGTTATAATTTTTTGAGTAGCATGATTCATGAAAACATAAGGAAACGTGTTTGAATTGATTGCAGAGTGAATCTATACGATAATATTTACAGTATAGCACTTAACAATACGAACGGAATAGGAATAAAAATTGGTTCCCGGCTTAATTTTTCTTACGCTGTCACAAGTATACGTCATATGGATTGTAATAGTTAAGGATAATTATTTATTTCACAAAGACGCTACTGCTTATATACATTTTTCATCAACGTAAAAATTCAATGGAAGATAGTAGATTAGTTTACACTGACCAGTTCAAAAACATGATGAATTTTTCAATGGAATTATTCAAACCATATAGTAGTAAAGACTGATCAATCTCAGTCCAAAAATATCTACGAAAAATCTAAACAACTAATATCTATTGTAAGAAAAGATGGATAGTGGCTGGTAGTGGAATACAGGACGCGCATTTCGTCCTAGTTGAGACTCGTCAGCTAGATGTACCTGCATCTCAGAGTTGATGTTCACTCTGAGACTCGAACCCAGTACCGTTAGCTTCAAACTCCATCGCGTTATCTACTCAGTTACTGAGTCCTGATAGCCACTTGCTTGTGCGATGGAGTGAAGTTTAAATTCACTTAGTGTTACTTGTTTGTATCTTCCCATTGATGTTTAGGACTGCAACTGGACGAAACGCGCATCCTGGATTCCACTGCTAGCCACTATCCATCTTTGCTTACAATGCTTGTGAAATAAGGCTATATCGAGGCAACACGCACAGTATGCATATATGCCAATTAGAGACTGACCAGTTGCGGTCCTAAAAACATCAATGGGAAGATCCAAACAAACAATACTAAGTGAATTTAAACTAATATCTATGATTTAAAATTCACCCAATCACATAAGCCAATAGTTATCTAAACTCAGTAGATAAGTGTATAGAGTGATAGCATTTGAAGTGAACGATACTGGGTTCAAGTTCTGAAATGAAAATCAACTCTAAGATTCAGATACATTACATTGACAAGTTCCGAATAAGATGAAACTTCCATCCTAAATACCAATACTAGCCATCATTCATTTCTGTTTAAAAATGATTGTGATTGAATGACAATATCTAGCCAATCCATACAGAATGCACATATACCTAAAGAGACTGATCAATTTTAGTCCTAAATATCAACACGAAGATCCGAACAATCCATATATAAGAATCATAAAGTAATCTGGATCGAATGATAAAGTAAAAAAAAACAACTTTCTATCTATTATAGATTCCTTAAATTATTTTCATTGTTAAATTTCTCTTAGTTAAATAGTTAAAAAATAAAGTTACTTAGGTCATTTTGTTTAATAATAAATTAATTTTTAAAGAATAACTATTAGCATAGAGATAGATTTAAACTAGTAACAATATTGTTACTTTTTTTGAAAAAAATAACTTTTTATAATATACTAATTACCTCATTGTTTGTCTATACATACTTCATATTGTATATCTATACATATTCAAGCATTCAATTCTCATTATCATTAAAACGATGTTACAATTCATTCTCATTTACAAAAAGAAAATCAATAAATGAGCAAAATGAGTAAATTAAATATAAACTCTCATGAACAAGAGAATAATAATGATGATAAACATCGTAGAATAATATAGATTTATTTATTTATTTTGTAGATTCTCTTCTGTTGCTGAGTAATTAGAAATATCAATGTTAATGATTAAAAATTAAAAAAAATTATAATAATTTAATAATTGAATTCATAAGTCAATTAAAGTTAGACCACCACGGTAAATGTGGAAGCACCGGACGGCTGTTTCTTCCTAGTATGAGACTCTTCGGTAGTATGCATTCACGATCTCGCTCACACTTCTGAGTAGTCCCATACTAGGACGAAACGGTCATTCAGTGCTTCCACGTTTTCCATGGTGGTTTAGCTTTAATTGACTTATGAATTAAATTATTAAATTATTACAATATCTACTTCTCGGCTTCGCGCGGTAACACTTAACATCCACACCATTGAGCCAGTGGAGTTCAACCGGGTCTGTTGTGAGATAGTAACTCATTGAAGACAATTTTGGATGGTGGCTCAATTCCGTGGATTGGTTGAAGATAGACATTAACACCGTTAGATACCGGCTCAGTGGTCTAGAGGTTAAGTGTTCGCGTACGAGACTGATAGGTCTTGAGTTCGAATCCTGTTAGCGGGATCGTGGATTCACACTGCTGAGTAGTTTCATACTAGGACGAAACGGTCATCCAGTGCTTCCACGTTTTCTATGGTGGTTTAGCTTTAGTTGGCTTATGAATTCAATTATTAAATTATTATAATATCAACAAAAACCTTTTCTGATTATAGGTATCACTACCAAGTTTTGATTTGATAATTTTGAATAAATTGAGCATTTGGTATCCAAAAAAATATCAAAATACTACAGAAAGGTTTTTCCAATTACAAAGAAAGGAGAGTAGCTGAAGCGTTCCATAGAATGCTTAATCCCACTGCTCTCAATAGAAAGGAAGGCCTTACCATACATCCTACTTGGACTATCTATCCTAATCACCTAGTCTGATATTATTTACAATTTCACACCATTACATTACAAATTAAACTCTATCCTTTGTTATTAAAAAGGTCACACATTTTTCATCATTAACAGTGAACACATACACACAAAATTATATACATGTCACTTATGAATCATTTTAACCGAAATGAAATGACATGACATTGATTTATTCAGACCTGTTTTTTGATTGATCACCTAATATTCTTGGATTGTTCCGTTGTACTATTTAAACTTGGATTAATGTTAATTTGGTTACTCTGAAGAAGTAGCTTACACTGAGTTACGAAACGTCAGAAAATCTAATTTTTCTACTCATTGGGATACTACAAATATATTAATTTATTTACTTTTCTGATTATATTTATTTTGCATTAGAGTTGTTTTTACTTGAAGCTGGATTTCATATATAAATGTACATTAATAGAAGACAATAATCATGGAAGACTTATTTAAATAGTTATTATTATATAGATTGAATATGTAAATATTCTAGAAAAGAATAGTGAGGAAATAATGAAGACAGAAGTTTCTTTTAAAGCCAGACGATCAATCTCATCATTTGTGGATTATTTTTTTTAAAAAGATTGACTGGCTAAGTTTCCTCCTTCTTAAATGAGGTTCATTTAAACCTCAGTTAAGAAGTAGGAAATTAACACTTCCATAACGTCATTTTTAACCTTATTATTAATGTGTGATAAAATACGATAGATAACCATATGAGTATTACTTCTGTTAGCATCTTGAATTTCGGGCAGCAGGCGTGAATTAAAAGTTATCAATATAATTTATGAGACTACCAATGATTTTTAATTGAAAGTACTTTAGAACGTGCTAACTAGTTGATATGGTTAACAGATAGGATATGTAATTTTTTTCTTACATTATTACATCTGAAGTACTGGAATGGCCATGATAGTTGAAACAATCATCTGACCAACACGTCAGTCCATTAGATTGAAAGACACAAAACCTTTTAACGAGCTGATCGAATATGTGACTATCCAATGGATAAATGAAGCTGTCATTAGTGTACAAATATTCCACTGGAATATATATATATATATACCCGATCTTATATATAACGCACTGTGATGATTGCTGAATTCTATACTCTTTATTTTCTCATTTTTTTATTACAGTTCAGTTATACGAGGTAATTGAAACAGGAAGATATGTTTATTTAGTGATGGAATATGCCAAGAATGGTAAATATAAATGTTTCTATATGTCTATATGTCTAATGTTGTGTCAGGTTACTGATACAGTAGATTGAATTTGACTCTATATATCATTTTCTAGAGTTTTAAACTGAATGAACTGTTTCACTAAAATAACTTCGAACTATCTCTCTTCTAAATGATCTTCTGTACTGTAATTTTCCGATTTTCGCATTAGTGTGTATACTGTTTAATAAATAATTTTAATCGCTTAAGATGTATGTCCTATAGTTTAAATTACTGTATTAGAATCCAGTGACTGAGATTCCTTAGTTTTAGTTCATATCTAGTATTACTCGATCATAATACAATATAGCTATTTTTAACCATCTATTACATTTTCACATTCAACAATTTTAATATTCCCTACTACAACTAACAAAAGTAGATCATTAGGATAGGATGTTTGTGAAATTTGTTGAATTTTGTAGTCTACATTACTAGTTAACACACATTTGATGATTGTGTAATGAAGTAACTGAAAATAAAACCATTGTAATGAAGAAAGATTTGCATTGAAATCAGCCAGTTATGAATTGAAGAAAAATGACAATGATGTAATTTAAACTTCAGAAAGAGTTGAAATAATGAATGACGTAATAAATAAATAAAAGGGGTTTAATGTTACCAGGGCAAAGAAAGATTTATTACCGCCTCTTTTTGGGTACATAGATTTGGTTTTAAGCGTTTGATTGCTATCGTTTCGGCAAATTTCAAAAGGTTGGAGTTTGATTATTTATTAATCACCATGAAGGACTTCAGTGTATCGACTTCATGTCCTGAGTCAAGGAGGTGTCTTGAGATGGCACTGCTGAA
This sequence comes from Schistosoma mansoni, assembly GCF_000237925.1. NCBI lineage: Eukaryota > Metazoa > Platyhelminthes > Trematoda > Strigeidida > Schistosomatidae > Schistosoma > Schistosoma mansoni. The sequence continues at coordinate 9,798,479 of NC_031495.1, forward strand.
TGCTTTTAATCCATTTAGCCTTAAATGTTTTGGAATATGTTCTTCGAATCGAACGTAGGCTTTCCTTTGTCCTGCCAATGTAAATGATTTGGTAGATACATGTAAAGTTGTATATACAATTGGTGGTAACATGAGAGGGATACCTATGGACCTTTGATTGTGGTAAAAAAACATATTGTTTTGGACAGGACAATCAGTTTAGCTGGAGGATAAGTTCTCGTCAATGTAGTTTTTAGTCTCATATTAATTTATTCTTTGACATCATCACCTTTGAATTTAAGTTGAATAAAAATAGGTTTTTCATTTGCTGTAGTTTCTCTGGGTTTTTTTTATCTTCACGTTTTCCATATTTCTCAATAAATTTCAATGAGTATCCGTTATTCTTTGAACATTTTTTAACATTCATCACTTCCTCTTCTAGTGTATCAGCAGTACATATTCTTTGTGTTCTGTGAAACAGTGTTTTAACAAGTGCCTTTTTGTAACTGATGGGACAAAAGCTATTGAAATTGAGATAAACCCCATTCCATATATCTTCCTTATAAACTGAACGTTGGACTGTGCCATCCTCTCTTCGTTTCGTTGCGATATCGAGAAAATGGAACTTGTTTTCGTTTTCATGTTTCATAGTAAACTGGATATTTGTATAAGCTTCGTTGAAAAGTTTTATCAGATTTGTTGCATGCTGTCGATTATTACATACGATAAAGGTATCAACAGCATACTTCGAATAACACAACATTTAATCAATCGCTCCTTTGAGCTTGGTTCTTTCGAGGTTAGCCATGAAAATATCTGTTAAGACAGGACCTAACGGACTTGTCACTACTACACCACTTGTTTGTCGGTATATGATATTGTTGAACTGAAACTGAACATCTTTTGTACAAATTATTAACAGTCGCTTGAATTCTGACGCTGGTAGGGGTAGTATGTCAGAACGCTGGCAAATTATGTCTATGGTTTCAAAAAGTGGTATTTTTGAAAATAATGATTTCACATCAAAGGAAACCATAAACTTACCATCAATATTTATGTAGTTCATGAATAATATGAATTCATACATAATATATCATTTCGTTCTTTTAGTACTCGTCAGCTGAATACACCTGGATCCCTGAGTTGATGTTTACTACAGGACTCTAATCAACTGCTCGTCACATCTTATCTTTACTATAAAAACTTGTGTCATAATATTTATATTGAGGCAATGCAAACACGATGTAATTATGCCAACTAAGAATAATCAGAATTCAACTCGGATTATCAACACTAAAGTAACACAAACTTTTTCAAATTGAGTTAAAATTCATACACATAAGACAAGCCAGCGGCTATCTGAACTGAGTAGTAAAGTGAGCTATACATTGTGCGTTTAAAGGTGCTGGGTTTGAGCCTCAGTGTGGACGTCAATGCTAAGATTCAGTGCTATCTAGATGACGAGTTTGAAATAGGACTAAACACTGGTCCTAAATTCCACTGCTAGCCACATGCCGTTTATTCTATAAAAACTCAGGCGACTATATTTGGGTTTCAATAAATAGCACCAATCAAAACGTTTCATCAATTCTTCTAAACACATACAGTATAATTACATACTTTCATGAAGCTAATTCATATTATCTAAAAATATATATTTTGGTAACTTTTTTGCGTTTAAGGTGAAATGTTTGAATATCTTTTGAAGCATAATAGAATGAGTGAATCTGATGCACGAAGAAAATTTCGCCAAATACTTTCTGCTGTACAATACTGCCATCGAAAAAATATTGTCCATCGAGATTTAAAAGTATGTTTAAGTAGTTATACTGTTTAGTTAAATAAAAAGTAACCAAGTTGGGAGGTATCAATGTCAAGGTTGAACTTGATAGTTTCAAATACAATGAGCATTGGGTAGAAAGTCAATGATGAATATATTTTTTGTTATATCCCAATGAATTATGATTTTGATTGTAATAAAAATATTCTGCATCGCTTTCTTTGTACTATTTAATCTTAGCTTAGTTTATTTCGGTTACTGGTTTACTCTGAAGAGATGGTTTACATTAAATTACGAAACATCAGAAATACAATTTTTCCACTCATTGTGATATAACAAAAATTATATACATTATTAACCTAGTATATGGTATACAAAAGGCTCTTAAGTGTTGAAAATATTTGCTGATTACTGTTATGTAACTGTCTTGGTGAAAGGTTTATATATCTGAAAGATAGGAATAAAGTTACTACCTAACAATATTATGAATATTCTCAAAAACAAGAATTTTTCAGATTACAAAGTTTCTAGGTTTATTACGCGTAAACCTTAACCAATGTTTATATATTTATAAGAAAACTGACATGTGAAACTCCATAACTCAAATATTATGAATTCCTGCTTGAAGTAAAATCCAAGAGATTAACAAGAACATTATATTAAAAGTTGATTAAGAGAGATACTGTAGGTGTACATAAAACCAGATTGGTCAATTAACAACCATCAACACTGATACCATTTGTTTAGAAGTTCACCATGAACGTCATGTTTGCCCAGAGAAAATCTGGATCAGGAACAGGTATTTCCAGTAATTTAGTTTATATACCATGTTCCATTTCCTGTATGTTCACACGTAAGATATTTTCAACAATTTTAAGCGTTTTAAGTACTTATTATAGTCAGATCTTACACAATTTTTCATTAAGAAAGGTGCTATCATCCACTATGTTTTGGATTTCACAAAAAAAATCTGGTGTACACCACTTTATATCTCACAAAATTCTCTGAAGATCGCTAGTACAATGTAGTTTTATCAATCAAGTTTCTAGATCATTATAATTATATGATAAATTCACTATATGTCACCCCTCTGCTGATTTAAAACTCTAGTAGATCAATCTTCCCATAATATCCATATCTAAACTAACCATTTTAAAGTATTATATCCATATTTCTCTTCATTTGAATTTGTCGATTCAATTTAGGCAGAAAATCTTTTACTCGATTATCAGAATAATATTAAATTAGCAGATTTTGGTTTTGCAAATCATTTTAATGCAGCATCATTATTGGATACATTTTGTGGAAGTCCACCGTATGCTGCACCAGAATTATTAAATGGTGAAAAGTATATGGGTCCAGAAGTTGATGTATGGGCATTAGGTGTTTTATTATATTTATTTATAAGTGGTACATTACCATTTGAAGCATCGACTTTAAAAGTAAGAATTTTGTTTGTTATTTTTTAAAGTGGTTTTCTCTGTGAGCATAAAATAGATATGTTTCTATGTTTTCACACTGGCCACTATCCAACAGAACAGCTAAGATTAATGCTGTATGTGGACAGGAAGTACTTTAGAATACGCGTAAACCTAAAATAAACACTAATGAAGACCTAATTGAAAACAATATACTTTTCGTTTATAAACGTTGTTCTAATATACATAAAGGGAATTTTCGATATGCGAGTGAATGAAACAACTTACTGATAAAACCATTGGTTGACGTTAAAGGTTCCACAACTAGCCATTTTCAGATAATTCATTTAATATCTGTCTAACAAATATTTATCATCGTTGAGCAATCAATCGAATAGAACTCGTCACTATACGTCAACTCCCTTGATTATGAGAAAGCACTTGACAGTATGAATAGGAGAACATTATGGAAACTTCTTCGACACTATGGAGTACCTGTGAAGATCATCAATGTCATTCGGAATTCATACGACATACTACAGTGCGAGGTCGTGCATCGAGGACAACTGACAGACGCATTCCAAGTGAGGACCGGAATCAGACAAGGCTGCTTTCTCTCTCCCTTCTCTTTCTTCTGGTAGTTGACTGGATTATGAAAACCTCGACATCTGAGGGGGAGCACTGAATAAAATGGACAGGTTGGATGCAATTAGACGATTTGGACTTCGCAGATGACTTGGCTTTTCTATCCTATACAGAAGAAAAAATGCAGGAGAAGACAGCTAGTGTGGCAGTGACTTCTGCATCAGTAGACCCAAACCTTCACAAGGGAAAAAACAAGATCCTCAAATACAACACAGAGAACAACTCAATCACACTTGATGAAAGAACTGTGGAAGAGGTGAAAAAGTTTACTTATCTGGGTAGCATCATCGATGAACGAGGAGGATCGGATGCAGATGTAAAGGCGAGGATTGGCAGAGCAAAAACAGGATTCCTACAGCTGAAGGACATATGCAACTCAACACAACCGTCAACCAATATCAAAGTGAGAATCTTCAATACGAACGTCAAATCAGTCCTACTGTATTGAGCTGAGACTTGGAGAACTACTACAACCATCATCAAAATGTTACAAGTATTTATAAACAGTTTTCTACGCAAAATACTAAATGTCCGTTGACTGGATGCCATCAGCAACAGTACTGTATGAGAGGACAAACCAGGTTCTAGCTGTGGAGGAAATTAGGAAAAGACGTTGGAAGTGGATAGGACATAGGTTACAGAAAACACCAAACTGGATCATGAAGCGAGCTCTAACTTGGAATCTTGAATGGAAACGGAAAACAGGAAGGCCAAAGAACACACTGCGTCACGAATTGGAAGCAGATATGAAAAGGATGAATAACAATTGGAACGACTGAGAAGTATTGCCCAGAACAGAGTTGGATGGAGAATACTAGTGGGCGGCCTATGTTCCTACACAAGGGGTAACAGGCGTAAGTAAAACAAATATTTGAATGATAGATAAAATAATGTAATATCTCAGCAGTCAATCACAACTACCCTACAGTAAACAAATTGTTATTAATGTTAAACTTGATTAATTTATTGTTTTTCAAAAATAGTTCAACAGTAATTTACAGCTTTTGAAACGCTATGGCGAATGTAATTCGGCGATATTTTCATCTTACTTTCGAAATGTTTTTTTGCTCATAAATCCTTTCCTTGCAACTATACTTTAGTGAACACCCCAATTTAACGTAAAATACTTTGCAGAATTATATCCAGTTATGACAAAATCAGAATCCAATTACAGAAAATGAAAAGAAATTTTAGAAAATTAAATTTGATTTATTATATAGGTCACATCCTTATGTACAAAAGTCATTAAGAGATCCTTCAAACACCTATGACCATGCTTTCAGTCATATAAAGTACGCTTAATATTTAGATACTGTTTCAGATACAGTCTGCTTTGAGAGCATATATTTCTTGTAACTTAACTTTTATTAAATTCACTGTACGATTGCACAACAGAAAATTTATCAACTTTAAGCTTTATAAGAACTAAATATGGGTATATTTTACTTAGTCCATCATAAAGTCCAATTCAGATGTTATTGGGTGTTTAGACATTGATTAGTTTGTTGCTAACATATAGTTTGCTTTCAAATCGGTATTTATCAATAGGCCTAAAAACACAATGTGTATGCTACATTTGCAAATGATTTTCCGTCTTTATAAACATGATTTCTATTCTGTCATTTGAATACAATAAATTATTTTATTTCTTCTCAGGAATTACACAGACGTATTACCCAATGTGATTATCGTATTCCATATTTTATGTCTACTAAATGTGAATTAATTATAAAACGTATGCTAGAAATTGATCCTATCAAACGAAGTTGTTTAGAGGTAATGTAGTAAGTTTTATTTTCTTCTTTTTCTTCTTATACCGGTCCTAGACAATTAAAAGATCATTCTAATGTCACATAATAGAATGATCTGTTTAATAATTAATTTATTTTTGGATAGTGTAATAAGTTGACGAAGATTATCAGAACTATGAAATATATATATATATATATATATATTAGAGTAATATATTTCGAACAATCTAGTCACATATAATATATTTCTTAAGAATTCACTTAGTATTACTTGTGTGAATCTTCACATTGATGTTTAGGACTGCGACTGGTCAGTCTCTTATTGGCATATATGTGCATATTGTGCGTATTGCCTCGATATTGCCTTAATTCACAAGCATTGTAAGCATAGATGGATAGTGTCTAGCATTGGAATCCAGCTTGACGCGCGTTTCGTCCTAGTTAGGGCTCGTCAGGTGGATGTACCTGCATCTCAGAGTTGACTTCACCCCATTGCACAAGCAAGTGACTATCAGGACTCGGTAACTGAGTGGATAATGCAATGGCGTTTGAAGTGAAAGGCACTGGGTTCGAGTCTCAGAGTGAACATCAACTCTGAGATGCAGGTACATCTAGCTGACGAGTCTCAAATAGGACGAAATGCACGTCCTAGATTCTACTGCTAGCCACTTTCCCATCTTTGCTTCTTAAGAATATTTTATATATAGAAATAAAATGTCGACTACACAACATATACATTTAAATTGTTGAAATGGTTTCACATTATTGTATCTATTGTTTTTATCTTCAATTTGTCGTCTAGTTGACCTTTTATTTTTAGATATAACAAGTATATTATGTGTGATTAGATTATTCGAAACATATTACATTAATATATATGACATAATTCTGATAATCTACCTCTTCGCTAACCCCATGCCCAACCCTCCTCCTTTACTCGGGCTTTGGACCAGCAGTAACTCTAGAAGAGCTACAGCCGGATTTCCCTCTTCTTATTACACTATCCAAATTTATCAAACGGATGAATTACCTTAATTTTTTTTATAAAAAATATTTGTTGAATCTGCATTTGAAAAATCACAAATATTAAAAAAAATAAATAGATGAATGAAAAGATGATTGATTATTGACAGAAAATAATTATGTTTGATTTTTTTGCAAATTATGAAGGATATTTAGTTTTGGCTGTGTTCCAAAATGTATATCTGTCTAATTAAGATAATAAAGTTAAATCGGTAGTTTTGTTTTATCTTCTCTATCAATCAGACTTTCTTAAAATTATATATAACTATATATATATATATGCTATAAATAGATCCTGAGGAGACATAAGTCGATTAGCCAACAGAGATTACAATGTTTTGCAGTCACTTAACACGACGTATTTCCTGTGTGTTTTATGGAAACAATATTGATGAAAGCAAAGACTTCATCTAACCTTTATGCATTTGTTAAAACATCGATGTAATTGTGTGATCATTATTTACACTTGTCAGATCAAATATTGAGGAAAACAGTGGGAATTACTTATTTAGTACAAACCATAAGGTGGTTACGTTTTATATTTCATATACATATTCATCCAATCAAATACACAAGGTCATTTAGATGACAAACAGCTGACCAAATGTAATATCATCTATTCCAGCCAATGGTAATCATTTTATCAAATAAAATCTCAGGGAAATATTATTTTGCAAACGCTTTTAACATTTCAACTATCCAAAGATGGATGGTCCCCGAATGCCCTGGTACGCTCTCAATTAACCACGCATATACAGCCACTGTCAGAGAAGTCCTACTCACTACATTATCGTGACATTATTGTGGTCTACGAAATTTAAGAATGAAAAGTGAATATCGGGCGCTTTAATCTGGTTGGTGGACACGGAGAGTCCACCTAGAGGAGTTGGAAAACCCTGGTTCCAAACCGATGATTCACATAGACTCCAGGGTTTCGAGGTAATAGATGGCATTTGAACCTATTGTTGTTCACAACTACCATGGGACTGTGCCTCCTAACGTTGCTTTACTGCCTTGTGGATTAGACCTCTATATCAAAAGCTCGTGGAGTGGCCCCCTAAGAAAACCACCTGTTCCGGTTTAGGCGCCCGCTCAGTATTCCAGCCCACACACATATCTAATCATTTGTGTGGTACATATGTATTTGGTGCCTTCTCGTACCAATGTTTGTTGAAATAAATAATAAATATAATAATGGATGTACTTTTTAGTCTTTATTCCACAAAATTAGCGTGTTATTCGGTTTGAGGAATTTTTTAGGAACGTAAAATCAAACTACTTGACTATCCATTTTTTGCATATAACCCACTATTTTATTAGTAGTTAACCTTTATCTGGACTTAAAAGCTTAGCACATGATGCCATAGTGTTTAAAGCCTTAAGAACCGTGTTCATATCATAGCGTAAGCATCAATACTGGGGTGTAGATACATCCAGATAACATGTCTTAAACAGGATTGAAAATGTGTCTTAAGTTCCTTTGCTAGGTACAACCTATCTTTACTGAAACCGTAACAAGATAATACCTTTCTTTAACTTTCGGCAACAACAATAAAAGTGCTTTTTTATTATATTTTCTAAAATGAAGGAATTAATGGAAGATCCATGGATTAATATCGGATATGAACACGATCCATTAAGACCGTATATTGAACCTAGAGAAAATTATAACGATCCAATACGTATTGGTAAGTATAATATTAACCAGTAAATAATGTTAGTTACTTAAAGTAAATTGACTAAGTGAATTTATATACTGATACATATTTTACTGAACTTTATCTATTTCTTATCCAAATTTTAAGAATTTCTCAATGAACAGCTTAAAATATTCAATACGAAGGTTAAATAAGTTTAGGATTGTAGACTGATAATTATCATGTGTTTACTAGTGACTAACGTCGAGAGGAAATTTCTCAAGTTTTATTAAGAAGTTCAACCGTATCACGTTTGGAGAAGATAGCATTTGTCAAGGGACCTAAAGGTCCTGGATCCGATTCGTGATGGAATTGCAGATGTCCACTGTTTGGGTGTCCCATACTTAGTTACAACAACTAATCAATGCTTCTTAGTTTTCATTATTTATCTAACTTATAGTTGGTTCATGCTATTAATAACATTCAACAATCTCCATAACCCTTCAAACATGACTTATAATATCTATGATTTATTAGGTCTGAAAATAAATTTTTTTTAAATGATACATGACAGAAGTACCACATGACTGAGTAATGTGAATGTTTCGTTTGATTTTGATCCAATATTATGTCGGGTAATATAAAATGATATTATTATATGATTAATAGTTATGCTTTATTTCTTTGGCAATTTGAAAACTGACTTATTATGTTGATTACTACAGCTTAAATTTTAGTAAAAGCTGATATCATTTACAAAATTATTGAAAACTTAAGGAATGCTGAATAGCTACTATATTATCCTGGCTATAAACTGTCATCACTGTACATCCACAATCTGAAGCCAGAGTTTATGTATTGTAGAGGAGATGATACTGTAGTGGTAAATAAATCCCCAAAATCAATAGCTCTGTAAGTCTTCGACATTTGATGCTGAGCACAATAGTTTTAATGAACTCACTTAACTGAAGGTGCTTGATCATGCATCTGTACTAGATCACGAGTGTGTACGCCATGCTACACATCTCCTACAACCACTAACCAGCTTAGATTAGTCACTTCTCGATATATCGTTATTTTAACCAGTATATCTCCGAACCTCTTCGCTTCTGACTTCTGATTTGACTGTATTGGCACATTTCAATTATAAAAGGTGTTACTGGTTGAGGTTTTGCCAAACTCCGAATACTTATAGCACCTTTAATACAATCTAGACTTTTGTGATAAATTTGATTTTTTTTAAGCTTCAATCTAGTTTCGAAAGTAGATTTCTTGTAATGTGTAATATTGAATGATTAAACCTTATCAATACATCACATATATAATAACTTCATGGTATCTACAACGTAAAAAGTTTTCAATAAACAGCAATACTTTGAACTACATACCACACATGTAGAATTTTTCAATTATGCAAAGTTTAAAATGAACAACTTCATAGTGTACAAACGAAAGCTCTTCTAGTCTTTAACCTACATTCAATTAGTAACAATTACATACATTATGCATTTATTATTTAACTTTTTTCTAAGATTCTTAAATTATAATATAAGTACGTCTTATTCAAAGAATAAGCTTTTTTCCATACACTTAGATGTAATACCTTTTCTTTCCATATAAATAAATATGGGCTTCTTAATGCAACAAAATAAAAAATTCAGGTATTTATGGATGTCAAAGAATTGAAATATTTCATGACTTTAAGATTAATACAATTCAAGTGTTTGATATAGTACCATTATTTGCACATAGTAAAATAGAAGAGTATTTCATGTATATAGAAACTAGTACATGATTTTCAAATAATCTTCAAGTGTATATTAGTAGTATCTTCATCTAATAAAGTGATTTGTGTGTAAAGATAGATGGAAATAAACTATTCAATTTGATTAGAAATATAAAACTTTACAAAACCATTCACTTAGTACCGTTTGTTTGAATTTTCCCATTGGTGTTTAGGACTGCAACTGGTCAGTCTCTTATTGGCATATGTGCATACTGTGCGTATTGCCTCGATATTGCCTTAGTTAACAAACATTATAACCAAAGATGGATAGTGGTTAGCAGTGGAATTTAGGACGCGCGTTTCGTCCTATTTGAAGCGAAAGGTACTGGGTTCGAGTCCTAGAGTGAACATCAACTCTGAGATGCAGGTACATCCAGCTGACGAGTC
>NC_031495.1:9809084-9817129 GCF_000237925.1 Schistosoma mansoni
CATAGTTTACGGGGATATTCAACCCTTTAATGCTGTGTAATTCTTTTGAATTTTCTTTTGCCTACCGATGTGACTCATTGAGTAGTATAATAACTTACACAAAATTCATCTTGTATTGGTTGTTTGAATCTTTCCATTGATATTTAGAGCTGCAATTGATCAATCTCTTATTACTTAACTTGCATAAAATATTTCAGATTTGTTTTTTTTACCATCTGAAAAGACTCCAAATTAAAATGAGGATTCTTTTAAAAATTTTCAACATTATCTTTACATCTCATTGAGGAAAATTACATTCAGCCTGTCCGATAATTTAATAACATAACCAAATGATAGTCTCTTTAGACCTGACTTTTTTATAGTTACTTAACTGAATTTATTCAGATTACTAATCTCACAACTTTAGTCAATGCATAAGCTTATTCCTGCTAAAATTACATAATATTCATTTTGACATTAACAATTCTATTATTAGAATGGGGTTGTGGTAATTTTTAATAGTTGAATTCATGAGTCCATGTAAGCCATACCACTGTTGAAAACCTAGAACCTTTGGACGGTCATTTCATCCTAGTATGGGACTTTACAGTAGTGCACATCCACGATTCCGCATCTGAGACTCGAACTCAGGACCTTCGGTCTCACACGCGAACAATTAAGCTTCAGATCACTGACCTGGCTTCAACATGATTTCCTTGAGTTCTAGTGAGAAGCCGTGACCAGTGGAGTCCAAACCGCGTCGAGTAAAGACAGGTATCTAACTCAGACAACGGATTAATGATTGCGCAACCATTCATGAATTGATTGAAGTTAGACATTAACACCGTTGATTGCCGGCTCAATGATCTTGAGGTTATGTGTTCGCGTGCGAGACCGAATGTCCTGGGCTCGAGTCCCCCATGTGTGATCGTGTATGCGCACCGCCGGGGAGTCCCATACTAGAAAGAAACGGCCGTCCAAAGCTCCCAGGTTTTCAATGGTGGTGTAGCTTACAGTGACTCATAAATCCAACTATTAAAGTTACCAATTTTATATCACTAAAAATCTTAAATTCATGTATTTTAATTTTAAAAGATGTAATCTTAAATTCGGCTGCTCATTTAGATCATTGATTTTAACTTAAAGCTTTAAAATGTGATGACTTCCTGTTGAGAAGAATATTTTTTATGTACATATCCATCTTTTAACAAAATGTGAAAGTTTCAACTATTTTATTTTCTTTTCTGTTGCTTAGCCATAACCTTTATACAAATCTAATTGCATTTCATTTTTAGCCCTTATGAATAAACTTGGATTTAGTAATGAAGAACTACGTGTAACGTTTGATAAACGCTTATTTAATAATATTAGAGCAACATATCTCTTGCTGGCCGATACTGAAACACAGCAGAGAATCGGAAAGCATCTGATATCCATTGGGCATATGTTATCCAGTAGTAATATAAATCCAGATATTGAGGGGAAAAGCAGTCATAAATCTGTTGGAAGGAGTGAGTAAATACCAATATTTAAGGGTTTATAGTTTATTTTTGAGGTTTTTTCGCCCACTGATATTCGGTAACGCATATGTTACCTGTAAGTATCTCAACCATCAGTTTTCTCAGAGCTATGTTTAGCTAAGTGTTTTACTTCCAAGTACAGCTATTATATAGTTTTATTGTCTTTTTTTCTGATTAAAAACATTTCTAGATGAGCGACAAACTCTATTAATTAAACAGTTGGTAGGAAATTTACGTATCACTAATTAGTCAACTCTTCCAGTCTATATACTTAAAATAATTACTAATTAATAAAACCTTTAGCTGTATACAGCAATTTATCAACTAGTGTGAAAGTACCCTAGAACAAATTATCTTAATATTGGCTTTTAGTTACAAGTTCTTAGTATATTTGAATTGTCACAAGCAGTTCAAAAATATCATAGATTTTTTTATTTCTGCTAGACTAAGGTTTGACTCTGATTGAGAACTATGTGTACACAATGATGAGAAATCTTGAACAAGTGACACGAATGCTCAACGTAGAGCATATCGTTAATGAGAGTTAGTTCAAGTCGACATATTCCATTACCCTTATGATATGCAATCAACAAATTACATAGCAAAGGAATTGAAATGATGTACATGGAAAGATTATCAAAAATATTGAACATCCAGGGTATGGTGAGAAAATACAGAATAAAAAGGTATCTACGAAGAAATTCTGGAACTAAACTTTTTCAAACAAATAGTGAATGGATTTGGGCCACTGTGACTGACTGCAACAGGCTTCCTTAGCCAGAACTTTAGAATCTCGTACCGTCGAGGTGTGCTGCGTCTCCAAAATGCGCATACAAGATCCGAGTAGCGTCATTCATTTAACCTCACCATATCAAAATAAAGAACCAACTTGATCCACACTTCGTGTACCCGGAAGCCCTGATGCTTGAACTTTTACCGGGAGACTCACTTGTTGACTTAGAATACGCCGATGACATAGTTCTATTTGGTGAAGACTCTGACAAAATGCAGAGTCTTCTGACCACCATAAGCAACAATGCAGGCATGTTCGGGATGCGATTCTTCCCTTCGAAGTACAAAATGTTACTTCAGAATTGGGTTGCATAGACACCCGAACTAATGATAGAGAGTGAAGTAGTTGAGCAAGTTGACCGCTTCACTTATCTTGTGAGTCTCATCAGCCCTCGTGATGTGATGTGTGACGAAACCTCAGCACGGATACAAAAGGTTCGGCTAGATTTTGCCAACTCACGTCATTTATGGCGTAGGCGAGATATCCGTCTACCAACCAAAGGACGGGTTTACTGCGCAGCAGTTCGTTCCGTCCCACTTTATGGCAGCGAAACATGGCCGGTAAGAGTAGATGATATTCGTAAAACAATAGTATTCGATCATAGGTGTCTTTGAAACATTGCTCGTGTATCCTGGGACCACCGAGCAAGTAATGCAGTTGTTAGGAAATGGGTACTAGGTAAGGATGGCAAATCAACTGGTGAAGTAGGGAAACTTCATCAGTTGAGATGGCTGGAACACGTGTTACGTATGTCCAACCACCGACTGCCATGACGTGCGATGTTTTATGGTGTAGGAGTAGGTTGGAAGAAAGCTAGGGGTGGTCAGACCAAAACGTGGCACAAATCCATGAAGTCGCTGACAAGTGGACTGAGCCATTTTGGTAGGTGTAGACTACCTGGTTGGGATCCGCGAGATGATAGCAACCGATGGTTAGAGACTTTGAATGACATGGCTCAAAATCGTTTGCAATGGCGAAGGTGCATCCACTCTTTGTGTTCTATCGAATTCTAACCTTTTGAATTCCTCATGTCCGTATCCTTTTTCTCTCTCCAAATTTATTTCATTGGATTATACTCCTTCAATAACATCTTCAAACCCTAATCTTTCACATAATGCTTATATTCTTACTACTTCTACCACTATGGGATTTGAATCAACAGCTGCATCTCTGTACTAATGTGGTATGACAAGTCGAACTTGTGTACGTACGTAGGAAGTTCTACGTTGTGACTGACTGCAAGCTAAGTACGATCACTGTTCATGGTTATTACGTGAACTCAAACCAGGTAGTTTGCATCACCCAAATACAAGTGTTATGCTAACTGAACGAAATAACTCATTCCACACATTTCTTAATTATAGACTTGAATATGTAGCAACTGCACCATAAGATATATTACGTCTCAGGATGAATTCGGCTGAAAACCACCGAAGGTCAACAATTACTTGATGTTAATCAGTCAGACTCATTTGTCACTGGTTTACTTTTACTAAAAAAATCTGGATGTGTAATGAATAAGACTTTTCGAAGTTAATCAAACAGTGTATTATAAACATCTGATTTTTTGACGTCAACATTCAGCTGATACTAACTTCCAATAAATTTTATTCTCACAGTTATCCGGCCTATATATTTATTCCCTCAAAGTAAAGTGATTATTTCATTTGTATGACATTACGAAAACCGATTAGTTTTTGCACCATTTTAAGTATGGTGGGGGGGTAAATTAAGTCGTTGTTGATACTCAGGACTGAAGAACAATGTTAAATGCATCATACCTATTTATTAAATTAATGTTTTCACGGACTCAGTAGCCAAGTGAATGATGTCTTGGGGTTTAAAGTGAAAGATATTAGGTTCGAGTACCCGGTGTGGACAACAACACTGTGATTCAGATAAATCAAGCTGATGAGGTCTCAAAAAGAGCAAAACACGTCTCTAGAATTCCATTATTATCCACAATCTTAATGTTCTTAAGTGTTCATTCTTAACACAGAATGTCCTAGGTTCGAGCCCCAGCGACTGATATGCATTACTGAGGGGTCCCATACTAGACCGAAACAGATGTCCAGTTCTTCCACATTTTCAATGGTTGTCTTACTCGAATCAGTTCATAATCTCAGTAAAAAATTCTACACTCTCCAAAACTCCCATACTTATAGTGATCAAAGTTTGTTATCATCATTTCATGTCATATTTTTCATCCCATTTTGGATTTCAGAATTGAGCATAAAAAACGAACCGAAATCGGAACCAATTCAACGTCAGACAACTCCAGTGATTATTTCTACTTCTTGTGATAAACAGTGAGTTAGTTGACTATAAATAATGTTTAATTTTCTATGTTTATTAATCAATTATTATAATTTGAAAATCCTCATAGAATATTTAAAGACAAAGGATATTAAAATAGATAAAAGTTTTGCTATCAATCCATCATCCTACTCTATAGTTATAAGCTTATCATTGTTGTATATGTATGGCCAAAAGAAGGCATACATAAGCAGATCAATAGGATAGTGTTATATGTTGAATTAGTGGACTTTGCTTCGGTCACAGCCTGAATATGTCGAAATTGTGTGGTTTTTTCAAATTAGAATGGTCATTTAAGAAAGAAGTAGACCATATTTTCGATACTGAAATATAATAATTCTGAACTTATAATTATAAAGCCTGATAATCAATTTCTAGTCAGTATTTGAAAACTAAAATGTTTTCTTTATTTCTTCTCTTTAATAATTATTATACATTATATAGTAAATCAATGGCTTCAAATGACCAAATGAATTTAATCATTACATCTGACCCAGATCTATATCAAACTATAGAGCAAACAATGAAATGCTTTGATTCAAAAGATATTTCCTGTACCAGTGCATATCGATTGGGTTGTGACGTAACAACAACAACAACAACAACAACAAATTCAACTAAAATTCTATTGAATGACTGCAAAATTTCATGTAATATGCATCGTATACGTGCTAAATCATTGAATGGTAATGCTGAATCAAGTGAATCCAATGAAGAAGGGATTATTTATAGTTTGGAGAATGATCAAGATGAGTTAAAAAATAATCAGGTTGTAAATAATTCCAAGTAAGAAATTATATTTCGACTGATAAGTTTTCTAATTGAACACTAGAATCGGTTCCTATGCTCTTCTAGTAACCCCCAGGCTAAATCTACGCAGTGACTTGAACACGGGAGAAAAGGCGTGAAATATGGAAGAAATGCCTTACTTCAAGGTTTGTTTACGTACAGAAAACCTAGGATATTTATAGTATTTTAGATGGCCTTGGGTTTCCGGGAAATTCTGGAACGCTACTAAACATAGTAGCAGTATAGGCAATCATCCAATCAAAAACGCTACATGTGAATTTAAACTTTCTAGATGTTTCTGGCACACTTCTATTGAATGCTGATTGGATAAGATGTTTCTCAGCCTTTTCAAAGCCTTTTTGACTTTCCTCGATGAGTTTTATGGATCTCCCCAACATGAGCATACTAAATTGATCATTGAGTGATAACCAATTTGTTTAATTCTTAGGGCTGGTGAGGTTCTATTAATTTAATTATTCGATAAGGTGACTCGACTTTACAGTAAAAAGAATTCGCTTTGTAACCAGGCTGTTAAATTCTGACAGGTTCAAACCCCAATCTACTTAGTTTGTCTAAGGGGATCAGATAGCGTTATAAGTTCTTACATAAAAACAGTGTGAGCCACGGCTGACCACATACTTTCACATTCAATGAATGATTTGATTTATTTCAGGATGAACTATATTTGCTATTGAAGCCTGAGTAGTCTGGCTATAAAGTCTGCAGTAGTAACAGTGGATGACGTGGGTACAAATCGTATATAGAGGAATAATTCTCTCATGATTATAAATAAGTTCTACTGATAATTCTTAGCTTGTACCAAACCTAGATCCAAGACTTCAGTTGCCTACCGAAAAATCTATTTTAATATGACCCGTTCCTGGTCTACACTTCTACTAAGATCGATAAAATTTGTAATCATACTAGCAATCTTGCGATTGCTGATTAGGGATTATAATGTCTAATGTAAGAGAATCAGATATAAATTGAATTCGAATTTCCCTCTAATCAAAGAGTATTGTTTTAGAAATATCGTAATTTACAGTGATTTAGTAAGTAGAGATCGTTTAATTTAATGGTAGTTTCCTACACTGGCTCCAATCGAGCACGACAGATGAATGGACAGCTCTATTTACTTAAACTACAATTATAAAACCTTAAACTGGGGTTGTGGTTGAATTTTATTTTGCCTATCAAAAGATCTGAAATACATGAACTCTACATAAAACTGTCTTTTCAATCTCAAAAGGAGGATTATTTATAATTTGTTTTGCTTTGTGCACCTTCTTTAGTCAATATAAGCACACCAAATAAATTATTCTTTACAATTTTTTAGAATATCTTAAAGACAGTTTATTTCATATTGTTATTTTTCCAAATACAGAAATACAAATTTATACAAACAAAATCATTTAAAACGTCATTTCATCATTGATAGAGCACAAACAGCAATTCCTGATTCGTTAGAATCTCGTTTAAAACGAAATTTAATTATTATTACCGACAAAACATCTAATTGGGATAATTTACCATATGATCATACTGGAAGGGCAACAGTACCAATTGTAATATATCAACATGATAGTCAATACTTCCATGATGGTAATTCATTTCAAAATCAACATGCCGATAATAATAATAATAATGATTATTATTATGAAAATGGAATATCAGATCATCATAATTCCAATTATACACACTATCAAAATACAAAATATCAACGAAACGGTACTGTAACAATCCAACCTACATTTACTGATTCACAATATAAATCTCAAGAAGAACAACTAGAAAATATAACATCTAATAATGATAAATATGGAACGGATAAAGAAAGTGATTTGAAATTAGTTGTTTTTCATAATGAAAGAAAAAATATCCCTTATCGATCACCATTACCTAAAAGCTCATCATCTAATAATAAATTACCTATAAGAGTAAACATATTAAATCATGCAAATAATTCAAACAACATTAAACTAGACAATAACAACAACAACCAATCAAATGTGAATCAACAATATAAAATTATTAATTTAACCAATAAAAATACAATTTCACTTAAACGAAATCAACCAATCAGATTGTATGAAAATAATGAATTTTCGCAAACAAAACAGAATGGTTATAATAATGATGAGAATATTATTCATTTGAAAGGACCACAAATTGAATTGAATCGTTTGAAGAAAAATAGTAGTTTTAGTAAAAAGGAATCAGAAACATTTACTATTACAAAGAAAGATAACTTACCAGAACGAAAATTTCCTCAAACTAATGGAAATATGTACAAGGAGTAAGTTATATTCGAAGTATATTAGGTAGTGGTTTTGAAACTAGACTACCAACTTGAAACTGAAATAAAAGTCAAATTAAAACAACTTTCATGAGAAAATAACATTCAAACATCTATGATAATGATAAAATATACTTTGATATATATTACAATGCAAGAAACAATCAGAATATTAAATTGAACTTAGTATTGTTTGTTTGAATCTTCCCATTGATGTTTAGGACTGCGACTGGTCAGTCTCTTATTGGCATATGTGTATACTGTACGTATTGCCTCGATATAGTCTTAATTCACAAGCATTATAAGCAAAGATGGATAGTCCCAGAGTGAACATCAACTCTGAGATGCAGGT
>NC_031495.1:9817329-10015194 GCF_000237925.1 Schistosoma mansoni
CTCAGTAGCCGAGTGGAAAACGCGATGGCGTTTGAAGTGAAAGGTACTGGGTTCGAGTCTCAGAGTGAACATCAACTCTGAGATGCAGGTACATCCAGCTGACGAGTCCCAAATAGGACGAAACGCGCGTCCTTGATTCCACTGCTAGCCACTATCCATCTTTGCCTAATCAGAATATTATATACTCAACTGTCTTTTTTACATTCTTAAAGATATTCAGAAAGGCCTTCTTATTTTATTTCATTGTTCAGCACAAAAGTAATATCATTATTTTTCTCCTCCAAATTGCACCTAGCATTATCAGACTAGCAAGATTCATTTGATTAAACTAAAATAATAATTGATAGGTTTCATGATAGTCAGACTACCCTTTATATTTGACTCAATTATTGTGGATTCTCCGTGAAAATAGCTTTTTAGTATTGAAGATATTACTTATAATCTGTCATATTTATATGCAGTAGAATTATATAATTCCTGTGATTATTTCACTAAACTAAAGTCTTTTGTTTAAATGCATTTGTACACAACTTAGGGTTTTTCTTCCTATCCTATCACTACTGCATATATGATATAGTCAGTAAAATGAAAGTCATCCTTGGAAAATTAATTATCATCCTAGAAGACACATTAAAATGATAAAAAAGTAATCTGAGTCTGGCGACATAGAAGATATTGTAATGATCTTTGGTACCAGACAGGGGGATTGTGAGCTGCTACGTAGGTTAGATGCGTAGTCCACTCACAACAGACCGCTAAATGCTTGAACTTATATTTCACTATACAGTCTTAAGGTAGAATAAAATTTAACTGCCTGTACAGAAAAGTTTAACTTGTTTAGGATTGCCAAGCGTATCCAATCTTATTCATGGGAAGCAGGTCTTTCTTTTTGGTTTTATATGAGGTGTTGGTATATTGAAAATGATCTAAGTAGTAACGAAATCCGAGGTTTGTTTCACATATACCTATATAGCCGTGCTGTCACCTTTATTTTTATAATTTCGATTCAGTGAACTAGTCACAATTCGATCCTACGGTTCATATTTAAAAGCCAAAATTTATCATCTATAGAGTAGCTAGTATTAATTAAAGAACATTAAACGGCTTTTTAGATGTAACTTAGTAATTACCAATGACATCAAATACTCATCATTTAGCAAGAAGTTAAAATGATGAACAATATCTCTCCAACCTATTGCAGTCCATAATGAAATTTCGCACGACATTAGCATCTTGAAATTCTCGTACTTACAAACATGAAGCACAACACATAAAGGATACATTCTTGAATAACTGTATCGGAGTTTGAGCAGATGATCAGCCATAAACACACAAAATATGATAATAATTCGAAGGCTTTTTCTATTTCACTTTATAACACAAAAATATATTTGATACAACCGTATTACGCAAAACAAAATATCAATATAATTAAGTAGCAAAAAGAGCAAAAATAAGAATACAAGACATTACAGAATACAATTCAAATAAAAACACAAATGAGATTGATCAATTGCAGTCCTAAACATCAATCGGCGGATCCAAACAACCAGTATAGATAAATGAAAATTTACCCCATTGCACAAGCGAGTGGCTATTTGAACTTAGTAGCTAAGTGGATAACGCTGTAGCGTTTGAAGCGAAAGGTACTGGGTTTGAGTTATGGAGTAAACATCAACCCGGATGCAGGTACAGCCAGCTGATGAGTTTCAGGTAGGATGAAACGCGCGTCCTGAATTTCCACTGCTTGTTTCTTAATACATTTGTAATAATCGGAAGATTCTAACTCAAGCTTTTGCTCAACTTTCCTGCTTGCTTACTTACAAATATCAATAGCATTTAAATAATTTATTGAATTTTTACTTATTAAATGGTTTTCTTTTACAGAATTCATGAAGAAAATAATAATAACCAGTTCATTAAAGAACAGAAACGATCTTTTTTACCATCATTTTCTATAACGAAAGAAAAAGGGCAAAATCCAAAAGAAATACTTGACAAAGTATACATATATACACCAAATGCTAAATTAGTTAAATGTGACACTTCAGTTGGGAAACGTTTTGTAAAATCACAAGACTGCCAATCTAATTTAAATTGTTATGAATCAGAGAATACTATTACTATTACTAGTAACAATATAAACAGTAAGTTTAACTATATCATAAAATATGTAGTCAATTTTATTAAATTTTTGTTTAGAAAATAACAACTTATAAGAAGATATTTAGGAAATAAGATAACGTTCATAACTCATCTAGTCAGTTCAGATAGATTGAGGGATATAAAGCTGAACAGAGAGATGGGTTTTAATGCCTTAAAGTGATTAGCAAAACATTTTGGAATAGGATTGAAAGTAAATTTTAGTGAACCTCGAATATCTGACTCCAGTTGGATCGTGTGATTACCGTTATTGTCTATCGTCGTATATAATTATCGACTTAACTCGCGTTAGTGAATAACGGAATTAAAATAAATCATATACGAGAATGAAGTTTTGAATACGTATGTTGTGTACAATTGTTGATCAGAACAAACAATCAGAGAGACGTAGCGAAGGAAGCGAATAGGAGAGAAATGAAATAGATTGAAGAAGACGTGTTAGCCAACTCAATTTAATCAAACGTGAATCGATATTTATAGTTAGACAAAAATAAGTTACAGACGTGTGATGAGTAAGATAAGAAATGTACACACAAACGCTTGTATAAAGCAGTCAAGGTTGAAAAGCGAATAATTAACAAGGTCGAAACGTGACTCGAGAAGAATAAATTGCCTTCTCCGAAAGCTAGGATAAGCTATGTGGGCTTGACATGGCAACGGACACTACAGAATAAACAAACAAAATGGAATCCAACCTAAGGCCTTTACATGGCGCCTTGAGGGTTTCGGAGGAAAGCACATAAACTATTTCGGGCGGTTGACAGTGATCGAACTTATCTACTACACCGCTGTCTTAACTGGATTACTCGAAGACACATACTTCAAGGCACTAAAATCGTTAGATGACGCAGTTTTTGCATACTTATATTTGTGAAATGTATGAGTTTTGGCCTGTATTCTTTGTGTATGTATGTTATGTAAAAAGGATATGCTCCTGACCTCACCAGAATGAGCCAGAGTAGAGAGTCTCGTATATGACAAAAAGGGGCCTGACCTACCATTAAACAAAAAGCAGGTCTGTCTAAAAATGTGTCCATGCTTGTCTGAATGTTAAGATGTCCATGGGCGCAAGCTTATTTACCTCTATTATGCATATATCATATAAGGTTTAACAAACACGAGTGACGGGAGTGGTAACCATCAATCCTCCCAAAAGGGCAAGTATGGCATAGGATGCATAAGTGAGAACCTTTATGTTACCAGTATGGATGTTACGTATACTAGTCACAGTTGCGACGCCAGCGCATCAAGACCCAGAGGGGCCCGATGATTTCCCCACGAAAATAATTACACATAACGGGTATTTGCTCCAGGAAAAACAACTTTTCTATTAGAAAAGCCAACCGGCTCACCAAAAAGGTTTGACCAACCTCGAGGCTGACACGTCACCTTAGTTACATTTGAAACTTTAATTTTCTAAGTAAACTTTGAAATAAAGTTTGGTCAGTGGTTTAATTCTTAACTGAACTATTAGGATTACCAGTTGTTGTTGACTGTAACACCTTCGAAACCACTTCTTACATCACAAAGATTTTGTTTAGAAGTTCGACGACGGTTAAAAGTTCAACTCTTTGTTTTCACTTGAATATTTGACAGGTACAACCGCTTCAAAGGTACAAAATATGCACTATTCAAATAGTTGTACAACCAAACCTATTTTCAGCCAATGTCGGGATAATAGCGAAACCTTCCGACAGGACCTTAATAGCATAAATAACATTCGCCATAATAATAACAGTCCACAGCAACATTACATTACACACATTCCTAAAATAAGTCAATTGAATTGGTCCTATGGAGTAGCTGTACAGAATCCAAATCTCAAAATATTACTCAGTACATTAGATCAAGTTGTAAAGAAGTCTTATATTGATCATGTACATCTCAGTCCTTATCGTATTATCTGCTCACAACGTGTACATTGTAATTATCAAAGTCAAAATAAATACAACAATAGTCAGTACCCTAAAGTTTCGTCACAATTCGATCATGATAAACTTTATAAAAATAGTCATAACTGTGATAAAATATCTTCTTTGTTAAAATGGGAAATGGAAGTTGTACAACTGCCAAGATTTCACACATATGGTATACGTTTTAAGGGAATCGATGGAGATCTTCGACACTTAAGATCCATAGAAAAATCCCTTACTGGACAACTTGTACAAACTATGAATAGTATTAAATAAGCTACCATTATAACCTTGATTTCCATTCCTGTTAATTTTTGTAAAGGAAGACATTAAAACTAATACTATATTACAAATATTTATTTTCCTATGAAATTCAACTTTCGCCTCTGTAAATTTTGTTCGACTGATCTAACTACTCATAAGTAGATAAATGTATTGAGATAAAATACTAAATAACAAACTCTCCGTTCTCAATCATTCAAGTCCGAAAACAGATGAATTACGTTCTAGTCAGTAAACATAAATATATTTTATTAAAAACTAAATGAAATATCTATGTGAAATTAGCCAATTCTAAAGTATGGCATTAGGTCAATATAAACGGAATTTTTTTCTCAAATTTAATTTGAATGCTAAGACTGGGTTTGTTATGATCACGCATTAAAAGACTTCGACCACTAAAATTACATCAAAAGGACTCTAGTGCTATTGCATAATACCGAATAAAGTTTATTGTTAGTAGATTTCTTTATTTGTAAGACTATTGTAAGTTTCTTTAAAAATCAAAGTCAGATCTAGCGAAAATAATTCGAAAAATGTTAACTAGGATTTCATCTACAAATCTACATACAATGGTAGTTACAACTGATCTTTTACACTGATACTACTAGAACAGTTGAATTATATTAATATGACTTGAAGTTTACAAAGACTGACAATATGATTCTAAATCATTGGCCCGATAGTGGATTATTACATACTAAATCTGTTTTTATAGTTGTAGATACAGTTAGAATAGGAGTCTCCCAAGATGTTCAGTAAATGATCATGTTTTAGTTTCGGGCCGAAAAATTGGATATATAGAGAACCCGCTGAACACGTTAGTGACTATACGGACTCAGCAACTTAGTGAATATTGTATCCATGCTTAATTGATAGGAATTGGGTTCTGGACCTCAGTGTAAACAAAAACAATGGAATCCAAACACATTCAGATGACAAGTCCCAAATAAAACAAAACACGCGTCCTGGATCCTACTACCAACTACGTACCAAATAAACTAGTTGTCAAACTCAATACCTCATCATAAACTTTTATGTTTTTCTGATGAGTATAGCAATTAAATCCAATAGACAGGATATGAATCATATTCTATTTTGGACACAATAAGATATTAAAGGATTTATCTAAATCTTTGAGACTAATTTTAAGTTATGTCACTTACGGTTCCTAAGACTTTAAACAATGTGGCTCAAACCAAACACTAGTAACTGCATTAATTGTCACTGACTGTAAGATTAATGTTATTTATGTACTCCAACAAAAAACGTATTTTTGAGCAAGTGCTGTTGATTCTTTGGTCAAGCACAGCATAGGAAGGATTAAAGGGATATATTCAACCACACATCCAGCGTTCTCTGTGCTTAAACATGGAATTGTCCAGCACTCATTTCATTTTTCCTTAAGCTCCGAACCACTGTTAGTATATTCATTATCCATAATTTATTTATTCGCTTGATTCTGCGTAACTGAACTGACATAAAGGGCAGAAAATCAGACGGATTCTCCCTCCCAATATTGGTATACTACTTCCACTCCTCATATGCAGTATTATAAATGACGTAGGTTAGTAAATACCGAGCTAGTCTTCTATACGTATACATGGCCTTCGATCAATCATTTGCATCTTGAGGTATGTTCTGAAATTCGAACTTTCTTTTCTGGTCACCAACTGTTATGCTTTCTCCGTGCTTTTGATGTACTGAGACTCTTCTCTCCGTCTGACGACTGTGACAACTTCGACGGCACATCCCACCACATACTACTTACAAGCAATCTTGTGAGTAGCGTCCACAAACTACGAGTAAATATTTGCCTTACCATTATTTCTCTACGTTAAGATTGGTCAGATCATCAAAAATAGCTCGTAATAGCTGTACACCTAATCAATTTTTTAAGTACGAATTTAACTTCCCTTGTTAATTACCTGAGGATACAGAAGGCAGAGTTTTACTCGCTACAGTTGGTGTTAGAAGTGTTTGCCTATATTATCAACAACTATAAGTTTAGTACGAGTATGCCATCTCTTTACATTAATTTAATCATAAGAACCTTTAGGAGGAAAATAAACTGTTGAACAGTCACGGATAAATAACCTCTTCCTTAAAGGTACTCCTATCATTATAGTTTAACGATGGAGACCGAGAGAATTCACCACTAGTTGATACACATCCATTCAAATGACAAGTCTTAATAATCATTCTATTTTAGGCCAAAAATTGCAACAAATTAGATAATTACATAGTTCAGCTCTGTAATTATGCATTGACTGTAAGTCTCGTCCATTTTATGACTGGTGATACTATCCAGGATTATAACAGTATATATTAACTAAAAGCAGTACACTATTACTACAAGTCCTACATGATTTACTTACAAACTCAATATTTCACCACCTATAACATAAAATAAAACACGTAATAGAAGTAGTATATACATACATAAGTACTGTATTATCAACAATCAAGAATATGGCTAATCCCTTTCTTCTGATAACAACTTCCTGTTTATGAAACTGTTTCACTATCTTGTTCTGTTTTTGAAGATTTCGCTAAATGAACACGCCAATACAAGCCAGGTGTATCAGATCGACGAATTAAATAAGAATCTCGATCTAAATTTGGCTTTATAATTAGTCCTTTTTTAGCTGACCATTCATACGGAGGGTACATACGTGATTTCTCCTCGGAAGTCGGTTCAATAGGGACCTAAATTAGATAGAAAAAGATTTTTAAAAATATATACACAAAATATAGTCACGTTGTTAGGATGAAATAGATAAATGAGAATGATAAACTTCGTGAACTGCTTTTAAATACATTAGTACTCATATTTTGTAACATGCAATTTACTAATATTGAGTCTAAGTGATTTTTAAACTCCCAGAATTCCAACGTACCATTTAGTTTACTATTTTCAAACCTTTTTTCTGTTCTCAAACTGTTGTACATTAATTATAAGCTTATTATTTCGATTTTGTGCCCTGAACTCCTTAGTTTAGTACATATTGAGACTTTTTATTTATGGTGCATTGTAACCTTACAATTCATCCAATTAACCATGTCAATTTATAGGCTACACATGTGGAGGTTTTATCATTTGTCATATTCCCGCTTTCAAATTGGGGACCAGTAACAGAGGAATTTTCAACAGGCCAATAGGTTTGGATATCAGATCATTTAGTCGTAACGTTACCATTATCCCTCATCTTTAACATTAACCACATGAAATCATCATGATTATAGCTGTTTTGATTGTATTAAAAATTTCATGATTTGTTTATCTGCACCATTTGAACTTGCAATTTAGTTCGGCTTTCAATTTATTCTTTGAAGAAGCAATTTAAACTGAGTCGCGGGACGTCAGAGATTCAACTTTAAACTCGTTGGAATATTGCAAATATAACACCATTTTATTATGAATGAAGTTGAATTTAAAAGGCAAAATAATGCTGAGTCTGATGTCGAATACAACTTAGATACATAGACAGATATAGTTTCGACATAGAGACTGGCACATATGTGGGTTGGTTCAAGTTGCTACATCAAATCAGCACAACGATATGAAAATAACGAAAGAGATTGAGATAATGTAGTAGCAATTATAAAAAGAACATTAATCCTCGGGAATATGGCTTGGAAAGACAGAGTGGAAAGGTATGTGTGACGGGGTACTAAAATCAAAAGTCAAGAGAAAGTTAAAGAGTGGGTGCGCCGACGCAATTATGGACGATTTCGGTCAACGTCCCCAACAACTGCTCGAGATTATCATGCGGACTCTAATCAGGTATTCTGCATCTACAAACACGGCTTAGTCTAACAGTTTATGACTTCATGCACTGATGCCCCATCTTCATTTAGCTTCATTCCAACGTACTTCTGAACTAGCAAGCATAGCTCGTTGGGGTAGGTTGTGTTTAAGCATACGTAACATATATCCTAATCACCTCAGTCAATGAAGATTTACAACATTATCAATCAATATATCATCTTTGCCAAGTACCCCATACCTAACATCAACATCACTCAGTTGTTGCCCAAAGCACAAGCAATGCTTCGAACACATTTATGGCCAAAAACCTTAATTTAGAGACAAATAAAATGACCAGTCACTAAAAGTAAGGAAGTATGAAAGTCAAACGAACCGATAACACTAGAAGTATGTGCGTCAAAACCATACACTAATAAGAGCGGAAATGTTCGGAAGATGACAGTAATAAATCCAGGATATATAGTCAGTAAAACGAAAAATTTGTGAGTATGCTAACAAATGGAATGTGGTTAATAAATGAATAGATATCAACAGTAATAAAGCAAAGCCTCGATTTCTGCACCAGATTCTACTTTTTCATCAATGATGCTGTCCAGAACAAAGTTTGGTGGAGAATGCTGGTGGGCAGTCTATGCTCTTCCACGAGGTATAACAGGCGTAAGTAATAAAGCAGAATATAAGATACTTCTTGGGAGCAAACAAAGTATATGATTCAGAGATGAATTATATTTCTCAGTCAAGTCGGTGAACTTATTGATTTTGCAAATCCTGTACACATTAGATTACTGATTAACGACTAGTTCTATCCCATTTATTAATTAACCTAAACATTTAAAGTGGTAATTGATTACTAATGTTATCATTAGTATTACTGTAGATGTCATTTAGTTAGTAGTTAATGGTAGATAAATTAGTCTGCTTCTACAGTCATGTTTTTTTCTCTTGAGCCAACCTAGTATCCTCGTCCCGTTGCAACGAGTAGCCGATAAAAGTATTTTGCATCATTAGCAAATAGCCGTATCATTAGTAATAATCAGTACTTAGTTACAAGTTCCCACACTGGCATATCAGTTTTCTTTAAAGACATTACAATATTACATAATATAGGTATTTCATAAACAAGGAAAGTAGGAGAAAGAATATTAGGGAGTAAAAATTTATAATACAAATAAATTTTCAGTGATAGTTTTAGATGAAAGTGTAGAGGACGGTTATATTTCCTTTGAAACACAATTCAAATAGATATTATGAACGACTAATATTCATTTTAATAAATTCTTTTCAGGCTTTACAATTATATATCCAAGTTAATAATATAAAAAATGTTCAGGTTTAAGGCAAAATACGTCGTTTAAAAATTATTATATGTGGACTTGGGACTGTAAAATAAAATCGGTGATTGAGATCATGAACCGATCAATGTTAGACCACCATTGAAACTCTGCAAGCACTGGACGGCCGTCTTGTCCTAATATAGGACTCTTCAGCAACGCGCGTCCACGATCCCGCATGCAGGATTCGAACCTAGGACCTTCGGTCTCGCACGCAAACGCTTAACCACTGGTGGGTGAGCACTGCTGGGAAGTCTCATACTAGGACGAAACTGTCGTCTGGTGATTCCAGATCTTCTGTGGTGGTCTAACATTGATCGGTTCATGACCTCAATTAAAACTCAACAATCTCCAGAACCCTACAGTGAAAATCGGTAATGTTAGGATAACTAATATGAAGAGTTGACTTGAATAAAAGTTTGTACGTTAAATGAAATTATGAGACTAGTGATCAGAATAAATATAGTTAACATGGGGTGAGATAGATGATAATGTAGTTGCGAATCAGAAATCATGTAATATATAGAATAATATGAATTAGGTACGAATTAGTAAATAAGAGTGGGTGCTGAATAAATTTCTCGAAGGGTTTGCAAGTGTTTCGACAATGCTGATAAAAATGGTGGTAACAATAATCGTATTATTAATAATATATGCCAATAAGTTTAAACTATGAAAATACAAAGAGGAAGGTTGTATGAACATCAATCAAACTACACCACCATATCGTCAAATGATCATTAATTAATTAGGTCATAAGTTAGCCAAGATAAAGGGACCGGTTAAACAGATTTCTTCCGGATACAAAGCTCCTGCTGTTTGATCAGAATAGCTATTGCTTCAGGCGTCTGAAGGATTCTTAGTCTAACGGATTTAGGCAGATTGCTGTCAACACGATATATTATTGTTAATGAGTGCTCCATGTTGGTTATATGGCCCGCTTGTACCAAACGAGCTATAATCGAGCTTTTAACAGTTTTAACTAAACCTTTGCTTAACCACACTGGAACGTGCTTGCGAGCCCGAAAATACTGATTCCTGGAACGCTTGACAATCTAACTTGCTCCAAACGAGCAGTTGAATTGACAGATAAAGAAGCAGGCTGCTAGTCTAGGTAATTTATCCTTCAATGTTGGAGTGATCATCGGACGTATGAAAAACACTAATTGTAGTTTACCAGCATTAAAGGTTCTTTGGATTGCTCTATGCAACTTTAGTATCAGCATTTAGATGGATGTATCGTCTCCAAATCGTAGGTGTATATACAGAGACTTTTGCTGACAGTTAGGCCTCCTTTATGCTCTCTTTTCACGGCTAAATGTTTACTTGTAAATTTCTCCGGACATCCATTTCCTTTTAGAGTATGCAGTGCCATTTTTTCAACTGTGTCTAAGGAGCAAATGATCTTGATTCTATGATGAAGTGTCTTAATTAAGTTCTTTTTATACTGTAAGGGGATAAAACCAAGAAAATTTGTATACCAGCCAGTTCACAAGGTTTTCTGATTCTTAGTGACCCATCTATTCTCCTTGTAAACAGAACATCGAAGAAGACTATTCTACTTCCATTTACTTTCTCACAGGTAGATTTATTAGACGGATGAACTTCATTAAATCGCTTGAGCGTCTATCCGGTCAGTATGGTCGTTACAAAGGATGGACGTATCGTCCATATATCGACGACAAGATGAAAACTTGTCAATATGCTGTACCAGTGAACCGTTTTTACAGTTTAGTGAGAAAAATGACAGCCAATATGGAACTTAGTGGTGAACACATAGCGACACCATCTATTTGTTTACATATTTCATCACTGAATTGAAGTTTACGTTCATAGTATATTTTAGCAATATTTTTTTAATGATGTCCACAGGGATTGTAGTCTTCGTTTCTTGTTCTTTACGTTGTTCACACATATATTTAATAGTCTCCTTGAGTGGGACATTTGTAAACAATGATGGTACGTCTAAGGATATCGTTTGTCCTTTAGTGTTAATGTTTTCGACCTTGTCGATAAACTGGATTACATTCTTAAAACTATGTTTCACTATACATTTTTGGAGTGGTTTTAAAATGATCACTAAACACTTTGCTACAGTATGGTAAGGGAGATTGTACATGTCTAAAATCGGTCTCATTAGAACATCCAGTTTGAGCACCTTTGGTAGTTCGTATAGCCTTGATAAATGGCTACCTACCAGCTTAATTGTTTCGTATAAGTCTGATGGGATTACCTGTTGATCTCTGAACGTTTTTTTAAAGATCTTGTAAGTTCATTCTCTATCTTATTACTGATGTTTTTGGTTGTTCAGTGTTTTGAATTTTAGATGGTCAATAAAGATTTTATTCATCTTGTCAATATAGTCTTTTTTGTTTAGTAGGACAATTCCTTTTCTTTTACCAGGTTTCGTAATAATCAAATTTTTGTAATTGGTAAGCTCATTAATAGCTCTCCCTCTCTGTGTTTTTTTAGTTAAAATGCATTTGTATTTGTATCTACTGTTCTAAAACTGACAGCAGCAATCAACAATATTTGGTCTGACACATTCAAGTTGTTGATTTGATTATATATTACAAAAAATCATAAATTCACATGCTAATTTTAAACGATTAATTTTGCCTAAAGCTGATCGCTTATTGGATTATTAATTTGGATATACAACTGTAGAACCTAAAGAGAACTTATGAGAAAGAATATTCGTTGTACATAACTCAAAGTTTTCTTTACTCCAGTTATTGCTGTTTACAGATTTTTTCATGTCATTATAGAGACATTGAGAATGAATAAAACTCTACAACAATAGATTAAGTAAGACAGATCAATCAGAAGAATTTTTCAAATAGAGCCCAATTAGTCGATTGATTAATTGTCCTTATCCAAGAATATTTCATCACCAGGTCTGTAATTTTAATACACAAATTCTTGATATCATCAAGTGTTTCAAATTTTTACAACCAATGACTTAAGGATGTAGGGTGTAACCATGTTTCTAAGGTGATGAAGATTCTGACTGAGAACATGGATTTCATTAATGTTAGGTTACATAAGCTGGATTGTTTAATCGTGAGACTTCATTGACTTTTATTAACACATTCAGTTATTCATAAACAGCGTAAGCAACCTAGCACATACGTTCATCAGTTGAAGTTGTCACACGTTTCATCAGCACGAAATTCAGGAAAAAAGTACGCTTACAACATAGTTTTGACCCAGAACGCTTCCGTTTTTTGTTGAAATCTCATCCGACGTTTACTTTGTTCTTTTGCGCTGAAAAAGCGCAGTCGTATGACTAAGAAATGTAAAAATTTGAACAGAAAATAAACTATGCTTTTTTGAGGTCCATGAGAATAAACTTATTATTCTCCATAGTTTTCTTGAGATTTCTGAAAATATTTGTAGATTGATATCAACCTGCTTAATGAACAATCGTTGACTATGAAACCTTCCAGGTATTGGGACGGATGGTGTATTTACCAACTATCTTGATGGTGGATTACTGTGTATTTTCGTATAGTTTAGTGATATATTCTACGTAGTTCTTGTTCTAATCAACTAATCAAATATGCACCAACAGCACATATCTATGCATGCAGTAATGTGACAAATTGGATGAGAAAGGGATGATATTAACAAATAGCTCATGTATACGACTAAATCAATCACCAACCAACGCATGAATGTTTTACTTGTACACAACTATGAATGAATTATTTTGGTCAAATTATATACAGCATGGAATTGCACAAAGTAATGTTATGAATAAGTAAATAAATGGAAATAGGAAAATTTGAGAGCTATTCACCAGTGAATCGGTATAAATATTTTTCAATGTGTAATTTATTAAATAATTGATTTGTAGTGTTTTGAAATTGTCTTAATTGTAAACTTTTATTCCGTCCATTAATAACAGTGATTTAGTCATTAACCTACTACTCAGTTTTTTAGTATAAATATCCTACTATTTTACGCATTGAGATGTATTATTTATGGTATATCATGGTCCTCTATTGCATACATATAATCACATCGTGGTTTGTGCTACTGATGTCGATAGATATAAGTAGTATGTATCACAATCGAAAGTGAAATGCCTGGAGGCATGGGGTTAAGAAGATCGAAGAAAAGAGAACGAGAACAGAGAATGATTGGTGTGGATACGAAAGAACAACAAAGTCTGAGACAACTGATGGATATTTTGCAAATGAAGTATTTACTATATGATTCTCACATTTTACTAAGAGATTCGGTAATTTGTGTTCACATACTTTCGGTTATCCCCACTTGTGTTCTCGTTCACTACAACATGAGTTTTACAGTTTGGATAATATAGAATGATGTGCAGTACTTGTCCAGTCTTACTGTATTTCAGGATGGTCGTTTGGGTGGACGGATTAGGATATTTTATGGGGTATCGTCCGCTCATTATAAATAGTGGTTGCATTAGTTGACTCATTGGACTGAACCATGTTAATAGATGTATACTACCTGGTTGGGGTCCATGTGATTATCGTAACCAATGGTTAGACTTTCAGTGACATGTCTCAAAACCGTGTGCAATGAGGCAGGTGCATACATTCTTTGACTTCCCCAAATTTTGAGCTTCTGAATTCCTAAGGACCTTTTTTGTTTTTATTTCCTTAACTTATATTTTTCTAAAACTTATCTTCGATGTTCAATCATTTCTGTCACCACTCACACTATTATCACCTCAATTATTCTAGAATTCGGCTTGACAATTTCATCTCTCTCTGCTAATGGAGTATGGAAACTTGAACTGATGTATACACATACCAGGTTCTATGGTGCGACTGACTCATTCACTCACTCATAATTGGTAAGACATACTGAGAGAGAAGAAAAACAAAACAACTGGTAGGAAGTAGTAAACGAATTTATACATTTTTCTTAAAAACCAAAACAGTACTTACTTTAAAACTTGTTGGATCATAACGGTGAGGTGTTAACAATAATAAACCACTAGCTTCTCTCATTGATTGTTGTATATCTAAAGAGTGAGTAGATTTTTCAGCTTCTTCCACTACTGGTGGTGGAAGTACATTTTTTCTTCGTAGAAATATTGTCAATAAAGGAGGAGCTTGAGCGACGCAGCTAACTGGAACATCTGGAGCGGCCATATCGGTTTTTGTTGACATGGACGTTAGACGTTCAGCTTCACTAGGTGACAAAAGACGCCAATCTGGTTCATGTGTATTCGGTAGGAGACAATAGCCAAGATTTCGACCACGGAATACTCGTATACCCCATGCTCTACATCTAACATCAGTCTTCATAAAAAAATGAACACAAGTAGTTGGTGATAAAAATAAACAATTCAGCAGCAAAAATAAACTCGTAAACATAAACACATCTGATTAAATTATTTAGAATGAGTATATTTGAGTTACTTTAAACAGTAAGTTCTTTTAGAAAAGGTGATAAGTAGAACATTTCAGTAGAGATGTATGTAGTACATCAAACTAAGTTTTATCTATACCAATTATGATAACATTAATCACTCAATTGTGATGCTAAATCTAAACTTTTAATGACAGATCTTATCAAGTTCAATGAAATTAACATGAAAGATATTTTCTATTCCATAGACTCGTACATAGTGCTGAACTCTACAAACAACGTCCAGTATTAGTCTATTTTTGAATCAACAATGAACTAAATATATGTATGCCTTACAGAGCCATACTCCCTAAATATGTATGACGAATAACCTTGAAGGTCATTATTACTATAGATCGACAAAAATATATCCTGGTAAAATGAACACAAAATATCCACGGAAATAGCTTTGGAAAAATTGATAGACTAGGTAGTTTTGCCTCGCTCTATTCACTGTAGATACTTCGGAGGTGGGGATTCCCTAGGAATTCAGTTGATAGTACGAAGTAAATCTGGTACCCGAAGTAACGACATATAAAAGGTCGATAAAGACCAACAAATTAGTTTGAGACCATTTTCTAAGATGAAGAACTCGGGAACAATTAGAAACCATTTGTACTACCACAGCAATATACCTCACTGTAGATTAAGAACCTGTAAAATTCAGTACTTAATATTATGGTATATGCTGATTAGTTACAACCATAACTCCCTTGAGTAATATTGGAAATTTATGGCAACAATAGCGGTTAAGTACTACTGAGGCATGAAAACGTTTGTTTTTGGCAATAATATATGTCATGATCCATTAATTGTGATTATTTAACATAGACTGTATCACTAAAACAAATTTCAAGCGTATTTTACACTAGGAATGATTTGATGATAGTAATACTAACCATAAAAGGTAATGGTCCGTCCATGAAATATATCACTAGGGTGAATTATATTTGTGTTTGATTACCGATCAGTTTCACTCGATCTAACAAACAGAGCTGAAATTCTGTGAATAATGGCTATTGGTAAGTCAAAACACTGTCTAATACAGCTGTCTTCAATTACGCACTAATATCATTTTGTTTGCAAAATAAACATTATTGTGGATTTTTGAAAGCGATCAATAATATCCCTATATGTATTCATACAATTCTTTTCCTCTGGTTACTATCGTTTATTGTTATGGATATGCTGACCCTTTAAATGCACTGGCCTAAAATTTAGGCAACACACTTTATAATCCTGTTTGTTTCAATCATCAACATGATAATAATAATCGCTACTCTAATGATAAAAACTACCATTGTGAAAGCAGAAACGATATTGTCAGCGATTACTTTACATATCTAAGTCGCCAAAATGACCATTTAGGTGAAATTTAAAAGAGTTAGGTCTACACTTACGCTGTATCTTGAATACCTAGTTGACAAGTAAGTATGTCGAAACTAATACAAATACTCATTCCTGAAGCCCATAAATGATATAATTACGCAGATAAGTGTAAATTTTCAAGGAGATGGAGTAGTTGATGTAACTAATTAAATTATGTTCCATAACTATGCTGAATACAGACAGAAACCAGTTTCACAAAAGTTGATTGAGAATTCCATAAATCACCATATTTGTGTTCTGAGTCTCATAGTGACTGAATTTGTATTCTGACTGGAATTTTATTAGCAAGTAAAGGTGAAGAATTTTGGTTTAATATAAACTATTTCATTACGACTAGTGTAGGAATCTAAGTAAAGCATATCCATTCGTGTGTGTTAATGTTTCATCACTTCTGTAGGTCAGTAGCCTCTAATAGAAGAGACAATTAATGATGGACTCGATTTTTTCGTCTTAAGTAAAATTAATTCAAATACGATCTAACACAATATGAAGGCGTTCATACAGTGCTTCGACAAAAGTTGACTGATTTAGTCCTTAAAATAGTTTTTTTAAAAAGAAAAACGAGAAATAAAAAGCTCTACTTTGATGAATAAAGCACTTGAGGTTAAAGAGGTTTTTCAACTTAAACTGTACGACTAGTGACCGAAAACAACCATTCTTTGGAACGTCATAAATTCACCTTCATATTTTGAGACTTTAATACTATTAACTAGTACAGTGAAGCTTTAGTTTGGAAATCAAAATATCTGACTACCATAAATCAGAAAAGCATTTTTTTATTGACTTCACCTGTTTCAATTTAAGCGAATAGGTGATATTGATATGCATATCACTATCGATGAGGATCACTACTTGTCAGAAGGTTCCTCAGTTATATTTACGTTAGTTACATTACAAACCTATAAAAAATGTAAACGATTGGATTAAAACTACTAATGAGCTAAGATTTGAAGGACTGAAATATGCGATTCACATAGACAGAAACATACTATTGAAAATATGACTAACCTTATCGGACATAAGTGGAACAACACTTTTTAAGATGTAATAGCATGGCTCCTTGAATTTTGCTGTCTCAGTTTCCTTTATTACCACTCTACCCTTGGCGCGATTTTTAAGGTTTTTGGCAATTTCTGACAGGAGCTTGCCGTAGAAGTGTAAAGATGGACGACCAATATACTCGATTTTTGGCATGACAAATTTTATTGGGATGAATAGTTGGTTTTAGAGGAAATCGGACTAGCTTTGCTAGATCGTGTGTCCAACAAGACTGTTCATCTAGATTGAGACAGGAAAACAGGTAAATAAAAAAAGAATTGTAACTTTGGCGAGAACACCGTGGCATATTTTCGTCAACTGCATCACGACAATGCAAAATATTACAATGTTATCCGGTCAAAAGTATGTTGGGGGCCTTTTGTTTGTGGAAGACGCCAGATGCATAGAAGGATGTTATGTATATGTTCATGAAATATCCTGGATTTGTTGCAAAACAATAGAATGATGAAACGGGGATACCGACACTAAAGAAGCTTTTCAGAAAATGAAGATACACGTACCGATGTGGTCCCGAAATCGAAAACAAAAATGAAGTGGAGGAAAGGAAATTAGTATGGAACGAAGGAGCAATAAGTTCATTTTAATCGACGTAAGACCTTACACAAAGGTGTATTATTCTAAACTACCACATCATGTCAGTGAGGTGAGGTAAATTAACACGGCGAATAGCAAAAGCGTCAAAATATCGGTGTTATTAGTTATGGTAAGGTTAAATATTGAACATAAAATGTATGATCCGAAGGAGTTAGAAATGCTTGCCACTACATGAGCAACGACTGAAAAACTCAAGAAATAGACTATTATTCCCTTCGTTGTAACCTACCACTACACATACAGGGCCATTTTCGCTAAAGAAATACTTGTTGGGGCTAGCCTAACGCCCGATAACCGAATTTCTGAGTATTGTACGTTTAAATAAGCCCCCAAATGCCCTGGTACGGCCGAGAGTGGGGAGAGTCCGCTCTCCCTCTCCAAATGCTCTCCCATGGTCACGCGAATATATAGCCTCTGACAGGGAAGTCCTACTCACTGCCTTCTCGTGGCGGGGGTGTTGTTCACAAAAGTGAGAGGACGAAAAGCGAATGTCCGGCGCTTTAACTGGGTTGGTGGACACGGCGAGTCCATCCAGGGGAGTTGGAAAACCCTCATTCCAAACCAATGGTGCACATGGGCTCCAGTATCCTGAAGGAACAAATGGCGTAAGGACCAACTGTTGGTCACCGGCTACCATGGGACTGTATCTCCTCACGATGCTCCACTGCCTTGTGGACTAGACCTTTAGGTCAAAGACTCCGGGTGTGGCCCCCTAAGAAAACCACCTGCTTCAGTCTGGGCACCTGGGCAGTATTACAGCCCTCACACAAATCGAATGAGATTTGTGAGACGCATATACATCTGGTGCTTCCTTGTACCAATATTTATGTGTTTAAATAAATAAATAAAATAAAAAAAGAGAGCAACGATAAAAATATCAAAAGGATTTGGATTTTCTCAACGGTCTTGTATGGGCAAAAAAGATAATCAACGTATGTCCCCATAAACGATATGTCAGTTGCACCTTAATTTATTCATTTAAGCATGTCAAGACGCGGAATGCTTTGATACCATATGATGAGACCAGTTTGTAACTGGAAACAATTCAAGTTTTATAAATTCCTCCATAAAATCAACCTCGTGATCATAGATATTTACTGGAAGGTCGAGGTTATGCGTATTTTGTGGAAGACTTAACACTGATTGACAATATAAATGATGGTGGAGCGTAGGATGTTCGGAGCGGCGAGAGATCAAAACGAAGAGAACGTATACGCTCATCAGTTGGATTTTAAAAAAACATTACGCACTAGTCAGAATCTCAACTCGTCTTCATAACTTTTTGAAAGCGCTAAATGTGCAACCGAGTGGGTTACAGGTTTAGAGGACGAATTTATGGAAAAAGGAATTATCACCTGAAACTACTCAAAATAGAGCATGAAAGAATAAGAGGCAGCCTAGCAATCGTAAAATTTAGTGGTTTCAGACACCCTAATAAAGTAATTCTCACTGAATCACATCGCTGTCATGGATGAGATAACATCCGGAAAGTTTTCTACGGAAGAACGAACACTTACTAGGATGATCTCTCAGACGATGTGACCGCGGTCCCCTCAGTGGAAATTCAATAAGGGACCGAATATTCTCGTATGCAATCATATACCATTCTATTAAGCTTTTTATAGCAGTTGAATACATACATTGAAATAAGAAAACAGTTTTGCACTCATTCGTCTTACCCTCATAAGTTTCCGGCAAGTTTCTGTTGTTGTTTTTTTTCATTTTTGACTTACCTCATGCATGTCATTTGCAACTAACTGATTTTTTATGCTGTAATCTATGTAATTATTTTATAGCACTAACTTAATTATATATTTTCAACTTTTTCCTACTTATACAACACTTAATTTATAATTAATCACATACACAGACACGGATATAAACCACACATGAATTATAACTTATGTCAGTTTGTGCATAACATCTAACTAATTTTTCATCAAAACAGCTAACTGAAATTAATAACTCCATCCTGGACACGATGAGTGGGTTGAATTTTATTCTCATCGATGACGTTCGTGACTTTAAAAACCGAGTTACCATCTCTACTAACACCTTAAATAAAATCTTACCAACAATTACTCAGTTTTTGTAACACATACTCAAACTGCGGACGAAGACTAATAACATACATAGGCAAAGCTCCAGGCGTATCGTCAATGTTGGAGGTTGAGAGCACTTGAAGGTCAAGCCGTCGTAAAATAATTGGCGCGCCACCTAGACAATTCGTAAACTTTTGCAGAAGCGGTTAAATCAAGAGATTTTTAGATTTGGATTGAGTTGTCATACAGTGTATGATAACATTCATACTTCAAGTAGCGAAAACAATGCCATCGTGACGATGCATGATATAGGACGAATCTTCAATGATATGTTATCGCGACGATCTACAAGTTCGGACAATTTCGAGACCTGTTCGAAAGGTATACCCAAACCACCATTAAAAAAAATAAAAGCGAACAAAGGGAAGATAAAGGCGGGCGAATGAATAAATAAAGCGGAAACTTCCATTTTCCCCTTTACGTTGTGTAGTTGGAGATTTGTGGACAATCTTATGTTACGTACTGAGTTTGAGTATGCCGCATCCCGTACTTATATTTTCAAAAACGTCTACAAATTAACACACTGTTTAATTACATTGAAGAATATTATCATCAACACAAATAATAAAATACGGACACAGGGATTTTCCTTAAATGCATATATACTTTGTCGTTCGTTCAGCTAAAATGTTCCCAGATCTTGGTAGCCATCACAAATAGGTTACGTGATGCGAGTGGTGTACTCTCTGCTTTTCATGATAACTGATTTCCTTGTTAGTCCTCTAAGATGAGTTCAGTTAAAGTCACTGAAAGAGCTCGTAGACGTAGGGCAACTGTTAGCTTGTCAAGCGTCCTTATTGTCATAGATCGACTTATAACAGACGGTGGAATAAAGCAAGAACAGACTTCACGATAAAACATAACTTGCTTTCGTTTACTAAGCTTGGTAATATAAGCACTATCAAGTGTAACTGACTTCAACAGTGACTTTTGTTGAGTTGATAGCAATTAACAGATATATTAGTTTTAATGAGATTCCTTCAACTTTATCATCCACCAGCTACAGCAACAAAAAGCTTCTGAATTATAATGGCATGTGTATGAAGTGAATACTTTAATATCTTTTTTATAGGATGTCATGACGTTCAATATCCCAAATCCCGGTTGTTCGAAAGTGTCGCCTCGCCGGTTTCCAAGTAGGTTTCTTCACCTTGTCGATATGAATTAAATAGTTCGACACAACTAGATACGCCGCGATCAACTTTCAAATCTAGGCGTGTAGGCAGTGTTTTAACGGCCGAGTAAGTCACCTGTACAAACAAGTTAAGTTTTTCGGATTTGACAGACTGCATACTGTGCTGCAGAACATATCGTCAGGTATTTCTGACGTGAGTGAGTATATGAAGCAGCTACTGTCGAAGTTCGCTGAGAGCGAACATTCGCCGCAATTTGATTGCGGACTATTAAGTCTACAGTTCCATTTGTCTTCTGAAGTGGAACTGAGAACCTTGGACGCTTGCTTACAGAAGAGAGAAATAGGGGACAGATTTGTAATTCAACTACATTAATTTGATCATTTGTTCGTATTACAGATGACCATGTTGACGCAGTTAGTGGATGATGATCCTAAAACGTCTAAACGGTTTATTTTATCGCACATCATGACATCTGAAGTTGCCAGTCATTTCACGCTTTTCGGCACTTCATCAAAACGAGCACTTCAAAAGTTCAGGTCTTACGGCTGCAATCGAAGTAACATACATATTTTTTTACACTTCAGGTGCATTAACCAGTCGATTCCTGTCATCACCTGTCAACAAAAAAGACCTTACGAAGCTACGACATCACGACGCAAGGTTATTTTCACAACCTGAGAGACAAGGTACAAAAGTGTAATCGAATAAAGAAAGAACATGTATGTACTAATTTAAAGTGATTACTATTATCTAATGCTCTATAGGTACAGTCTTCAGTGTCAACGAACCGTAAGTTCAGCTTCAATTAGCTAGTTGTGCAAAAGCATGTCATTCAGATATAGTAACTTTTTCATTCTTTATATTTTAGAATTCACAAGTTTATTGTGATTCTCAATAGTCTGACAGCCGTTACGAAAAGGAATAATCAGTGGAATCTTCATGTCCAGCTCTGTTTTCAATAAACGTTTGCAAACGAATGCAAAATTAGATAAATCGGCGTGTATAGAGACGAAAAGTAGACATTTGAAACGCAGAGAGACAAGAAGGAAGAAAAACCTCCATTATTTCCCCTGGATAGGCGAAAAAGCAGACATTTTGGAGCGTCTCCCTATTATTTAACCCTTTGTTGGTTGTTTGGGTAATATGACTTCTATGGTTGATAATTATTTTTACACTCTGCGCACACTAAGTATATTATTATTATTATTATTATTCACAAACATCTTATGGGTACATAAGTGCTTTGAAAAAACCATTTCGGGTTTCCTCAAAAATGCAATAATACACAATTTTCAATAATGTTAGCATTACATTTGCCATGTTTGAGAAAGGAAGGAAAAGGAAAATAAAATATTAATAATAGACTAGTAATAACAATAATAATAATAAATCAGGTTCTGCATAATTGACAAGAATTTCGGATTGATTTTAAAGAAGGAAAGGAGGAAACTAAGGAAATGGAAATAAAGGAAACGCGAAATACGTAAATAGCTTAACACAGAACAGGAATAAACAACTGTGTATGTATAGCGAAACGAGTAATAAAAATAAAATAAAACAGAATAAATTGATAAGTAAATAACTTATTATTGCGGTAAGACATGACGTTAGAATAAGTGTTTGTGCGAGCACAGTCATAGTTTTGGGTGATGCTATGAGTCTCAATTAAATGCAAATTATATTCAATATGTATGAGTCATATATGCATAGTGAAGATAAAACGAGTCTGAGAAGTTGAGTTCAGCGTAACACAAGTTATTGTCTTAATCCAAAGCTTCGTATTCTTAAGAATAATATTTATTTAGAAGGAAAAAAGAGAGAAAATAAATGAGCACATAGTGAAAGGGTCCAACCATGATCATAATAGTGCAATGGTTATAGACTTTTGAGATAAGCGAATAATTTAAAATAATAATAATAAACCTTTACTGCACTCGGATAAACATGTGCAGATTTATGTAACAGTATACAGAGTGAAACCGGGTATTAGTATAAACATTAGTGCAATAATAATAATTTAGAATGATGCTATGATAGTCACAATTAATTCCAAAGGATAATTAAATATAAATTTCTATATGTTATATATATGTTGTGAAGATTTAAAAAAAAATTATTTGTTTAAGTGGAACATAGGGT
Source organism: Schistosoma mansoni (assembly GCF_000237925.1). Lineage (NCBI taxonomy): Eukaryota > Metazoa > Platyhelminthes > Trematoda > Strigeidida > Schistosomatidae > Schistosoma > Schistosoma mansoni. The sequence goes on from NC_031495.1 coordinate 9,840,601, forward strand.
TTTTTGTTTCTAATTGTAGACTTTGGATGTTTAGGAATAAAATATGTTTAGAAGGCCAAGAAGAGATGAAAAGGATATCTAATGTGTCGAGAGACCAATAATAATGGTAATAACAGTAATAATTATAAATACGAACATAAGCAGACTTCATATATTAAGATGAATAAAAGTGAAATAAAATGGGCATGAAAAGTTTCAAAGGCTTCACTCTGCTTTTCAGTCAGTTAGATAGATGGCGGACCTTTTTTGTATAAATCATTGTTAAGCACGTTGATATTCAGTAGGTGACACAATCCACTTTCAGAAAGAAAATCATCAAGAAGACTTCGGAACCAGGTTATAGTTTCACTGCATCGGAGGCTCCTTGGCAGTCTATTCCACATGGTTGAGTAGCGAATGACGAAAAAATTCTGGCGTAAATTTGAGTGGGTTTTTGGAATCGCTAGAATATTTTCCTTATTGCGTAGATTGTGGGACGGTATCATAGTGTATGAAGGGGTAGATAGCGAATAGTAAGAAATACCGTTAAGAAGCCGGTAGAGGAAGATAAGGTTTAATTTAATTCTAGTTTGAGTTGTTGACATCTTTGGTGGTAGTCTTTGTTGTCAGAATACCCCAAAACAGTCTTGGTGAATCTTCTTTGAACACCTTCAATTTTAATCAAGTCATTGTGCTTGCGATTACTGCAAACTAAAACACCATATTCAAGAATGGGTAAGATACATTTTCTGTATAATAATAATCTCGATTCGGTATTATTGAAATTAATCATTATGAATCCGATGAGCTTTCTAGCTTTGGATACTTGAGATGCAATGTGTTCAGAAAAGTTCAAACTGTCGCTGTATCTTAAACCCAAGTCACGAACAGTGTTGAGAGGTTTCAGTGTATGTTTGTGTATAGCCAGATTTAGGTCAAGGCAGGGGCCGATGTTAATAAATCCACTTTTGTCAACATTAAGTGGCAAACTCCACGAAATAGTCCATTCGTACAACTTGTTTATTTCCTCTTGGATTACCGTTGAAATATAGCTTTCTTTGGTGGGAGATGAGAATGAATAAACCACTTTTAGATCATCGGCAAAAAGAAAAGGTTTACCATATTGAAAGAGGGAGCAAACGTCATTGATAAAAAGGAGAAATAGTAATGGACCAATTACACTTCCAGCATGTGTAAAGAACAATGATGACTCAACTCTAAAGTATTTTATCGTCAGATATGTTTTCACTTATGGACGTAAACGCAGCTCGTCAGAATCAGATGCCTGTTTTCATGATGTAGATGATGATAGTAATCATCATTCTTCCGAAGAGCATACAACTTCTAACTCACCACCACAACCTAGATAAAGAAGGCGCCGGCCATCTACGTATGCCCTATTTCGGATGAATTTATCCTTCTTGTCGCAATATTGCTTATCTCAATCTGCATTTTGGTTCTGTACTGTAAATGGCGAGCTAAAAGTCACCCCTATTAAGGCCGGGCACAACTGTCCTCGCACAGAAGGATATATTTTTGTAGATCCTTCAAAACGACAGTTGACGTCAAGTGAATGATTATATATAAGACCGTTTCTATTGAGTAATGCGCCAACTCGTAACTTACGACATCTGGTTTCTTGGAAGTTTCATAAACAGCTTACCAAGAACGATATCGCCGAAATGCGATCACAGTTGTACCCAGGTTGTGAAAATCACATTCTAATTATTTCAGTTTAGGCACTTAAAAAACATTTTACAGCACATCCAGGCAAACACTGAAGCTATTCAATGAAAATGGGAACACATCTGTGATTTCCTTCAGTCGTAGCGAGCGAATAGTTATTTACCACGCGTCCTCAGGGGTAGTATGTATTGACTCGACTTACTAGACCAACAAATTTGGGTACGTAACGAATAGAAAGGAATCTATTTACTGTTCCAGCTAGTGGACACTCATAGTCCTGGGCAAGGGCACACTGTTTTATGTGCTCTTTGCAGGCACGGACAACACAAATACGTAAGACTACTGGGATACTTCAAAGACGTAATGTGTGGTACTTATGATACACGCAATTTCGTGAGCGTTTCAATGACTACAAGCTGCCCTGCAGTAATATTTTGTGTGTATATTCCAAAGATCTAAGTCGTAAAGGCAAGTGTGTGTTTCTTTGTCTCCACAAGCATTGTAGACTAATTTCCACATAGCAACCGGTGGACAAGGAAATACATAATGGACTTGGTTTTTCATGCGTTGGACAACATGTCAATTTCTCCAGGGAGAGAATATCTACCAGAGAAGTTCACTAATGACTGGCACTCAATCCATGCTCTTAGTGAACCTCTGGCCAGTGAACTTATCCGTTCATGCCTTATATATATATATATATATATTCATATCATCCGGAAGATATATGTACAGAAGTTATGAGTTCAATCGGTGGTAATGATTGAGTTACATCGTCAGAATCCATTGCTCGCACTGACCATAGCTGTTCCTCTTGATAACAAGTTCTAATAACGTGATCTTTTCAGTTTTACATAAATTCATTTATATGGCTATTAACTCATTCTTGTACCATTACGGCAGGGAGAGTGTACTGTGCAGTCTCATGTGGTTTCGAGACATAAGGATGTTGCTTCGCGTCCATATCTAACGATTACCAGGTTGGCGCACACGCGTTTAGTCGTACAGACCGTTTACCGAATACTACAACCATGGACATGGTGCACTATGCCACTACATCAAATAAAAGTCTGTCACGATAGATAAGCATTGCCGTAATTAGAAGACACGCCTTATAAGTGAAAACGTTTAATGAAGTTCAAAAAGAGCACAGATTATCCACTATTAAATAACTGCTTCCAATTCTTAACGATCGCTCATGCATGTTGAATAAGTACATCAGGTTGGTTTTAAACTTTCATTCCCAGTGTTCGACAAAGAGAAAAAAGTCACTCTTCTGTATTACAAATGCAGTATCAAAACAGACGAATAGCCTGTAGTAAACAAACGAATGCTTTATGTCATAGCCATTATCTAGCCTATGAATCTATAATGCGTACCAATGGTATAACAATAATGTTTGCTGTATAAAAAAACTTACAGTTTGGTATGTGAACCCATACGACGCCAGCTAAAAACACGATAGACAGGAAATAATTATTTCAGTATAAATATTACCCAGAAACTAATATAAAAAGAGAAATCGGTATTTAATCACAGATCTAAAGTGCATTTAGCACACTCTTTCTTTGGATCGCCATCCAAGCTTATTTACTTTATCTCATGCGTCACATAGGAAGGACTGGCTCGCAATATCCATGGCTTGTGCTATTTGGTTCTCTGGACAGATTGCATCTGGGAACCGTGGACATAGAAGAAAATATAAATATAACGACGGCCTAAACAACCAATAAAGGGGAAATAAAGGTGAACAAAAGGGAAAATGCTTTGTAAAATAAGGTGGAAATAATGAGTAAGCGCCCCAAAATGTTTGCCTTTTCCCCTGTCCGGGGGAAATAACGCAGGTTTTCTCCTTTATGTCTCTGAAATGTCCGCTTTTCGCCAAAATATACGCCGAATTGTCTACTTTTTCCTAAGTGCACGCCGGAGTAATTACTTTGAATCGTCTCGTGGAATTTGTAATTGCCGATGTCTATTTTACTTTCATTTCCACGTAAAGTATAAACAATCGTCAGCTCTGGTATCAGAACGTTAGCAAGAGACGCCTTGACTGACTTCCGGAGAACATCACATACGATCTCAGGCAATCTGGTCACCTGAGGTTAAGATAATTATTTCAATCCAATGAAAATATCTTAATTAGAAATTCGTACATTTCAATGCTTTCTCGTAATCACTTTATAATAGCACTTAGTTCTGCTATTAGTTATCTCTGCAAAGATATCGGCAGCCTAAAAACTGAGACTCTACAAGAGGCGTTACTATAGTAACGTTATGTTCGTTCAGTCTCTGGTAAAATCCTCACACAATTGTACCGTTTATACATGTCTGATTTATTCCCTTCAATATAATGATTTGGTGGCTTATATATCTAACTGTATGAAGTAATATTGCCATCTCAGTATGTTGTAGCTGTAAATAAATCTCTAAAATCAGTAGCTTTGTAAGTGTTCGACACCGGATGCTGACCACATTAGTTTTAGTGAACTCATTTAGCTGAAGGCGCTCGGTCATGCATCCGCACAACATCACGGTTTGGAACGGCGTGCGCAACATCTCCTGCGATCACTAGCCAGATTAGATCAGTCACTCCTCGATATATCTTCCAACCTCCTTGCTTCTGACTTTTGATTTCACTGAGTGGGCGCGATTCAATTATAGGTGTTACTGGTAAAGTGTTGTCAAACTACAATACCTGTGGTATCTCCAATGTGTTATAAACACCTAAAGCATATAAAAAACATTTGCAGCCCTCAAGACAGCTAATAGTGTCTTTATTAACCTATTTCTGGCATTAAGATAGAACAAAACGGTGAAAATGAGCCGAAATTGCAATGAACAGGAGGAAAACGTCAAATCTTATTATTGAATCCTTTCTTGTTGCGCAGTTTTGGTAACCTTGACGATAATACAGTTTTAATGACGATAAATGTTTAAATCATGTTATTTACCATAAAAATAAACTACTTGTCTACTCTTAGTGAATGGCTAAGTGGAAATAATTGCTATTATGCAATGCAAATATGGAAAAACGTTTGTAACGAATTTCCAAGGAATTTGGGATACCATGCACCGCTAAAAAGAGAAACCCTTTTTCACCTAATTGTTGAAACAGAAAATAAACTCTCATATTTGATTACGGTTGATTTCGATGTTTTGGCCGTGCACAAGGCAGAAACAACAAAGTGGTGAAAAAAGGGTCGCGATATCACAGTGTCGTTGTCACCCACATATGACTTCAACTTTGAAATGCTACACTAAAATGGACTCATGCAAAACAAAAAACCAGATGCAGTAACTTTCCCCTTAATAAATAAATGAGTCTTGTTTGCTCGTCAAACGTTTCTCAGCTGTTATTTGTAAGTACCACTATCATTCTAGCGACTGCTCAGAGTCATGTGCTTAAGGCAGGACCTATTATTTTCTTCATATTTACAAGACAGGTAAAAGACGTGTTTCTCTTGTCTAGCTCCGTCATCGACTTATTGTTTCTACTGCAGTTGTCAGTATTATGGTTCCATCAATTTAGACTACCTTTTCCATGTTTATAGTGTCGGTATTGTTTCTTTGAGCTGGGGTACACTTTCCCAGCATTTTAATATGCTGCTCAGGATATTGACTGCCTCGGTTGTGTTTCTGAGTTTTCAGTGTCACATGTATTTCAATAAGTTGCCTTTGGAGTTGGCTTTTGATCTGTTATATGTTAGCCAGTTGTGATGCTGTTAAATGCTAGTAACAGAATTTTTTATCTGTGTATTTATATATTTTGATATTGTTGGTTGTTTCTACAATTTCTCGCGGCAATTTTGTCACTAATTTACTGTTAGCATTTACGACTCGCCACAATTAATTCATGAACCAGGGCCTAATTAAGTTTGTTTGCCTGAATGTAAGATCGTGAAGTTGATCTATCTATTTTTATCTTCATGATCGTCAATATTTACATTCATACATAATTTATTCCCTAGACGATAACATAGACATTGAAAATTTATCCATGAAGACTTTCGCTGACTTGCCACAAATGTCCGAACGGAAACTATCTGCTATTAACGCTACACATAGTTTCAGACTCCCAGGATATAGAACAAGGGACCCAAGGATCTAGTTTATGTAAGTCAAACCCCTGTTTTAGCAAGGTTACTTTGCTCTCAGACAACTAAATACTCACAAGTCGTCAGTGCACTACTGACTGAATTTCTGTAGAATTTTAGGACATAATTGACCGAAAGACGCCCTTTACCATAAATTTAAAGCAGCCACAATTCAGTGTACATCGATCTCTGATATGAAGAGACTACCACAATTACTCGCTTGACGTGTTCTGAGAACAGGGAATCACCACGAACTTTACGACTTATGAAACACTTGGTGGGGTCGTATAAATTAGGAGATGAAGTATTATGGAAGACGTGGATTTTTAGTGGTGGTAATTACCCCCTCGTTTTTATGTATAGGGGAGGCCAGTCTTCTGGTCGCAGTCGGTCTTTGCTCAGATCGTTGAAAGGAACAGTTGGAGCGCGAGGTTCTCTTTTCAAACACATTCAACAGCATCCGATATGGAATAACAGGAAATATAATCCCTACATTAAATAAAGAAGTAAAGAAATGCATGAACTATAATTCCTTGATGGTACTTAAATGTTTTCGGTAAAATCTTGGCAACACAACCTAAACTTTTACAGCTTTAACGGTTGCAGATATTAACTGTGTCAGGACCAGCAGTCTCTTTTGACAACCTGGTTGGTATAGCCAACTAAATGATAGTATACCTTCGCAGTATAAACAAAAGACAGAATAGTTATTCACATGTGACAGGCATTTAGTTAACATTTACACTCCTCGTTATCTTTAGTGCTGGACCATGTTTTCAGGATGCGTTAATTCTCACCTAAGAAAAAAAAGAATGCCGACTACAGGGGAATTTATAATTTTGAAACCAAGTCACCATTCACTAGTGTATTTATCGATGCTACTGTTACTAAGCAGCTACGAAAAACATACAGTCAGATAAACCACATGACAGAACCTAGGGAGCTCACCATGAAAACCAGGAAACGAATTCGTAAATTGCGAGTTTCTTTAAAGTATGAACCTGAATCACACACAATCAATTATAGAAACTCTATAGATCAACTTTGTGTTATAAACAATTACCTTCAAAGGGAAAAAGGAGTATTTCAAAATGGGAGGCTCCTGTAATTTTAGGATAGATACGCTCTCCTGAACACCGAAAACTGAGACATGGTCTTGAACGAAATCTGAAAGGCTTTACTGGAAAATAACCACAGCCTTCATTCAGCGGATGTAACACCACTTCAGCCTGCTATAGGAGTTTCCAGTGGAGCACATGGTAGATCAAAAATGAAGAAATGATGAATGTAATGGTTTCTGACTCATTTTCAAATCAAACGAAGCTCTAGGTAAAGTATGTGAGCAGGGCAACTAGAATTGGCGGATCATTTTCTAGATTATGAACTAATCCTCCGTCACATAGAATGGTTGATTTTTATACTTTAGTACAGCTTTAAGTACAACTAGCACACGCTGAATATTATTGAGTTTTATTCAAAAGCGGAACAACCAGGTACATAGATTATTTTCATAGTTGAAAGCATGAGTCAATTGAAACTAGACCACCAAGGAAAAAATGGAAGCACTGGACGGTCGTTTCGTCCTATTGTGGGACTCCTCAGCAGTGCTTACCCACGATCTCGCCTCTCGGGATTCGAACACGCAATTATATAGCACACTAAACATTCACAGTAAAGTGGGTCCTTCTGAAGAAGCTTGTGTTGGAATTTAATAATAATAATTATTGCAATAATTAGCAATAATTATTGCTCGAGAGTAAATGGACTCACTTGCTATCGACATTTATCAGTCCACAAAGACTTTTAAAGTTCTGCAAGATCACCAAAATAAAATCATTAGACTAATCTAAGTAGATGCTACAGAACATCAGGACGCGATCCCATATAAAGCAATCAGACTAGCAAGACTTAAGGTATTGGATATTTTACACGTCCTCTAGGTCATCCTTAGGGTCAAATGACTTAAATGTAAGTTTTTTTTTGGACAATCGACTAGTTTGGTTTTCTGCAGAAGTACGTGGCATATCGATGATGACTTGGATCCTCCGTATATCAAGTTAATGTTACTATTAGAAACTGACTTCAACATCACATTGATCACTTCAGTGTTAACGTGATCTAAAATAATGGTTCACATCATCACACCATAACATTACTAGGTCTGAATATTGTTTCGTATCCAGACGTACGACAATTACTCTGAATGTTATACGATTTATTACGAATTGGGGACTGGAAAATAACATCTCTTTGAAATAACTTCTTTGTTTTAGAAAAGGTGTTTTGATGATGGATCTGTATTTCACTGGTTTCAGAAACGGTGTTATCAACAGTTAGCAGTCAGTCCCAATACTTTCAAGACTTATCGGGTTCAAAAACACAAATCTTTAGTGATGATGGGACATTTAATTTGTAAGATTACTGGTTATTTTGCTGTCATGTCCTATAATATAACTATCCCCAAAAAATTCTAAAATATGCTAAAATCATTGATCAAAATTACTTTCAGGACTAATTTGCTACAATATCATAATGTTGGGAAGTTCAAGTAGCAGTTGCACTAACGAAATGGCTCCTCAGCGACCCATTGGTCCAGATTCAGAATCCGTCGATCTTCTATGTGGTATTAAAAAGCCTGTTATACAGTGAGTACACTTTACGTCATTTTCTTCAAGACAAGTCATTTATTTGTTTGAACTACAGTTTATCCCATATCTAACGGTTAATATTGTTTCCGTCATATTAACTATGCTGTCCTCAGTATAAATGTACTTTATCCTTGAAACTTGGTTCTCCTTGTCTTTATGATGTATCTAAAAGTCTTTCTGTCAACGAAATATTACTGGGAAATATTAATTCTGTGGTTATCAGAAATAATCTCATAACCGCTTACGTAAGTCTCATCTTTTACTTCTATTCAGTTCACTCCAACACATAAACAGCTGTCATGCAACCCACGGAGATAACACTAGTTTAGCTTGATTTTTAATCAAAAGACTATGCGACCTTATGTATATTGTTATATCCGGACGAAGAATAAGCAAATGGTAACTGCTAGGATCTATTTATGGATTTTTTTCATATATATATTCTTGTATAACTATTTAACTATACTTCGTATATTTATATTCCTTCATTATAAGCTTCCATTCGACCTACTGACTACTGTTATACGATTTATTATTCCTAATTTATTAGTCACAGCTCTTCACACTCACAGTCACTTTTCGTTCTGATCTCGTATGATTGTTATTTTCTGTTCTATGGTGTGATGCGGTCTGATTCACTCGTGTATAAACTGCGCATGTCTGAAATATATGATTCATACAGTAGAAGCTGTGTTCCGGACTCAAACAGGCAGGGTTAGGAGGAAGCACCAATCAGGACTCAGAGTTGGCTCTGGGCGGCTTGTACTGATTAACGCGTCATTGAGTTGTTACAGTATCAAGATCATAAAGTTGGTGTTCTAATTGGTGTTCTTATCACGTGATAAACCAAGAGGGCATAGTAGTATAACACAAATATAATTTTATCTCGTCTAGTTGTATGGACGGTTGTTTGCTAAACAAGGATTAGTAAAACAGTTCAGAGGTGGATTTTCGTCTTAAATCCTTCCTTATATATGAAATAACTGGCTAATTTATCAGGTACTGGTTTCTTTGTTTAGTTGAATGTCATATTGTGTAAGAGTTGAGGATCTCACCTAGCTCCCCGAAATGAAGTGGGTATAATGGTGTTTGAAATTCTGAACTACGGATTGAGATTTTATTTCTGTGACTAGGAAGCCACTCCTACAGTCTTGTGTGAATTTAATCAAAATGAAACTATTCGAAATAAGCTGAGTCCACAACCTTTAGTTGTAACTCTTGTGTTACTTACCAACCAAATATAGGTACTTAGCTTAAAGTCGCTTCTAGGTCAATAGGTTAGTGATTAATGGACTCGGTTTTCAACCAAAAGGCCACAAATTGAAACTTTACTGTTGTTTAAACATCCAGGAAGTCTGATTTTTCCTCGCACAAATAGTGTGGCTCAAGGCTGAGGACATGTACTCGGTAAATGTCTTACTTTTAAAACCATGCACTACTTTATTTACGTTTGTCCTGTCGTATATAGACATTTCTTTCTATACCCATCCTTTTGTGTTATTACTGATACTGTTAATAATTCCAATACACTGAAATTAGTCTTGGTAATCTTTCTGTGCTGTGCTATAGCAACAAATAGATAGATGCCAGGCTCTACGTTGTGTATGACTGATTGACTAGTCCAAAGTCTCATACAGTAAGCAGTTTACTGTCCATTATATTAAGGATGTATCAGTTCTGATATGGATTTCTTTGTAGTACTTTTTATTTGCTATCAACTAGACTCGTTTTTGCAACTTCGAATTATGTTAAATTAACTCAATTTATTATCTTATTCTTATATCAATTGTTAGCAATATGGTTTCTACTGTGGATTTAGGATGTCCTATTGAGTTACGTAAATTGGTACTGCATGTCCGTAGTGCGGAATACAATCCACGCAGATTTCCTGGTGTTGTCATGCGTCTGCGTGAACCTCGTGTCACTTGTTTAGTGTTTGGAACAGGTCGCATGGTGTGTACTGGTGCACGTTCTGAATCAGATGCAAATTTAGGTTCTCGGAAATGTGCTCGTATACTACAAAGACTTGGGTTTGATGTAAGTTCATTAAATGCCAAGTTTCGTTAATTGTGTGAATAGGATTGTTATTCGGGATCTAGTAATTAAGTTTTATTCTTCACTTGTAGTGGGGTATATAATATAGAGCATATATTTATCAAGATAACTGTACGTTGTAGGCGCGCTATAGCTAGTTCATGAGGTTATTCGCTTTGAAAATCTGGTTTGTTTGACGTTCATTTTTACCAATGAACTAAAATCATTTTAAAATTCTGTAGAAATTAAGAGCGATTGCTCTACCGTGAAATAACTTAATAATGGAAATTTACAACAGGTTTACATAAATTATCTGTGCTATGTATTGACATTTGACCGGTTCCACCCCTAAAGTCTGTCTACTTATCCCTAGGACGACGATGTTGAGTTTTAGTGTCCCGCGCTACATTGCATGGCTGTAAAATATAATATATAGGTGCAGGTGACAGATATATTTTCAATTTTAATATCTGGACCATTTACACTGAGTGGAAAACTTGGAGGCTTGATACATAGTGCTTGGTTGAAGTAGAGAGATTGCTCGCTAATCATTGTCAATTGAGGTGATTAGGTAATTTGGTTGTGTTATCTAGTAGTAAATTGCTAGCCCAGTTTTGACATCCTGTTGATCATCTTCAGCACTTGATAGTAACAAAAGTCCAATCCCGTTTCTATATATTAGGTTGTAGCCTACTAATGTTAAAGATGTATAAGACTGTATCTTCATGCTTCCACCAGTGAAACTTGGAATTACCGACTAAGCGTTGATTGTTAAGTCTAATAATCCATAATAACCTGCTGCTGAGGTAATACACGTTTAGCATTTTTCTATATAACAGTTTGTATATTTATTGGACATCGGTGTACAAATCAGTAGGTAACTACCAGTCGTTCAATTGGTTTTTAATTTAGGTGAAATTCATGAACTTTACTATTCAAAACATGGTTGGTTTGGCTGATCTGAAATTTCCGATACGTTTGGAAGGTGTACAGTTGGCCAATGAACAGATGACACAGTTAGTTTCTATGAGAATCTTTTCTTTTAATGAGCTTTTACTATTCAGTTATCTGTTGTATTTCAATACATTACTTATCCGTTATTTTTTAAGTGGGAACAGTATTTGGTTCTAAAAGGATACATAACTTGTTATAAGTATAATAACTTGATTTTCCACTTGAAGACTCCCATTGACTTGAAATGAAAATATATTTCTGTTTGGTAAAGAAGCATTAAAAATTCAGTTTTCCGAACACCTGGAGTGATAGAAGAATAGTATTTGGAATAGACTTCTCACTTGGATGTAAAACGTTGATCTATGGTCGCTCTGCATTAATGTCTGGTTTGGCATTATGAAGTGGAGTAATTGAACGCTTTAACTACCCAATTTATCTTGGGACCATCATTAGCCGGAGTACAGGTACAAAGATTAATTATTCCCAGCCGACGACCATTTCAGAACAGATGATACTCACGTTTGTCTGGCGGAGGGCAAGTACACAACACAGGACTTTCTCTTGTCATACTTTACGCTCCAGATACATGACATAAACGAAGTACTTAATAAATAAGGGAGATCAAGTGATGAGGCTATAAATTATCAGTAACTAAGGTTGGTGATAAATGGGCTTGACTATTTTGTCTAAGATAGCAACAGTTTGACAGAAGCCTAAATGTAGCCAGACCTATACAGAATCTGTTGATAAAGTCATTCACTTCCGATGTCCGAATATGGAGACTAAGTTATATTGTTCAATATTTTTTTACAGTTGTATGGATAATCAAACCTGTATTTGTATTTGGCTTCATTTTTTCCAGATATGAACCGGAAATATTTCCAGCCTTAATTTATCGTATAATAAAACCCCGTTTAGTAATGCTTATCTTTGTAAATGGAAAGATTGTTATGACTGGTAAGTGAACTGTATTCTCGATTATACAGAACTTTAACTAGAAAGTTATGATTCAAAACTTCGGTCCACCTAATAAGATTTGAGAATCCATTTAGCTTTTACACAGTAGTCGGTAGTGGACAACTTTTGGCTTTAGGTTGTTTAATTCCTTTTTTAGTTTTACTCTGTAGATGACGCAGATCCGTTTACTTTTTATCTTTCTTCATATTATGAGGTGTAGTAATTCCTTCATATGTAAACCCCATTGCGTTCTTGAACCATATTTTGGATGTTTAGTCTTTATAATTATCATTGCTACTACATTATATTGATATCTTTTGCTATTTGTCCTTTTAATTTAATCTCGTCATGTGGCATGGCACTTTGGCCTAGTGCAAGTTTGTGCCAGGCTATAATTTGATGACTGATTGTAAACACATTTCACTCCACATTCTTCATAGATTTTACTCTGAACATATATTGTGTTAGACGTTTATGTTAAAATGATATTTGCATAAAATCTACAATCCCCAATTTGCTATCAGCAGGACCATGTCAAGACCCTTTAATGTAAAACTGTCAATCTTTTATGTGAAGGATATAGACATTGTTATCAGCTGATAAATCCTGGCAAATGATAGATAACAAGAGCTTGTACATGAGGTTTATCCATTGAATCTTTTTTTAAATAAAAGTTTAAGTGTGAATCCTTCGCTTTACTGAAAATTTAGAAAAGTCGACGCAAAAATAGAGGATCATTCGCGGTAGTGTGAAATAAAATATGGATTACTGATATTAATTTCCAGTTGTATCATTGAATGATACCTAAGATCACTCTTCAGCAGCGCGGATCTACGACCCCACCACATGGGGTTGAACCGAGGACCTTCGATCTGGTGCGCAAATATTTGACCTTTAGAACAATGAGTCAGTATCTAATGGTGTACATTTCTCGTATTAAGATAAAACAGCTGTCCAATGGTGGTCTAGCTAAAACCAGTTCATGATTTAAACTATGAAGATTTGAGGGTCTCTTTAAACCACTAGTGACCTTCTAAATGTTGATATTTTTTCACTGTTTCAAGTTGTTAGATCCACCGAGGTCGATTGCAAACTAAAGATTATCATGACTTCTCGGAATGTTTGTATGCTAGTATATCTTAATAGTAAATGGTATTATAATAATTATCAGCCTAGCTACACTGTCACTCTCTGCACAGCGAAGCGTGTAATGACATTTCATTATGTGGGACAGATTAGGATGTATCAGCTAATAAGAGAACAATTAAATAATAATACATTTGTGATATCCCGATGGGCAGAAATATAAATGATCAATTTATTTTAAATTATCAAGTCTAACTTTAGTATTAATCCCTACGAAAAGAATAATTAGTCCAGAATTACCCAGTGGAATACAAGAAATTATTCAGTGAAAAAACTATCTACTCGTGATTAATTTAGTTACAGTAAACGATTGTCACGAAATTACTCTGACCGGCAAGTTTCCATACAACTTTGAAATGATGTTAAACATCTGTAACTCAAAATGCAGAATTTCCTTCATAAGTATGTTCAGTTAGCTTGTTCTGTTTAAAAACGACATCAACTTATAAAATACTCATTGGTTACCTCAACTGAATTACGTTGGCGTTTCGCGAAATTGAGATCTCTATTTGGCTCAAAGTTCATCTTTTATAATATGGAATGGTAATTTTTGACATTTTTACTAAGTAATTTCATCACATTAATACTTTTTTATATTAACTTATAGGTGCCAAATCACGTGAACATTTGTATGAAGCATTAAATAATGTTTATCCTATTTTATACAATTATCGCAAAATCAACTGACTAGACATTTGTATACCTGGTTATTTTTTTGTTATATATGAAATACACGATGTAAATAATTTCCTTTGATTAATTTTTGTTCTTCATATGCCACTAATACTTACCAATCGAGCAAACGAACGCCTCAGTATTTCATAGTATTTACTAGCAGACCTAGTTTTTAAAACATACTTACTCGACTAATTTCAGTTCGCGATGAGAATCCTTATAATTACCGGTATAGATGTATATAGGCCTATTTCGAGATGGCTGGATTTCCAAATGTGTAGAGCAGCTGTAGTAAACGACACGTCATAAAATGTGAAGCCCGTAGTTTTCGACTGTGTGCTATGTCCTTAATAATCATGATTTCAGATATTGTAGGTTATAATGTAAAACAGATATTTATAATTTGTCTTTGAAGGTCTCAGTTTTTCATCTCATTCAGACTATGAGTAAAGAGTTAAACGATAACAAAGGACACATTCGAAAGATATACTATATCTGACTGTAACTATTACCTTGATGTGATGACGTAGCAGAACTATATTGGTTAGAACACTCGTTCCTTTAGGTATTACCATGCTAGGGAGGTCGATTGGAGAGCAGTATGACTAAAAGTATGAACTTGGGATCCGAAGATGAAGTACACTGCTGAACGTACTGGAGTTTGAAGAGAGTACGATGTTTCTCTCCGATAGCCGGCATCTCCGGGAATAATGGCTCATTTCAACAGGAGTTGGAAAAGGTCGAACTTAGAAGTAACATGTTCTGCCTGAATTGCCATTCAGGTTGAAGTGTGGCCATTAGTTCGGTTTCGCCTAGTCAATATGGAGGCGTAGCCAAGATTCTCTTGTGTCAAACAAAGGACTGGCGTGCTCCTTACCAGTCTGCTCTATGATTTCGAAACACGGTAGGTGGAACTGGAAGACATGAACGGTTTTGACCATAGATATCTTTGAAGGACTCCTCAGGAATGTGGGCATTACGGAGTGGATGATGCTAAGATTTGAGAGAGAGTAGTAGATAAAAATACCAAGTTGGTTGATAGGATTTTGAATCTTCGACTGTGTTGGCCGTGACACGTATTGTGTCCGGCTACTATTACAATGTGGGATGTTGGCTATTGCGTAGGAAGGTAGGTTTTCTACCTTTAGATCTTAAGTTTTAAAATTACTTTACATCCTTTATCCATAGACTTCATTATTTCGCAGCATGTTCCCTATCATTAAACTCGTTTCTAACATCACGAGTACTAATACTACTTTGGTACTCATTTTATTAATTTCTTTACATTCTAATGTGATACAGCGACTTGAGCCGGTGCACGTTGGTATCAGGTTCTAGCTTTACTTATGAATAACTAAATATCATTCCTGAGTAGAACAATGTAGTCAAACTAATCAAAGTAACTAACTAGAATAAACATTATTAACAAGAATCTCAGAATCTGTTCTCATATGTCTCAACAGTCTCAGTTATAGCGGGACTATAACATACGTTTAATTTCTATCATAAAATACAACTGCTTTTCATCTATTATATGAAATGAAGATGATAATTTATAGAAAAGTTTGCCTACGCGCATATATATAATGATGGAATTTCGAGAAAGGCAGTCAATAAGAAAAAAAACTTAATACGTACATAAATATATTTAGATCATCAAAAAAATTCTATATTGAGTGATAGACAATTCTACTCTAATCTTATTACAGTTAATACAATACATATATAAGAGAGGATAATTGTATTCGCCAGAATAATAATGTATGGAACAAAAGATTCAACGGAAACAGGACTTCGTGTGACCAACAATAATAGTAATATATATATAAGGAACAAATGGTGGGATTAGCTCCATCTTTGTCATTTATTCTTTATGGTAGATATGTGGCGCGGGACGATAACATTATCAACGACAGTTAGACAACATTAATGCGGATTTTAGAATTACAGTAAATTCTCAACCCGAATACAGGTACAATCTCATTATATATATATCAGTCGTTTTTTGTTAACAGAAAGTTAATCAGTGGAATTAGACTATTTGTTGCACATTGTCTCCATGATACTTTCGATTTCATTTAAACTTACATTTTCTAATAAGCCTAAAGTTTAATTAAAATTAGAGGGTAGGAAAAAATATTGTATTATTATATAAAATGAATAGGGCAAAATCTTTAACTTAAATATTGTACAAAATACCTCAAATTAACTAAAGTCAAAAGTGTTATTGATGATTGCAATCTGATTGAGTAATCTGAATATAATGCACTCGATAGGGGATATCTGAATGTGGTTGTTTTCAAACCTCACAATGAATAAGTACCATACAGGGAAAGAATACATATTCAGTGCTATGTGGTTTTCATTGGTTCTTCAGCTGATGTTAAACTGTGATTAAAATGGTTTTTTCTTAGCTTCAAAATAAATCTTGAATGGAGGAATTCATAAAAGCTTTTTCCAGAGGACTATTCAGTTCACTAGTCTAGTGACAGTACAGTTATGGCTAATGTCGTGTTTATCTAGTCGTTAGTGCTAGTCGGGTTTTAATAATCAAGCTGGAGTACGGCCACTGGCTCACGTGATTCGATATTGTATGAACTATGATGTTAGTTTGTTGAATAACAGGGGTTTGGACCCACCAAAAAACATTATTTCCCTTAAGATCTCAAGTACGTCTTGTTGATGAATGCTAACTAGCACGGAACTTCGGTTCAGGGTATCCTAATAACCACTTCCAATCACCTGAGACAGTAGATTATCGACGACAGTAAACTGTCTAGGTAAATGTTACTTGGTTTCGTACGCGAACGCTTAATGTCTAGTTACTGAGTCGGGATCCAACGGTGTGCGTGTCTAACTTCGACCAATTTACAATATTACGCAACTCCCACCCATCGCCTGTGATAAATAATTTTCGAACCCAACATGGTTGAACTCTACTGGTCACGGGTTTTTCTAAGAACCCCAGTAGTTATATCTCGAAGATAGTCACCGGTGAGCACATGATTATTATTAGTATGGGGCATTTGTCGAGATTGTAGAATTTTCATAGCTTTATTTACATACTGATTTTAGCTGAATCGCCACCGAAAACCTGGAAGCACTGGGCAGCCTTCTCGTCATAGCATGGTCTAGAGGTTAATTATTCACGAGCATGGTTGAAGATCCTGGGCTTCAATTCTCAAACTAGGACGAAACGGCCTTCAAGGTTTTAAATGGTGGTCTAAGTAGAATCAGTTCGGGATTTGAACTATAGAAATTCTATAATCTTCAAGATTCCCCATCTACCAGAAATATTTAGTAATTAATTTGTACGATAGTGCTGTATATTCATTTTCAATTAACGCAGCAGGAACAATTTCAATATTATTGTAGATTAAAGCGCAAACAGGGTAACCATGGGTGAATTAATCGATTATGAAGAAACTCTTCTGCGCTCTATTTTAAAAATGTTTAGTGAAAGAAAAGTCTCGTTTGCATATTGTCACCAAATACTTCACAAATCTCTCGATGTTTAGTTGAGGTATGGATATAGTGAAAGTCATCCGGAAATTCATTGAACATCTCTTCCAATTGCTCTTTCATTTCACAACACACAATTTGTTAATTGATAAAAATACTCTTGTAATAGCATGGATAAATTAAAATTTAATGAAGATTAAATATTCACATAAAAATCTTTGATGAGACTATGGACGACTTTTGAGTGGTACTAAACTAACCCTGGACAAAATTCAACCACTTGCTAGAGTAAAACGAATGTGAGGAATAAGGATTGGAATTTAGAGTTAAAAGTTAAGGTTAATTTTTTTATCATGAACTAACATCCTACATAATGATCAAAATGTTATTTAGCTATATAAATGAATGAATTTTGAGCCAAAATTTAAATCTGATTGATTCGTCCATAACTTATAGTCCAGTTAAATCTGCAATTGGGATTAAATAAACAAGATAATAATGACAACAACAAACAGTTTACCTGTAACATCTAAAAATTCTTCTACACTTGCAATTGTTAGAAGATTCTCTTCAAAATAAGCAAGTAGTTTTGGAGCTGCCTTCATCAAAGCTTCATCTGATGTACGAATGTAGTGCGATAAAGAAACAGACCATGATGGTGATGTCTGACTAACACTACTACTACTTGATGTAACTGACTTCAATTTAGTTTCCATTGAACTTGTTAATGGAACATTCTATAGGGAGAGAGTAGAAATGAAAATCCAACAATCGATTTATTTTATGATACTACTGGATATAACAGAATAAAAATATTTCTTCGCTTGCTATGCTATATCATAAGATAATTAGATCGGTGACAGATATTATGTTACTATTCACTCATCACCATCTTTCTCATTTTATTTGGCCCTGAACTACTATGTCTGATTGGCCCAGACTATTGGATCCATACTAATGTTAGTGAACAATAAGGTGTGGGATATAATAATGACTAACGTGAACTTGTTTATCATTAGACCTATAGAGATCTCTGAGTTCCATATGAGGAAGTAGTTATGAAATCCAATATTAAAGGAAATTAGATAATAATGAAACATTTTGTCTGATTCCGATTATCTTTATAAATTAACACAATCTACCTGGAATAAAAATATTAAACATAGTTTATCTAAGACATTGATATAATCGGTTATAATTACGCTTAAGTTACATCTGGATACTTGTGAAATATGCATAGTCCTATCGTTTATTTATTCATGAAAGTATATGACTGCACTGACCAATAACCTGTCTTGTTAATAAATAATTGGGAAATATATGACTCCGTAAGATATGAGCTTCTTTGATGATCATCGGTAATGTAAAATATTTAGTTTTTATCAACAGAATGTTCCATGTACCGCTTCAATTTAGAATTATTATTCATCAGTGAAATAAAGAAATGAAAACACCATATTTTAAAAAAAAGCTGAATTACATCTAACAATATATCAGCTCCACCAAATAACAGCCAAATAATAGCCATTTGAAGTAAATAGAAATCATCCACCGAAATTTCTTGAATTTAAATCACAGTATTTCCTTCTTGCTAAACAAATCAGTCGTGCTACGTCTCGGATATGTTCAAAAAGAATCTTTGGCGAAGTATTATGGTTTCCTCAGTTTATACTATTTAGAAGCAATAACAGACAAGAGTATGGAATTTTCTGTGTTCTTACACATTAAAAACAAATTTTAATTAGAGTCAATTTCACCCTCATCGATAGACTAATATTTGAAAGTCAAGAGACATTTGGTGTTAAGTTTATCGTTCTTTATAACACTAATAATAAACTAATACCAAAAAGTTAGATCAATGTGAAGAACTCTCCATTCTTTCATTAAGGTATACACTAATTTATATAAGCACTAAAATATCATCATTGTATCATAACGTCAAATTCTTTAAGTCAGTAACAAAGAATACAACTGACAATAAAGAGACAACAGTAATTACAAATACATATACAACGTAATTTCGAAAAAAAAGCTACCTTAAATAAATATTCATATATAGAATCGATTAGACCAAAGTAGATTAAATATGGTTTGATCAGCGTGAATTGATTATCGATAGTACTTGTTGAGCATATTGCATTGTTTGAACGTCCTACAGCCATATACAATAAACTATGCAATAAAGTTGCCCGATGATTACGCCATTCACCATGTGACCATAGATGTAAAGCTGCTATTAGACGATATAGGGGTCCGGTAGTAATCCAACACTTATCCGATTTAGCCCAACTTTTTGTGTTAGAAAAATAAACAAATAATAGGAAAATGATTATTTTGAGAACAAACAGGGCGTTTGGTTTTTTTCTGTATAGACCTAATCTAGGATTCACATGAAGACAGCTATGAAGCTGTCGGGTCAGTAAAATAATATAGAACTCAAGTCAAATCAATAAGTCATGTTCAAGGTGTACCTCAACTGATGATCAAACGTTGGACTGTTTAACTCAACGATGGCCGTCGTATAATAGTTAAGCAACTAGAAACTTGAAAGCTGGTAAATCCAATAGACTTATATAAGAACTCTCGTCTAAATTAGAGCGAATAGTTTCACAGTATTTGAGCGCCGAGTTGATGTAAGACATTAAATAGGAATAATATATATTTGTTGATTGAATGACCTATTCAGTGTATAATGAACCCGGAGAACCATGTACCTATTTATATTCGATAATTTTGATGTTTGATTATAATTCCTTGAAAAAGCTTGGACCAGATTGCCAGGCGAAACGTTGGATTTACTACAAATTCATTCGCTGAGATTTTACAAATATATATTATTCCTATTTAATGTCCAATAGACTTAGTTGTACTCTGTTCACATCGTCGTGGGTTTCGTTTTTCCGTTCAATATAGCTTTGCTCGATTACCAAGTTATGGCGGCTGAAAGTAATTAATCATTAGTTTATGCAGCAAGAGTACACAGATCAGACTTTTCCATTTAATTGTATAATTAGTTGAGGGGATATTTACATACTCTTACTTACTTTCCCCTTTTACCCCTCGTGGAGGAGCACAGGCCGCCAACCAGCATTCTCCATTCAAACCTGTCCTGGGCAATCCTTTCCAGTTGCTATTCATCCTTTTCATGTCTGCTTCCAATCCTTGGTGCAGTGTGTTCTTCGGCCTTCCTCTTTTCCGTTTCCATTCAGGATTCCCGTCTTGCGCTTGCTTCATGATGCAGTTTGGTGTTTTCCGTAATGTATCCACTTCCAACATCATTTCCTAACTTCCTCCTCACCTGGAACCTGATTTGTCCTCTCCTATAATAGACTGCTGCTGATGGTATCTAGTCAACGGACATTCAGTATTTTGCGTAGATAACTGTTTAAAATTACTTGTACCACTTTCATGATGGTTGTAGTAGTTCTCCACGTTTCAGCTCCGTACAGTAGAACTGACTGTCTTGACGTTCGTATTGAAGATTCTCACTCTGAAATTAGTTGACAGTTGTTTTGAGTTCTATATATTGTTCAATTGTAGGAACGCGGTCCTTGCTTTGCCAATCCTCGCCTTTACATCTGCATCAGATCCTCCTTGTTCATCAATGATGCTTCCCAGGTGCGTGAAAGATCCCACCTCTTCCAGAGTTTCTTCATAAAGTGTGATTGAGTTGGCGTTCTCCGTGTTGTATTTGAGGATTTTGGTTTTTCCTTTGTGTATGTTGAGGCCTACTGATGCAGAGGCTACATACTCTTAACATCAGAATAATACCTCCCAAAAAGCCATATTTCTTGTTTTACACGTGATGGGTTAACGATACTGATTGGATGTTTAAACTAATGATCTTAAGTCTTGATAAACCTATAAGGAATATCGTCATAACATTTATATATCGACTGTTAAAGGATAATTTTAAAGGCGATCAACCAATTACTTTATTGAATTCTCTCATGAAATACTGTATGGTATTATAAAAATAAATACCGTGATTCTACTTTTATGTTTTACAAAGTAATGTGAATTTCAATATCGCTTTACTGTAACATCATAGTAAAGCCTAGATCTTATAGCATAAAATATCATACAATATTTGGTGATACAAAAAGTAAGGAATCATTTAACTACTAAACAAAGCACACGAAAACATGAAATAAGGATAACTTACTAAGAGCCAGGAACTTCAGTAAATTGTTTTAAAGCTTCCAATTCTTGTTCAACATGAGAGCTCATTAACAATGAATGTAAATAAACCTATATACAATAACGATTTATATCATTTATCCGGAAATTCAAAAAAGAACTATGAAAAATACATATTTTTGAAATAAACAAGATACGAAAATGGAAACTTGGTCAAAGTTTACAACAAAAAAGATTCAACTTTGTAGAATACAGATGGACAAAGTGTCGATCCATTAACCACAACATCTTGTGACTGTTTCAGATCAGTGCATTTTGAAGGAATCCATAAAAAAATGCAATAGGATTCTTACTGTAGATAAGACCATCCGAATCAGACACTTGTCATAGGTCTCGGTACTCCTACACTACTCTAACTTTCATTTTTGTGTGAGAACAGTTTAAGACTAAAAACTATTATATTAAAATGTCTTCTTTAACAACTATTCCAGTTTAAACACAAATTGTTCCCTTCTGGTAATCTTATTATTACGGTGACCAGAAGTGGATAACCGTTAATGCTTATTTGGCTATAGTTTTCATCCATTTTAACTGACAATTAACTGATAATTACACTATTTTAGATGGTTATAATGCATATATATATAAAATTTTTGTTTTTCTAACATACATTCAGTCAATTGACCAATGACTACTCTTTTAAACTGATATAACGGATAATTTAAAATATTTTTGTCTTTCTACGGTATAACTATGTTAATACAATAGTATGATGATTAAAACAGTCTGGATGACCGAGTTTATAATACCGCTAGATTGGATACTCAAACGGTACACAATACTGAGACTACATAACATTATATCAGATATATTATTCACAATCAAAAGTAGAGAACCAGAGTAAAGCTAGACAACACTTTATTCCATACAGTTAGAAACAGTTACTCTCAGTGAATCCAGAGTAGAAATCAATAAAGGAAAACGAAATCACATATTTAATAGTCAGTAAGTTGGATGAGCCTGTTTTTCCACACTCTACTGAGAAATGAAAGAGGAACTAGTATAATGACTGGTAATATTTTCCTCCTTATCTCTCCTTCGCAAAAATGAGAACCACTTATATTAAGACCTATGGACCACATGTATTATTATTCGGCGAAGAAAAACAACGTAGCTGTTAGTAAAGTCTTGAGGAATAAAAATGAGTAGCAGCTAGCGCTTGTTAACTAAAACGCTTTCTAATAGTCGTAGATCAAATCAATATAAGAGAGCACGCATTACTATCATTGAATAAAACTATTATTACTATTATTATGATACTAAATGAAAGGAAATTTAATAACGATACATTCTGACTAAAGTGTTCTTTTGGTCCACTACATAGATGACACTTCATTGAACACTGACTAATATTTGTGTTGAGAAAAGTGTAGTTCAAAAAAATGTTGGAGAGTATCATTTATAACAATGAGAACTACGAAGGAAAATTGGATACCATATACAGACGTTGAAATGCCAGAAATGGTCAAGATAATCACATATTTAAGTTACGAAATTAAGTAGAACACCTCACGACCACTGGACTTAACGAATACCTTGACATTAATACGATTAATAATAATACGAACTGTATTCACTAACTTGCATCAAATGTGGCAGTAATTGGATATTACTTTCTTTGCCACCCCCACCAGTTTCAACAGTGAATGTTCGATTACAGGCGAAACGTAATAAAAGCAATTTGATATCATGTAAAGCCATTACATAACCAGGACATATACTGAGTTTATGCTGTAAGGAGGATCAGTAGCGAATAGTGTTAAATGGAGCAAATACATAATGTTAAAAATTACAATATTATGAAAACAGCCCAAATTAATGGTCCAAAAAGTTTCATGCTTGCAACATGATGTGATACTCCTAGATTTGGTTACTCAAGTGATGGTGATCATTGACCCACATTGGTGAGGAGTCTCAAACTAGGAGGAAACAATTGCTTTGTGCTCCTCAACGTTTAATGATTCTTCAGCTGAAGTCAATCTGATACAAAAAAACTGTCTTAAAAAATACAATAATCTTTGCAAACTACTTTACTACACAAATATACTAAGAGGATTCACAATCGATTGATCAGTGAGTAATGACGAATATCATATTCATACAGTCCTTTAGTATTTACCAAGGTGGAATGTAGCCAATAGTCTAATTTATTCAGTATCGAATGCACTGTGTTAAGATGTTAGATGTTTTGAGATGATGAAAAACCCTGAACCTAAGCTTTGTACTAGTTGGCACTCATCAGCGAAGTGTATCTATAATCTCGGAGGAACCGATGTGAGCTTTTGACCTGGAACTTCATTGAAAGAATTTGATCAGCACTAAAAATCTAAACAAAAATGATATTGGTCAGTACTTAATGATCGATCAGTAGTAAATATCTCAGTCTTACAAGTTAGTCACTACTCGAATAGCTATAGATCAGTGGTGACGCACTAGACTATGAAGCTGGATGACGCGGAATCGGATATATCAGGGAGCACCAGTCTCCTCCAGATTACAGTTATACACTGCTAATAAATATCAGCTAGCACGGAACCAAGGTCAACCAGGACCTCCTTCTGACTATCGCCAACCACCTAACACTTCAAAAGGTTCGTTGGCTTCAAATGCAAGGATTTCTGGAAGAAAGGATCGCTATTCAGTCACTCAGATAATGCAGTAAAGCAAATTTTAATCGATGGTTTTCTGATAGTATTGATATAAAATATTGAAAAGTGAACAACTGTTGTCGTAAAAATATCTTTCATTAGAGTGCAACGAATATTTAGCGCAAATTTGTATAGTGTAGTCCTGTTTTGCACACTTTATCTGTAGTCTAAATTTTGGAAAACGGTGTTACCATATGTTAGAGTGAAGAACTGGGAGTTGCTTAAGTGGTACGCTACTCTGTGAAACGTCTTGTTTTTCTCAACCGAGGTACACATGAAACAAAAGTGATCGCATAATTAATAGAAAAACAAACATCGTATACGAAGAATTTCAAATCAGTAAAGGTCGAAGAAAGGTGATTGATAAATTCCTCCCAGATGACCTTTGATTAGTTCGTGAGTGAAAACAAACATGTTTGTTATATAGCATCTCTTCATTGTCATTTGTACAATTGTCATATACTCCTTTTTCGATCATTATCTGGTTCTTAAACGAGTGTATCACGTAATTAAACAATACGAATACTCTAACAGTAATATAATGGGGAGCACACAACTACTTACCATAATGAAATCCATGAAGTTGGCTAAATGTCCAGCGTAAACAGTGTCTGGAGCTTGTTGTTGTTTTACAGTTTTTGATGAAGTCGCCTTACCATCAGACGATGATGTTGTAGTACTACCGACAGTAGAACTTGGAACAGCAGCAGAGCTACTGGTTGGCGGATTCAGTATTGGTAAAATGTTATTACAACCAACGTCCCAATTATGTCGTTGAGCTACTGTCCATTCATTCTCTGATAAAGCTTTATATGACTAGAAAAATAATAATATGCAATAAATAAAAACACAATTCGTAATTATTTCGGATGAATTTATTTTATTAATTAGAACTGTTAGTATATGCTTATTTAGATTACATGCTCTGACAAAAGCCTTTAGCTCATCAATGTACACATACATGCTGAATGATAAGTATAAAAAAAAGTTTCAACGTTTAATCTGCACAACGTATCTAGTGAAATTCCAGTGACACGTTGAGAGTATATGGGGGGTTTTAAGTTCAATTCCTAATACAGTCTTGAATATGAACTAATGAGGCATCCCATAGAGGACGAAACAACTCACTGGTGTCTCCTTACTTTCAAAAGTTGTCTAAATAAGGTCACCGAAAACACTACACACATATGATCGAATCCCACACACTGAGTAGTCGATCAATGGTACAATGGTCAATAATGTCCTATTTGAATCAATTTCTTATACAACGCGATGGTTATAGTTCAGTGTTATCAGTTCTACACCACATCAATTGCATAGTTTGCAATGGTTTGTTAGCTAGTATCGGTTCGTGATGAAATTCATTTCCGAACTAATCAAATCTATGTAAGCAACCGTCTTAATTAAATAGCTTATAACTACGTCATCAACTGATTTTATTTAAGAAAGAAACATTAATACTCAATTCTAAACGGCCAGATTGCTATTGGCTTCTATTCTAAGCTATTACTGATTCAATCTCAAGCTGCTGGATTGCTCTATTACTGGGGGATTCAGCTGGTAGGTCATGATGAAACAACAAGTGCTAGTCTTGCTCTAAACTTGTCTGTTATACCATAGGACCATATTATGAACTGGCAAACCCTTTCCCTTTTTTCATCCACTCATAGTGTCGAGAAACAATACATGATGACATTCGAAAAATATGTGAAATATATTTACAAATATATACTGTTTTTCAAAAACAACTAGGAATACGTTACGTCCACTTACCTTTGTATGACATGAAAAATGTACAATTACGAAATTTGATAAAGTTGAATAACCATCAGGAATGTTTGATGGTAGACTGGTGAAATTAATCGCTGGTTCGCAACCTGTCATATAAATATTTTCTTCTAACGCACACCGACGAACATATACATAGATACCTAATGCTTCATTTGGAGCAATACGTAGTCCTTCATGACAGATAACACATGATAAACCTGTTTCTTCTTGAACAACTTCAGTCATTTTATTAAGTCTATCTGTTTCTACCATGGCAACCTACAAATGATACGAAAATGTTAAAAAGGCGAATATTTAAACAACAAAAAATACATTTAGTATTCGTTTAAAATCCGACGACTTAAGAAATCATTACGAATGTACTAATATATGGCGGCTTTACAACAAATATTATGTACAACGATCAGGTGAGGGATTGTATTACCACAGTATTATGATCGAACAAAATCCCACTGTCTTAGCACTAGGTCAAAGACCCTTATGGTAAAAAAATACTTTGGAAATGTATCGTTCGGTGTAATTCCTGAGATACCTCAAGACCCTGAGTTCAATTTCTGGAGAGGTCGTGTGTGTATACTGTTGAGGAACCTAATATTAAGACGAAACAGCTATTCAATACTGCATGTTTTTTAATGTTACCCCGACTGGAATAAATCTGTGACGAATATTAGCTACAAATTTAATCGATCTCCATGAAATTCCTTCAGAGACACTCATTAAAATTATTTTCTTATGATCAGAAACGTACAATCTGGAAAAAATAGTCAGATAAAAATTTGATTTAACTTTGAACCCTGGCATATTCTTTTTACAGATGTCTGTAAATGAAACATCACCCTCATTTCAAAAAGTTACGTTATACATATTTCCACATCTTATTCGCGAGAACAGGTTATCTCAGTAGAAACAATTGGTTCAAGAATAGAGTGAACATTAAGACATACATGTACTTAATAATCTTTCAACAGAATCAGGGAACTAACAGAAAATTCAATGGTGAAATCAAAATTAAGATCAATTTTCCTATTTGTAAATGTAGACATTCAAATAACAAGATCTTATTTCAAGGGTCCTATTGTAGAGTTATGGCTACGTGCATTGAAGGTTTTAGTTCCACTCCACTTGTTGCAATTTATGGATTTTCTGTGTTAATTATAACTTTATATCATTCTAAAATAGAACTCGATAATCAAAAGTCAAATTATTTTTCTTAAATGATTGACTGATGAGATGTAATTGCTGAACATTTGCTTCGGAAAGCCAAAAAACAAGATAAACATCAAGAAAAAACAACGTGGAACTTAGCATATGTGTTTAGAACAAAACCACAACACTACATTGACATAGTGGGATGGAATTATTATAGAAAAAGGAGAAGTATTAGTGGCATTAATAATAGTAGAAAAGACTAGGTATACAACAAAAGGTATAACGAGCTTTCAGGACTCAGGTCAATAGGGAAAACAAAGTCTGAATGGAACTACACATTGGAGACGATTTTAAGCTATCTCGCACAGTTTCTAACCATTGATGGCGATTATCACGTGGATCATGATCAAGTAGTCCAGACCTATTTACATAGCTCAGTCAGGTTCTCATTGACTTCATGTAGTGGTTCTTCCAGCTTATTTCTACATCAGAGAGCATCGCCTGTTGAGATAGGCAGTAGTTGAGCGTAAATAACACACGTCCCAACTACCTCAAGCAATGAGCATTCACTACCTTGTCAGTCAAACTGTCACCTTCAGTCAAGTAGTCTATGTCTAACCTGAGAAATGCTTTCTCAGTGGTCTACAAAATACAGAAGCTACAATTATAATGCATCCTGGTAGACATCAAGGATTACTTTTTATATTTCTTTTATTTGTCGATATATTGGAATAAAAAACAAAAAAAAGCTTACTTGTCCTTTTTCATTAACACGCATATTGAGACTACGTAAACGTTTTTCACGCATATTCTGTGCTAATGAACGTGCACGTCGAAGTGTTGCATCACGAAGATTATGAATAACTTGACCAATTGTAGTAGTAGAGTTTTTCATAGATACATTAATCTTATTACCGTCTTCTTTATTGGCCCAATCATTTAACATATCTTCAGCTAAAAGACCAACACGTCCAGATAATTTACTAGTTTCTAATTGATGAAATAAACAAAGTAATTGATATGCTTCAATTCGGGGTCGATCTGTCTCAACTAAACATTCAGGTTGACTTAAAATTGTTGCCTCTTGATCTCCATCAACACAAACGTGTAATAATTGTAATACATATGGTAATGAAGGCTCAGATAAGAATTTAGTAACTTCAGGATTAGTTGTACTAGGGATAAATTGAAAAAAATATGATGAAAAACGACATAAGTACTTCATAAATCATTCTATCAATTGTTTATACATAATGTAAGAGATACATAATGAAGAAATACGTGTATAGACAAATGTGTTTTCTAGATTCTGGGCTGAACTTACATTATGCCATAGCTTTTAGATATTACACAGCTTACCTAGAACAATAACTTTACTGGTAAAACTATAATTCATCATGAGAATATGACAACAGTATAGAAGCTAAAAACATTTCATATTGTTCATGTGAAATATACAAATTATGTAAGGTCTTTGAATAAAAAAAACTATTAACCATTATCATAACATAAACGTCAGCTGTTTGTTACAAATTATTACACAAGATGGTACGAAAGCTTTTGAAAGTGATTTTAAACTTTGATAGTGTAAAATATTTCTTCGTTGATAATAGAAAGACCCTGTTATCATTATGACCAAAATTATCAAAGATTACAATCTCCATATAATACTTCTTTGGTGATTATCTCAAACATGAGATGAGACAAATTCAGATGTTAACAATAGATATGAATTTATGGTGAGACTATAATTTATGGAGGAACCAATCAGATATAAGATAACAGGTCTTGGGTTTTAGCGCGAAATTCATCCATCCATTTGGCTAAATAGCGTTTTGGCATTTTAGCTGTTGTCAGTTAGTGATGAAAACCCTAAATGTAATTCCTAGCCCTAACTATCAACTTCAAATTATGATTCTAATTCCTCACACTACTTTATAACCTTACTTTAGTCCTAGTTAGTAGGCGGACATTCTCAAAGTCCCTTAAGGGTCGCTCAAAGGTTATCCATAAATTGTAATCTAACCGAGTTTACATGTATTGTGTTAATTGTAACTGTGATATGAGGTTCAATGATTAATGATTTTCAACTCCAGTCAATTTACGATACAGTATGACAGTCTTCTTTGATCCAAACTCTAATTACCCAGTGAATGATTCACAGCTATCTAGCTCTGTAACTAACAATACAGTCCTGTGTGTGAGAGAGAGAGAGAAACATCAAAAATCATACCGTTCAACTATAAACCTCTCATAGGTCAAAGTAAATAATATTTTGAAGTTATATCAACTACCGTTACATAATTGAACTATGTTTCGAACGAAAACCGGATTGCTGGAAGTAAGACGAAAAATATATTTGATTTCAAATTCATATACAGAAACGGTAGCGCAATTACACAAGGTTAAATTTCAAAAAATATACAGTGGTAGACGACTTCAAAGTTTGAAGAATATGGATCTGTAATGAGAAATGCACAGTAGATTTATTTGATGAAATAACGACTCATAATTACCCCCCTTAAGTAAAATTCAATAATCTAATTTCTACACAAAGTGTTTGTTACAATTAACATTTCAATGTAAGTATTTTACAAAATTAACATGACAAAAAAACAGTAACTTACTTGGACATTGAACTAGTAGTGGTTATAGATAATGATTCATCAGAATTATTACTGTTATCTATATAAGATAATGGATACGTAGACCATAAGAAATGTAGACTAGTTTGTAAAAGCATTGCATTTTGTTTTACTTTTCGCTTAAATAATACACCATTATAACTAGATTTTGGTATAGCAAATAATAATGAACAACAACAGTCCAGTAGAGCCACTTCAAATGTATTAAATTGAGCTGATGGTCTAAAATACAAAAATGAACAGAAGACAAGAAAAAAACATTACTCTTTGGTGAGATTCTCAGATTGGAATACCTTCTCAA
Organism: Schistosoma mansoni; assembly: GCF_000237925.1. Classification (NCBI taxonomy): domain Eukaryota; kingdom Metazoa; phylum Platyhelminthes; class Trematoda; order Strigeidida; family Schistosomatidae; genus Schistosoma; species Schistosoma mansoni. The sequence continues at coordinate 9,870,970 of NC_031495.1, forward strand.
GTAATATTCTCGTGAATGTCATTGACCTATTCTATCTGATCACTAACTCATGTTTAGATTCCTGCGCACCTATTAAACCGTACAGGTTTAGTAAACCTAACGAATTATTTATACCAATTAAATATCGTAATAAATTGTGACGCCTACTGAAATGTTACTTTAGGTTAAACGATTTCACGGTAATTGCACAGGTGAATATAATTTTCTAACCAAATTAAAGAAAAGCACTGGTTAAAGCCATTGATGAGGAGTTGTTAGCGCTTAATGATAGCTCAAACTTAATTCTCCTTTTCAATAAACGCGTTAGAGCAACTCAAAATGGGGATATACCATACATCCTGCACAACGGTACTTTTATTAATGACTCTAAAACCATTACAAACCTTTCCGGTGATATTTTTGTAAACAATAATGAATTCTTAGATGGAGCTGTTTCAAAAGTCATGCATATGACTAGTAACTCAATAAAATCTATTTCTTTTACTTAAGAATTAGTAAACTATAAAGTACCTTAAGGTTTCAAACAGTTATGCAGTAGACGGGATATCATCCTTTCGATATATGGTGGATCTGATATTCCACCACTTCTGAAACCGTTTACCCTCTTTCTCTCTGTAGACAGGTATTTACCCTCACAGCTAGAAAACCGCATATATGATACCATGCTACAAATCTGGAGACAAGACAGTCATTAAGAATTATCGGCCCATAAATATTACTTCAGTTATCCCTAGGGCTATGGGAAAAATTGTTGGTGAAGAATTCTTGGACTATTTGCTCACTGAAAAACTTATCGCTGATTCTTAATATAGTTTCCTTAAAACTCGATTGTGTTTGATCTGCCACTTTGACTTCTTCAATTTAGACTTTACTCAACGGAACCGAGAATTGGTGCTATACTCTGACATTTTTAGGGCTTTCAATATGGATTATTACAAGCTTCATATGGGCAAACTCGGATTTTACGGGGTCAAAAACCCTCTACTTGTTTGGTCTAATTCTTTCCTTAGTCACTGATAACACCAAATAGTAAAAATGAACTCCTCCTTGCCATATGCTGTCCCGGCCAAAAGTGGCGCGATACAATATGCAAAACTGCATCAGTATGGAGCTCAACAAAGTAGCCCAGTGGTGCTCAAAATGGCAGCTGGAGTTTAACACAACCATATGTAGATGTATTTGCTCTGATAATACTTCACTCAACCTATATCTTATTATAAATGATAAGGTGTTATCCAAGTTACATATAATAGTGGACTTAAGAGTCAGGCATTCCTATAATTTGTCCTTCTCTGAGCAGGTCTTGAAACAGACCTCCAGGTCTCAACGTCTTCTAGGCTGTATAATTCGTAATTTCTATAACAAGTCACACATTTTAATGACCAAAGTATATGCTTGTTCACTCCTAGAATACTGCATGTTTATTCCTAAAAGTGTTCGTACAAAGGATAAATTAAGGTCAGGATCCGTTCAGAGACGATTTACACATCGCTTACTTGGGATTGGTTGTACCTTAAACAATAAGTTCAGATGTAATAAACATGAACTCGTCTCTTTATGGAAGAGGTAACTCAAAATAAATCTAACCTTCAAAACACTTAATAAAATGTCTTTTATATCAAATGAAAAAATTTAGTATAAAGAAACTCTTAGTTACAGCATTCGTAACTTTTTATCATTAATGAAACCATCTCATTCTAAATCTTCTCTCCATATGAATTACTTTACCAGTAAATTTTACAAACTCTGAAATAATGTGCTTCAATCTGTCCATGATACAATCACTGTCATTTTTGTTGTTGCATCAATGCTTACTTCTCTAGAAATGTCTTAAATGTGTATATCCCATTCTACAAGTGAGATTGTAGGAACTCTAAATATTCAATAGTTTTTATCAATGAGCTCACTAAAAAAAAACCTCCCTACATGCTGATACTTTATACTAATACCTCCCTGGTAATCTTAACTAATTTGAATAGTATCTAACACGAACAGTATATCGAAAAACAACCTGGTACATGTAATCTGGTAGACCTGACCGACCTATCGTTGTAAATATTGTATTTTTGTTCTATGCTCTATGTTACCATTTTATTTTCTTTAGTTGCAAATGATTACCATCAATTCGTTAGGGTGCAGGAAATGACTTTAAGTACACCGGTCATCTATCAATAGGATATCGACTTCAAAATAATTTAAGAAATCCCGGCTGATGCCTTTCATTGCTGTAATGCGTGTGAAAAATGTATGAACTAGAACAGTCCAAACAATAGAATATCCCATATTTCATGTACAGTCAATATTACTATCTATATCGAGCTGTTCATGTCTATAAACTGGGATGAATTCTGTAATTTTTATTTTCAGAATATATAATCATTATTATCAAAATTAAAGAGGCAAATGTGTAGTGATAAAAAGAAAATATTTGAAAAAAATATTAATTTATAGTTTATATCACACAGAGGGATTTTAGCTAAACGGCTTTTGAGAATCGAGCAGTACCGGATAGTTGTTTTATCCTAGCATGGGACTCCTCAACAACAGTGCGCATCTACAACCCAATCGAGAACCGAATGGAGGGACGATTGACTTTTAGATCACTGAGCCTGGATTCGATCGTATACATGTACAACTTCAATCAATTCATGAAATTACGCAATCATCTTCTAAAGCCATATATGTGTATCTGCCTCATACTTGACAGAGCTGGATTCTGTTGGTCGCGGTTTGAAACTAAAACTCCGAGTATTACTTCTTAAAATTTGTCACTAGTGACCACATCACCGTGATTACTATGGGAGGTTTATCTGACTGTCGGATTTTGTAGTTTACACCACTAACTGATTTTTACTAGACAATCACTAAGAACAATCTCGATGGAATCCCAATAGTAATAAAATTGTTTACCAATCGTAGTGTAAAATATAAGATAAACAAACAAACGGTACATAGTTGGGGACCAAAACGAGAGAAAGTTCTGAACCAAAGTTTTGTATCCTTTGGGATTCTTCTTCCCAGTTACCTTGAAGAAACCGGTATTTCCTTCATAGGTTTTGATCTCATGTTATCTAATTCCACCATCAGAAACCTTACTGTCGAACTATTTAAGCCATGAGTGACGGTTACATTGATTTATATTAACACAAAAATGAAATAATGACAACTATTCAAACTTGGGATGCTTGGATATTGATAACATATGAAATTCTTAAACTTAAAGGATTCATATATGAAATTCTATCGAAAATTTATTAGGGGGAAAATTATAAAACATGGGAAGTATTCGACTGCAGAGGAAAAATATCCATCTACTTGTTGAAGGTCATTTAGTCATCTCAGACGTTGGAATTCGCATCTTTAAAAACTCCCCACCTGACGATTAAAACACGAAACCATGAATAGATTACTTCTATGTATGGTGAGCCATTCTTCATGTCGTCCAGTGGGAAAATATCTACACGACGCTATCACACAGAAGATAGTCTAAATCCATAATGTTTAAACAAAAGTTGGAAACAGTTATAGATGAGACATAATAAACAGTCAAGCTTGTTGCCAGTGACATTCAGATAAACTACAATATCGCATATGTAATTACTGGACGAATACCACAATGAGTTAGAACATAATTTTGCGTTTTATCTAGTTCTGACACGACCTTAGTAAACATTTATCTGTTAGACTTATTTATTTATTTATTTGAACACATAAATATTGGTGCAAAGGAGCACCAGATATATATGCACCACACAAAAAATTGACATTTCATTTTAATTGTGTGAGGGCTATGACAATGCCCGGGTGCCCAGACCGAAAAAGGTGGTTTTCTTAGGTGGCCACACCCCGAGCCTTCGACCTGAAGGCCTGACCCACAAGGTAGTGGAGCATAGTGAGGAAATGCAGTCCCATGGTAGCCGATGATTAATAATTGGTTCATACGTCATTTGGTACTGGGGCCCATGTGTACCATTGATTTGGAATCGAGGCTTCCCAATTCCCCTAGGTGGACTCACCGTGTCCATCGGCCCGGTTAAAGCGTCCCCAAATGCCCTGGTACGGCCGAGAGTGGGGAGGGCCTTCCATCTCTCTAGAAATGCTCTCACACGGCCACACGTATACAGCCTCTGATAGGGAAGTCCTACTCACTGCCTTCTCGTGACGGAAGTGTTGTTTACAAAATCTATTGGACTACTATAATTGAATCGACAAAACAATTCTTTTTCAAATAATTGAACACACTCACTTTAATTGATCTAAATTAATTTTTAAAAATTCGATTATTGCATCCATTTTCTCTTCATCAGAAAATGTCATCAGACCAAGTAGACGTGCGACATCCACACTAATATTTGGTATATTCGGATGGGTTGTGATAAAGTTCAAAAGGAACTTAATTGAATTCAAATCAGCTGAATTCATAAAATCTTTGGAAATAAAAAAATTTCGAGAGAAAAATAGAAGAAAACAGCATTCTTAAAATGTTGCGTAAGCAGATAGAAGGATAGTTATTGCAATAACACTTACAATAATAAAATATAAATACAAGCAGATTAATCTAGAACTCAATCAAAGTACTTTTGAAAGAATGACATGAAGAAGTCTCTATATGCATTCCCTTCTTGTGTTGAACTGTTATCAATAGCTTAAACGTTCGTGTATTTGGCCATTTGTGCAAGTTCTTTTAGTAGTGTGACAGGTAAAATCAATCTATGTATAGTGAAAGCTAGAGTATATTATCCCGATTCGGGCAACCTTCGGAGACAAGAAGATGTTCGTGTGTCTTTAAAAGTTTGAGTTTACAAAGTACCAATGAAAGCATTTCAGCTTTAAATTTGGGGAAACCTGACCCCCCTTCTCTGGGCTGAGAATGACTGGATACTCTTTGTGTTATGCTGCCGTTGTGTTTAAATAAATCCTGACAACTAGTGAAAAAACCATGCAAGTAATGTTAACGTTCGGCGACATATATTCGGGTGAAGGTAAGTGTTACCACTTTAAAATGGTAACTTCAGTGGTTCGGACAAGTTTTATGAATGTTGTTTCAGTGGCTTCCAAACCCTGGATTATTTACCGATACTGGGACTGGTTAGAAAAAGCAGAGACGTAGTCAGTTTATGACATGGAGTCATGCTAGGTAGAAATGGCGACTGCAGATCCATCAAGACCACCCAGTTGCAGTACTGGAGATGGAGCAACTTAGTGGTTTACAACGTTATCAGAAATGTCTTAGAATAGATTTAATTCCCGATAATATGAATAAATAACTGATTCATTATTAACATGGTTAGATTCCATACGTCACAACTTGCTTGTTTTGTTTAATTTATTGAAGATAGACTAATCAGTGAAGGAAACCAAACTGATTTCTATATCATTATTATTGTTAACTATAAATAATTGCTGTACATTCACTAACCTGATTGAGACAATTCACAAGAAGAACTCATAACATTTAATTTGTTATCAACTAATTCAAGGAATGATTTCAATACTGCAATTAAACGTTTGGTTATATCTTCAACGACATCTGTCGATTGTTGAGGATGACGAGCTTTCTGTTGATTTGATTGAAGACAAATGATAAGAGTATGGAGTAATCTAGGTATAGCTCTACAATCAATGAGAGAAAACGAAAAAGGGTCAGTAGAAGGTTTGAGGCAAATAATATTTTATGCTCTTCCTGATTAACTAAATGATACAACACAGTAGTGACAAGATTTTTGGTTCAACGTATAGACATCGACGTCCTAATAATATCTTAGTCTTTTAGAAAGACAGGAAATATGAAAGAAACCTTGTTTTACGAGTTAGCCGGTACATTAAAAAAATAGGGGATTTGTGAGTGACCTTGATATTCTACAAGTCTCTGGAATCATACTAAACTAGGAAAGAAAATCGGTTCTAAAACTTCTGTTTCCTTAATTTAAAATTCGAACTTTCAAGTTTTCAATCTCAAAACTCCACCATCATGAACCGAAAACCTATATTCCTTGGAATAGCCCTTTATAATTCTCTCATTTATTCCATAAACTTTTTAATGTTAATTTATTATCTGTTCTCTATGGTTATCGTGCGCAACCATCATGCACACAAAAGCTGTATGAAGTTTTAGTCTTTGCACAAGTATAAGTAAAAACGTTCTTGCAAAAGTTTGATTTTCCATTTTCTTTTGTCGGGTGGTATTGGCATAAATACAATTAGAGCGTATTGGTTGTATAACAGTAGTAGAGTAGCCTCTACACTTCTCCCTGCTGGAGTGAAACTCTTTATCAGTCTGTAAATTAAATTTTAATCAAATAGATATGAAATATACAGTAGAAGTAGGTTATATATTTGTTTCCAATCACTTGACACGACAAAAAATGGCTAAGATTTTTATAATTAATGACTGTGTAAGGTTGAAACTCGTCAACAAAATCAGTGAAACACAATAAGAAGGAACGGAAGCCAAAAAGAATAACCTACTTAATATCAGGATCAGTAAGACGTTCTATGCAAGCTGGTGTTTTTAAACAATACTCCAGTATATGAACAATCACATCAATCAAATCACGATCATGAAATGCATTCTGTGAACTAGCCAATCGTTTCAATAAATCACTTAACCCATGTGGATGTGTAACCAGTACAGAGAGATAAGAATATCGTTCAGGTGGGATTTGTTCTGAAGATAAATTTTCGACATATGGTAGATTGTCATTTTCTAGTCCAGGTATACGATATCGCAAACGCATAGGTTTATTCACCTAGAAAAAAATTATTATAATTTACATAAACACTTACAAAGAAGTGGCTAAAATGACAATACGATAAAGATATATATTTTTAATGTTAGAGATATTATAGAAGTCAACGTTTTTTGATTTTGAAGCTAGTTCATACCATAAACTGTCACTCGAACGGTTAATCATAAGCGCAAAGTATAACCTGGCACGTATGTGCATCAGTTTAAGTCACCATAACATATCAGCACAGCTAGATGAAACTTTCAGGATAAATGGCACAGTAGTAAGAATAGTAGAGAACATCACACATCGACAATGTAGTTCAAGAAGAAAGAATGAATTTGTGAGCCAAAAACGATAATTTTAAAACTCCAAATCTAAGAGAAAACAAAGTATCTGCAATGGCACCACTGCAAACAATCCCAAGCTACGTCACACACTACCGACAGCAACGTCTTAAGAGTGCAGAGTCAACATATCAAGAAAGAAAGACAGTATGTGACCGACTCCCAAATCGCCGATTTTACTCTCAATACAGTTTCTTCTTCAGATAATTCAAGTAGAAGTATTCTTCTAGTGTGAGCAATAGGGAAATGACGCCTGCCCAAGCATTTCTAAAAGTACACAAGATTGCCTTATTACATCACGAACCGACTTACACAGAGGCAACCATTGAGGATTAGGAAGCACTCAAATACTGTTTTGTCCTCATTTAGGACCCCCCTAACAGTGCGCAACCACGAAACCATTATCGATCAAAGCCAGAATCTTCAGGCCTCATGAGCAGTGCGTTACCATTATAATACTTTGTTGGCATACAACCACTTATGTTAAATAAGGAATAAATGGCGAAGGTGGGATTTTGATGACTACTTTACTATATATATATAAGGAAAAACCTTATCGGGATAATGAGTTCACAACAATAATGCTAAACAGAAATCTGCAATGAATGCTTAGAGAAGCCATTAAAAAAGTATTCACTTACATTATTTCGATTAGCACACCATATTTGGGTGTAGACATCGTGAAGACGTAATTGAGGCATAAGTATTTGTCCTTCACACACTATTTCTAGTCGCATATCCGTTGTAAGATTATTAGCATAGCATATAAAATCAATCAGATTGTGTATACGTGGACCTAAACCTCGAGTATCAGACCTTTATAAACGTATAAAATAAAATAGAATAACCGGAAGAGATGACATGCATGGAAAGTAACAATTTAAATGTCACATTAAAGTTGTTATGAAATAGAATATGATGGACAACTAGTTCTTTACTTTATCTGTAATATCTTGTGATTGAGGTTAGGTAAGGGGTTACGGAAATTGTTAAGCACTGAACGATTGAGATTATTTTTCATATGAAGGGCTCCTGTGATGAACTTGAGACACAATAACTCTTCGCTGTTAATAATCCACACACTAATGAGAAACAAAAACGGGTCTTTCAGGATAGCTTTGTATTACGAACAGAAGTCAAAAATTGAAAAGGAATAACTTTGTTGATATAGTTACAAGTGGTGGTCTTGGGACACAACAAAATTAGGGAACAAAAAGTGACAACGACCAATCGAATAACAGCAAAGATCATCGAAAAAATATGGGCTAGATAATTGTCATAGAGGTTATCCTTCAAAGAAGGAACGAACAAAAAATTAGATAACTTGAACTCTTTAGTATTAACATAAACCTAGGCTGTAATAAACGAAACAATAAGGTTGCATCAAAGGAACTAAAAAGGGAGTCGTGAAAAATTGCGATGAAATTTTTAACTATTCCGATATTGAGTTAAGTGGCTCAAGTGTTCGACTTTCACCTACTAGGTCGCATATTCAAGCTCCATCTACTGGCTTCGGTTTAAACAGCCGTGTAGTATTATAATCCCTCACATTTAAAGTGTGGTTCAAAGTCGAGTAAGTGAATGTTTATTTGCTGAGTCGAGCCATCATTATTATAATTCTCAGGCAAATTTATTTTTCTAGCATCAAAATAAGTTTGGCAAACAATGAAAAGATAATTTGATAAATAATATCTAAACTAAAATTTAAATAAACAAGGAAAAAACTTACGAAACTCAAGGCGCTCCATAAGAAATAAAAAAAAAATTATAAAATGGTTTTACGATATACACAATGAAGCAAAAACAAAATGACAACAATAACTTACGGTAAAATTTCAATTCTTGATCTAGCTAATAAGTAATCTTCATGTGGACGCCATACTTCCAATTTAATTTGGAAAACTGATTGGTCAGTATCTAACGGACAGACTGGTGTACATAGACGTTGTAATAAATAAGTGGCAGATCGATGATCATCAATCGGATATTCAGCTAAGACATCTAATACAGTCTGATATAAAGGGGGTAATAGAAAAAAGGAAATTCGGTGTATATTGCGAGACTATACATAGGTTCTCACAGTAAATAATTAGGAAGACAAAACAAACAAAACTGATAACAATTAGATATTTTCGAGTTAAAAATAATCAGCACAACATTTTAACTCAATCTTTTTAGAAAAAACGATTTTTGACTAATAGCGGAATCGAAGACACGCATCTCGTTTTATATACTTTCGAATATTCTCTTGTATTTTAGTTCGTTTATTTTCCTATTGTCAATCTTCTCCATTAACGGTACACTGGTGAATAAAAAAAAAGGAAAGTCTAGAGATACCATAAGTTTTCCGTCCAAATTCATGTTCTATACTGTCATATCTAAAGTTTAGATTCTTGCCATACCGCGTACTACTTGAACACTCGAATTCTAGAGCCCTCCAAGTCGCATATGAGGAGATAGAAGATGAGTGAGAAGTAATGTTATTCCAAACAGTATCAAATATGGTACAAAACTCTCAGGTATTTATAGTTTTCAGTAAAAACGAAATCATCATTACAGTCACCAATCCGCATACACTGGTTTCTAGAATCTGCACAATACGGAAGCTACATGTCGAGATTCTGAAATGCTCTTGTGAAAGATGATTGGATGGAATGTCTTCGGCTCTTTCTGAGCTTCCTTGAGTTCACCCGTGGGCCTTCCTCACGTAAATCATGAAAAAGTGAAATCGAAGAAATCTTTATTGTTTCTGATAATTTTCGGAGAAGTTATGAGAATCAGACCAACCACATTCGAGTTTTACGGTATGGAGAATTATAGAGAGACGAAACCCGGAGAAGAGAAATTTCTGGCCTGTAAACTTAGAGTAGATTTGTAATGTGTTTGATTCAGTAAGTTAAAAAAGACCATAAATGGCTGGTGTGAGTAATCCCTAATGTTCCATTTCTCTTAAGGAAAAATTAGTTAATAGTTTTTCTGATCTTACATTCATACTCTAAGTTTTTAAAATTTTGTAATATCGTTCAACAACAAGTTCATTTTGTAGATAGAATTTGTCACATCCATTGAAATTAGCCCTTGTCCTTTGTTTGGATCACTTGTGATCGGAAGGTTATCTAATTGATGTATATAAAATGAGTTGATTAAAGTGAGTTTATTGATTATTTACTTTTTATAGCTACATCAATCTGGTTATTACCCATGATGTGTTTTTTACATATGGTAGGATATTCCATCCGTAGGTTTCATGATTAATTTGATAAGGACCTTACAGAAGAACACCTAAGGTGTGGGTTACTTATATTCATATAAGTGATATATAAAGATGGTCAGGTATATAATGCATTTCAGTAGAAGACTGACAAGGAAAGAACAGGAACGGAACGCAATTGGTATGAAAATGTATGAACAATGAAATCAGAGAAGATGGACTGATATTTGCGAGAGGAACGATGAAAATTGAGACAATTGATTGTTATTTTGCAAATTAACTGTTTACACTATGGTTGTCAGATTTTAGTGGGATAGTCTGTAATTTTCGTGTCAAATACATTTGATTGTCCCTACAAACCCATCTATAAAATTTTTTTCATTTTGTCAATACAATAACCTTTCTTAAAAATCAAAAGAATAGTGAATATTTTTTAACAACTAAGAAAATACAAACATGAACTTACAGACAGAAATTCTTTAATTTGTATACCAGAAACACCAGTCAATTCAGCAAGCATAGAGTCAAATACAGTTTGAGCTTTAACAGTACAATCGGCACGTTGAAATACCAAATATCTTAATTGAGCACAAGCCGGTAATAAAACATGTAGCAACTGATTTTGTTGTGATCTTGTCAATTGTTTCTAAAAATAATTTTTTTAATATCAAGAGTTAAAAGAAATTTCATTTAGTAATAATAACTATTATTATTATAGGTATATGTTTGAGAACGGAATAATTTTAAGATTAACTTGAACTATCTTTTCAAACAACCAAATTTATTCTTTTCAAATTTCACCACATTAACACAGAAAGCTTGACCCACACGCCTTCATATAACAAATGTCAGGTTTTTTACACCAAATTAAAGAAACATCTTTGACCTAAAGAGCGTTGTTACTAATAGAATCAGACTTATTTTGGTTGTACGAAATATTTTTCTATTCACACAGTTGAAATCATGAGCTGATTTTAGCTAAACCCTCAGTGAAAACCTGAAAGCGCCGGGGCGTTATTTCATCTTGGTATGCTACTCTTCAGCGATACGCACTCACGAACCCGCACGCGGGGATCGAGCAAAGAAACTTCGGTCTCGTGCACGAACGCTTAGCCGCAAAACCATCGAACCGACATCCAACGATGTTAATATCTGACCTAAAACAATTCATAATATTGAGCAACCCCCATTCATTCCCTGAAGTAGATAACTGTCTCACACTCGACACTGAGTGAACCCCACTGGTCACTGAAAAGAATAATAGGCTCACTTGGTGTTAAGTGAATAACTAAAATAACTATCAAGTAACAATGTGTGATTTCTCAAAAATAACGACTCATTATCCGTAAAAACTAATTACATTTGACCATATTATCAATTCTAATCAATAGGTAACAGGAATTAAATTCTACCAACTAAAGAGTTATGTAATTTTATTTCTTCTAATCACTTAACTGGTGACCTATGATGACAACTTACTGATTATTGACTGAAGAATAGTGTCAGGTTTGTCTAGTCCTTTAGTGCTAACCGTATTCTACAGATCAAGTTGTAATGTGATCACTAGTTAAAGTGACTCAATACTACGTGCACTACATACTGATGTAAAACGGTTGAAGATAATTAGTAGCAAACCCTGGATAATAAATACTAAGGACTAAAAAAACATGATATAGGTCACGATTCATTGATACACCACCAATGGGAAAACTCAATTTGTTCAATACAAATTTTTTCAACACAATAATATCCTTTGAAAAAAAATCCAGTGTGGTAATTTTTGAATTACTGACTGAAATGAATCAATTTTAACTCACTAGCTATAATATTATAATGATAATAATAAGAACTTACGAGTGGTTTAAGTACGCTTAATAAATCTGCGACTAAAGCGATTGCATAACCAGGAGCACCTCCATTACATGAACCAGAACCACTAATCGGACTCAAGGTAGCAGCCATTAATTCGTTCCAATATCCGACAGGTACCGATTCAATACGAGTTATTTGGAGGAGTAATTTTCGCATTAAAATTCTTACATATTCTATAATATATTTATATATGAAGTAAATAATCCATGTAAATTAAAATACTCCACTGAAGAATGAAGGGGTGAAACTGTGAGATATATAATACAGATTGATGAATTTAAGATATTAACCTCTTTAAATATATCCACTTCTGTCATTGGTATAACTGTGTTCAATAAACATACGGTTAGATATCAACAGTCCCTGTTGTAACTACTCTAAAACTCAATTTTTTCCCTAACATTCGAATTAATGTTAGATGAAAAATAATGTTGAATAACACATGGACAAATATTTCAAGTTGACAAAAAATTATAAAAACGACTAACCTTGTTTACTTATAAATTTCCTAAAGTAAACCCAAAACTACCCACATTGCTCTGAAACGTCGCCAACCGATCGATAGAAATCAGTAAACATTAAGGAACAAGAAAATACTAACTTGGTTACCACACAGTGATTAATAAAGATGTATTTCTTACAGGAGTTTAGTTAGTAATTGTATAATTTCATAAAATAACTCCACAAATAGCCCGATTCCATATAAATTTTCTGCTGATAATGTTTTTTAGAAGATCAGTGAAAGTTTTACGATTAAACCATCTAGGTCGGAGAACGAAACTCTATCAAAACATACGGTAAGTCTCTGACCGCGGCACCACGTGGCATAGGTGCAGATTAATACGAAAGAACACATTGTTTTGTGATGTGCACTAACTTCGCATTTCACCACAAAAAGATGATGTTATCAAATTGAAAAATGGAAACAACCATCGAGTATATATATCAGTTTATTAAAATGATTATTATTAATATGATGAGATGTAAACAAATCTCAATGAAACCAATTAATGACTAAATGACTCCACCTATTTCGATACTGTAATGAGTAACAAAATCATTTAAATAACCGAAGTTAAACTAACCTAAGAAGTTTCCTTTAATTAATAAATAAGGTATGTAGGGTGATTTCGATATAATAAATCCATTCTGTCCAGAAGTGGATATATTACTATTATTACTAGTAGTAGTGGTAGAACTATTTGTATGGTGTTTTTGTTTACGTCCAGTTGAAATGTGTTCTGATGATTCCAATGTAGTTAGCTGACGAAATTCTGTGACAAAGATATCTCCAGCAGTTGTGGTGGAAAAATGTGTAGAAGAACTGTTACGTGCTGAGGTTGCTGCTGACGCCGCTGATGATGATGATATTGATGCTGAGGGCGTCGTTGTACGTTCAGTAAGTAATAAATATGCATCACGTCTCGATGATAATTCGTCCAATCGAGGAACACAAATTTCAGTAAGAAATCTTAATACAGCACATCGACGCTTATTGAACAAAATGTTTAAACTATTATCACAGTTTGTATTAACGAACGGATTACTACTACCATTATCATTGTTACTACTAATACCATTGGCATTTTCTTCAAAAACCTGTTTTGGTACAATATTTGATGTAATAGCTAGCAACAATTTCATACAGTCATATACTCCTCGTGCATTTGAATCTGGTGGTGAAAATAGAATTTTGGTAAGCCAATTATCGGAAGACAAACGGTCAGCCTTGATGAAAGCTAGTAAATAAGTAAAACAAAACAGGGATAAATACTAAGAAAAAAAGATGAAATACGGGTGTACACTTGTAGACTACGAATACATAAAGCGTAATGGTAGTCAATTACATGTATATTTAACTGGAAATGGTGTTATTCAGTCATCAGTATTTCAATTCACTAACCCTAATTTATTCTCATTTGCTAGTTCGGATTTAAATTGTAATCGATTTGAGTCACCTGGTACTTTATATTTGTGATATGCTGAACAAACCAAGTGTTTCGAAGTCGAGTAAAATGTTAAGTGAAAGTGCCGGTAAATTGTTCACCTAATCGAGATTGTGAAGCAATCAATGATCTTAGAGTCCTGTTCATCATAACAAAGTGAGTACCAGTTGTTACTAGTTGATGCATCATAATGCTATACAGATCAGTACTATATAACCAGAATAGCTGGAAAAGATTTAGGAAGACATTTATTTAGTGGGATTCAGGGATAAGTGAAATTACTTGCCAGTTTCAAAACAAAATAATGAACGGTGAGAAATAAGTAATAACATTGGTACGTCCATCAAGAGACTACTAGGTAAAAATGGTAAACCGATTGATGAGGTAGTGAATCTACCTTAATTAAGTTAGTTGGGACATATGTTACTCATGTCAACCCACCGACTACCTCAATGCGCGATGATGGCTAATGTAGAGGTAAGATGGAAAGAAGATTGAGGTGGCTAGACCAAAACATGAAATCAGTCTATGAAGACACTAACTATTGAACTAAGCCATGTAGGAAGGTTCAGATTACCTGATTAGGGGTCCACGTGATTAACATGATCAGTAGTTAGAGACCGAATGATCTGGCTCCAAATCGTTTGTATTAGCACAGATGAATTCACTCTGTTTCGAAGTATTCCTAGTAAAAGTTCATAGAGGGTCAGAAAACACCTAGGAACATTCCATTCAATCAGGGTTGGATAGAAGCTTCTCAGAAACATATAAAAAGTGAAGAGTCACGTATCAAATTTCCAACTGAATATTTCTACATCTACCATTTTTACTATGGTTCCAGAAACTCCCAGGGTCGTCTGTAACTTTGTAAATACCCTCGTTTTTTCTGCAACTAACCTCGGAACAAAAGGTTCCTTTCGCACTTCGCGCCTTTTTTCTTGCATTCAAATTGCTGTGTAGATTTTGTCTGGGTTTATTAGAAGCGACTAGGAAATCAGATCAGGATTTCAATTAAAAAACTTATCAGTAAGTAACTGTAACCGTACCACACTTTAGTGATCTATTCATCTACTGATCAACTGCTTGATAGGAAACACAAATCCTACTTCAAATTAATTGCGTAATAAGAAAGTATATAATATAATATTATGACAGTAAGTTGAAATCAGTCACATCATAACTATAAATGTTTCTTAGGAAGTTGAGAACTTTCGAAAATATGGCTCCTTTAAAAATAAAAAAAGATAAAAAAAAACACTTCTCACTTACAACAATTTGTTGTGGATAAACGCCAATATTTTGCCCAACGTTTCATTTCAATAATGCTTTTCCAACGTGTTGCGAAACGTACAACTGAATTAATTTGTTTAGCGTTTAATTCTTCTGATATTGCTATTTTTTGATCAGATGAATTAGAGCTGTCTACTCGAACGTGTTGATGTAAATTAGATGCTGCATACGTTTGTATCGACATACGTTCTCTCCAAGCCTAATTCAATTGAAAATGTAAAACTATATATATCTTCAGCCAGCTAATAGAAAATTCACAAGTATAAAGTGGACAATTCCGTCGCCTCTATGTGTATTTACCAGTTGAAGTGCTCTCATAGGGCCGGTTATAATGGACATACAACAAAGAAAATATGTAATCTTATTTCTGAACATCATTTCTCTTGTTTATGGAAGATTGATCTCAATTCGAGGTGGATACATATTAGAAAATATTTATTTATTATATATTTAAACACAGATATTAGTACAAGGAGAAATCAAATATGTATGCACCACCCTTCGTCACTCGATTTGTGTGAGGGCTCGAATACTCTCCGGGAGCTCAAATCGAAGTAGGTGGTTTTCTTAGGGGGCCACATCCCGAGCCTTCGACCTAAAGGTCTAATCCACAAGACAGTGGAACAACGTTAGGAAATGCAGTCCCATGGTAGCTGGTGACCAACAATTGCTCCATACGTCATTTGTTCCTTCAGGATCCTGGAGCCCATGTGCACCATTGGTTTGGAATCAGGGTTTTCCAACTCCCCTAGGTGGATCCTCTGTACCCACTAACCTGGTTGAAGCGCCGGACATTCGCTTTTCGTCCTCTCAATTTCGTAGACAACAGTAGTGCCACGAGAAAGCAGTGAGTAGGACTTCCCTGGCAGTGGTTGTATGAACGTGGTCATGTGAGAGCATATGGGGAGAGAGAGTTGTCTTTCCCCACTCTCGGCCGTATGAGGGAATTTAAGGGTTTCTGAGAATAGTGAATCCACCACATAGTTAAAAGTCAATTGAACTAAACAGTCAATTTGAATACAAGAACAAATGAATACAATCACGAAAACAATCACAAACAAGGAGATTTGATTTAAATCATATGGAGTGACGAAGATCCTTATTTCTGCATGCAGTAAGAGCTAATGATATCGTCCAGAACGATAATAAAAGCTTGACACGTAAACCATTTAGCTCAGAGAACTCTAGAACACCATGACCACCCATCTGAATTGTAAATATTCACTGTAACGTCAAGACAGTTATGACTAGCATAAAGGTAAAAAGTTCAAAAGATGAATAATTGGTACGAAATAATCTTCTTGTACCTTCTTCCAATCATATTACTGGTCATTTTCTATACAAAATACAGAGATAAATTAGAAGTTACAATTATATTAGCGATAGCATTAAATACTTATACTATGTTGTCAATTTACACTGTTCTACATTGAGAAGAGTAATGTTTCTCATAAAACAATAATTGTTTTCCAACCTATATAATTTACTGGGAATCGGACTTTCCCTGGTGAACAAGTTTAGGACTAGTTATGATTAAACATCTCTCTTAAACGCAACAGTAATTTGACCACATAGTTCATCTGAGTGGAACAGATTTATTTGAAATTATGATTCACTACTAACTGGTAAATTACATCACAGATGAGAAGAACGAGAATAATAGTAATTAACAAGGGTAATAAAACAGTCATGATGTAAGAGGTATCATTTACAGTTCAACATTCAGTTAGGTAACTAACCAATCTAATGTAAATTAATGACTTAATAGGTAACCAATTCAACTTTCAACTACTAAATCCCGAGTTCGAACTCTGACTAGGATTTATGAATTTGTACTTGGATAAATGAATTCGATCAAAAACTAATTCAGTTCCCTTTCGACAGTGGATAAATCACATACTCAAAGTAAAACATACCATAAATGATGCGTAAGGTTGATTAGTCAACCATGACTGAAATGATGGAATGATATTTGAACGAGAAACATTGCTAAATAATGATAAAGGAGTTGAACCTGGTGAACAATGAACATCATTATCCGGTGAGGTAGTTGGATTGAACTGATGATGACCAAAACTTTCAACGTCTGTTCCAATTTGTTGCGTAATAGGTAGTGATGAAGAAATATTATTGTTGACGATATTTGATTGTTTATTAGTGGCAAAAATTGTTACAAGTGATCGTTTTGTAAATACTAAACTATTTGGACTAGGTTGATATGAAACTAGCTCATACAATAATTCCACAAGTGGTAACAAAATATTTTGCACAACAGGAACGGATGGATTAGAGGTATTATTAGCATTGTTATGAATACTAATATTACCACTGGATAGTTTCAATAAAATTTTAAATACGGGACGTAAACGAGCCTCCCAATTTTTAGCACTAACATCTATTGGTTGTTGTTGTTGTTTACGTAATTGAATATTGTGTTGTGATTTTCTGGGAAGGATTGATTCAACACTCCCTTGTAATAGACAAACATCATTGTATGATAAAGGTCCAAGTAAATGAGCTTCATTACCATGAGTATTAGCTGTTAGAATTAATCGATCACTGAGAATATCACCAAGATGAGATATCTTTTTGAAAAAAAAAAGAAGTAGAGAAAAGAATATCGTAATGTAAAATTTAGTGAATTAATGATAAATGTAATACCGAAATAGTAGATAGTACAAGTTCATGAACAAACTGATCTCTCAACCCTAATCAATATACACTGTAAGTGTTCATACATACATATACAGTAAACAAGTTGACGTAACAGATAGGGTTTCGAACACAAAATATATGATACATAATGATGATTAGTAATATAATTAACAAGATTAACAATAAGATTGAAGAATTTTCAGTGATGAAAAGGCTCAAGTGTACAGATACCAGATAACTACTTGGGATGTTTAAATTTTTCATAACAGTTTATAATTTCTAGCTTGCTACAATCTAAAACCACCACTTTTTATGTGTCCCTAGGTCTTGCTGTTGTCTAAAATACTTTCCCCTCATTGGTTCGTTGATGCTTCGATAGGTTATTTTATCAAGAAAATTGTAAGTACATTCGTACACAGTGATTGTCTTTATCTAATCAACTTTGATAAATCTAATAAATTTCCTAATTGAAGTTCAAAATCATTTGAATTGGTAGAAATTAAAGAAAAAAAGGCTGTATAATATGTTTATTTTTCAAAGAATTCGATTCAAAGAGGAATATTTCCCTTTATTATTAAAAATATGTCACACAGTCACCAGTAGATGAATACAATAGCTCCACTGAAAGTTTACTGGAACAATAAACTAGAAATTATTTAAACTAGTCAATTCAAAAATCTTTTAAAAAAGTTGATTTTCTCAGTGTCTGAAGAGCCCCAAGGATGAACGATTAGAGTCCTTCCCTACACTTTGATAACACTCAATATTGATCAGTAAAGTATACACGAACCTATTTGGAACTAGTCAGTTAGATTGAAGTGCGAACTAGTCAGTAGACGTAATGAATACTGGAGAATGAAATACAACTCATAAAACCTGTGTAGAATGATATAAATTCTCACTTAAAGTAACTAGATACATAAAAAAAAGCTGAACTTAAATTCAATAGAAATAACTTCGAAAGACATTATCGATCCTACTATAAGTTTACCTAAGGAAAGACTGCCTATATTGTGCTATTTAAAACTATTATCTAACCTATAAGCTGATTCTTTACATTTGTTAGTGAATCGTGTATATGTATTCATGTGACCCAGTCTAGTAAATCAATTACTTAATGATTGTATAAACTCTTAACCAGATTGTATTATCATATTATAATATAATATGATAAACGGAAAAAACCCCTTCACTTTGCCATTACATGTAATTTTACAGAGTTTTTCAGTTCCAGCACTTATCTTCCTTGGATCCAATAAATAAATTTGAAAATAATAAACAAATGAGAGCAACTAACCAAGGAATAACAATCTTTGGTTAAATATATCAACAAAGTACGTAATTCTTGTTGTAAATGTTGAGGATAAATATTTAAACCAGATTCAATGAGTTTTGTGATTAAATTGCGTACAATATCCATAGAATTAATGACTGGCGATTGTGGTGGTATTATCGCTGTAGACTGGGATAATGACGATGAAACATTAAACAAACGGAAAGTATGGTCATTATCATTAGCATTTAAACCGAACAACCAATGTGAATCATCCCATGTTGTTTTACTGGAATTTTTTAGCATAGTTATTGATGTGAATTCTGCAATATTTCGTAGAAAAGAACTACATTGAAAAATTGTATTTATTAAGCACCAATAACATCCAGATAATGATGGATCTGTGAAGAAAACGAAGAAAAATTACCGGAAAAAAACATTAAACAGTAATAAATGTATTAATTTTCACACAAACTGTTGAAAAATTATGTAAGAAGTAATTGCGGGCTAACAGTGTCTACAAGCCTAATGTGACTAGTTTTTGATTGTTCAGGTTTCAATCGTAAAATTATTTGTTAACAATTATGCCGTGCAGATTGACAGAAAAAGCAACTTTAAGCAGTATGAAATAAATGGCAAAAAATCTTAAACAAAATTGTACATACGAGAAATTATAACATTAGTAAACAGATCAAATAGCACCTTTAAAGAATAATGATTTGTAGATTAAATGATAGTGTTAGTGCTTGCTTAGTGTTCAATAAAATGAATTATCAAACGATATAGAAGAACTAAAACTCAGACAGATGCTTATGATATTATCTTGAACGATAACGAAAACTGGGCTACCTAACCATCTAGTTCAAAGAAGTGAACAACACCGGACAAAAAACGATGAACTCTAAAGCAGTAGATTAGTAGTCAAAGAACTTGGCATTCAGTCAGTAAGATTTCAGGTATGAACATCGAATCTTTAGTTGATAAATAGAATACGTCAAGGAATTATCATGCTGTGGAAGAAAAAGGTTATTTCAAATAATCTCAATACTCACCAGATGCCTCTTCTTACAAGAAAAATCAAAATTCAAACTAATTTTTTCACAAATACACTAATATGAAAATTGATCCGTTTTAATTCATGAAAAATGACCACTTCTAATGTTATCACAATTGTGAGAGCATTTCAAATATTAGTCATAAATTTTCAAATAAAAAATCAAACTTACAAAACATTTTATCTAATTCCACATAATTTAATTGTATTTTGTCAGAAGTGTAATCTGGAACTTCAGGTGTTATACATTTATTTCCATTGAGAATAGATTGATTATTTAAACAACCTATCACAGTAGATTCATGCTGTTCTTCTGTATCGAATTCTACAACAGACTGACGTGCAGCCCAAAGACGACGTGTGATTACAGCTGAATCTAAACTCAAAGCTCGTGCTTTTAAAGCAGTACTAATCAAGCGTATTATAGCAGGATTAACAAAACCAGTATAATTAGAACCTGGTACGGTAGATTGTGGGAGATCTTTTGCTTTATCGCTTACTGAAGTGTTATTATTTGATGTTCCAGTTGAATTCTTGGAAGTAAGTGAGTCTTGTATACATGTGAGATCAATAGCTCCAGTATCTAAAGAACATAGTCGATATAAGCATTCAGTCACGTCAATTTGAATAAGACGTGAAAGTATTTGAGAAGTTTTACTCAATTCCCGAGATAAATTTAAAATGCGGCCACAAGCAGATTCACGATCATCTCGATCATGTAACGGTTCAATTGCGGAGTAGTATGGTCTGGGTAGAAAAATATTCGATTAAAGTAAATTCACAGTTAATTTATACGAAGATTAGAAATAAACATATGTTGGACCCATTTTATACACGAGAGAGAGACAAGATGACTCGAAATATTCCGTGAGCAACTACTAAATGATTGACAAAAGATGTATACTGTCTCATAAGATCTGTGATTTCTATTACAATATCTGAATCAGAAAGTTTGCTGATATACTCCCTTCAAAACAGGGAAAGGGAAACATATCGAAAGCTAACATGTAACTCACAGAGATATAAGTCAAACTTAATAATTCTATATGTGTAGCTTATAAGTAGTTCGCTAAATAATTTGAGTTTTGTAGGCACATGCACACTACCTAGTTGGGATCGATGTGATTTTCTTAAAAAATGGTTAGACACGTTGGATTACATGGTCCAGAATCAGTCGCAGTGACCCAGATGGATCTACATTCTTCTTTTAAAAAATTATACATTTTTCTCCGTAAATTCAATCCTCTTCATTAAATCATATTGTGCATGTGTAATCTTTTGTACTACTTTGGTACTTGTCTTCACAACTTCATTTCAATTTCCCGATGTTGTTCGGCAATTGTGGCCGATGTACATAAGTGGCGTTCAACGTTTTGGCCGAGCTAAATGCTTGAGAAAACGTCATCTGTATGAGATAAACGTTTTGTGACGATATGAAGAGATGAGAACCAAAATCAACATTGTTTTCTTTATCATAAGTGTTTTAAAAAGGCCGTAAGGGTGTGTAGATACCACTGAACACCGAACACATTTTTTGTTGAAGAGTGAACTTATTCATAGTGTATTTGGATTAGGTAAACTTAAAACGAAACAAATGCTTAAAACATAATGTTTTGATCTGTTAAACGACTGAAATGACAAATACTTAAAATGAAATCAGGAAAATAAAAAATTTAACTTCAGATAATTATTAAATGAATGCGATTCATACAAATGTGTATAAATAAGAGGAATCAAGATTGCGGGATTCATGATCTTGATCAAAATCACAATAACCTCCACAACCCCATACTGATAATTACCATGTGCTCACTAGCGACTAGCTTCAGTGACTTAACGGGTTAATACAATGTGTCGGTTTGATTACAATCAGCCAGTATGACGGGTTGGAATAAACAATGACTTAGCATATATTCTCCAAATATCTAGATCATCTCAGTCAATCCATGTCTACAAAATTCTAATTAGGTGATTTCCATCTCTTAGAATAATTTACATCTAGGAGTAGCATCGTTCACTCAGTAATTCTATCATTCAGGGAAAATGTTAATGGACAGGATGAGTCTACAAAAGTCACACTCTGTTGTAAAACCCAAATGGATCAAGTGATATCTCAAGGCCACACGACAGATAAAAAATATGGGAGTGAATATATTGTTGGGGTAAGTGATTTATGCATCAAGCCAAGGTCACACCTCACATGTCCTAGTTAGGGTCAGTGAAGATACATGTATATACAAAAATGACTTAAAAGCACAAATAACCAGCTTTGTGGTTAAAACCTTTCTACAATTTTGTATAGTGGATTTGATCAACCGTTAGAAAAAACTTAGTAGATTACTAAATTCAACCTCAAATTGTAAAAAATAATTCCAAAACAATGAGTATTCACCGTTCTTACTAATTTCATGATTTATATGAAGTTCCTTGAGAATAAAATAGTTATTGATTTGAAATACAAAATATAAGCAGATGAAACAATTCAAAAATAACCAACCTGGCAGTTATACTGAATTCAATTTTACCATGTCTAGAAGTACCACAATTAGCGCACAAATATACATCTTCATTACTTAGATTTAGAGAGCGACAACGAAAGCATTCATTCACATTACTATGACACATTATGCATGTACTACCTTGTAAATCAGATGAATGACATCGTGGACAAATACGACGATCTTCTTGACCGGTAGAATGAAAATCTGCATATTCAAAAACTAAACGCGATGCTCGAATAGGTAGGCCAGGTGTTTGTTTTAAATTTAATGAGTCGATTACCAAGTCTGGATCCATTGTTATTCGTTTATCTGTAGCATATTCTTGATTTGAAGCTAACCAGATTGGAATAGGTGATGGATGTGAAAAACATATTCTAGCCACTGTTTGATTCCGACTAAATCGAACTGATGCTACTGGTTGCCATAATTGTGGTTCATGAATTAGTCTTGCTGAAGCACGATCAGTCAGATCACATGTATACACATTCAATGTTTTAACATATCTAGGACGTTTTGATAAGACATTAAACTAAATGTTTTTGTAATCGGAAAAAAAAGAGTCGATTTTCAGGAAACTTTTATGGCATTGCAACAATTAAAAAAAAGTATAAAATTTTGAGTAATGATATCAAAGTGCGTTTAGATAGATTATTCAAATATGAAAAACAGAAACTCAGATAGAGAACTCCAATTCAACTTTTTTAATGTGAAGTGAAATGTTCAGGTAACCAAACACTATCTAAATGACACTATCGACAATGTCAAGGTAAAACCGCGAGCAGTCTACTAATAATTAATATGAACAGATAGAAAGCATTTTTACTTGCTTGCAGCACCCAAGTTCACATTTAAGACATAAGTTTATCAATCATTGATTTAAACTATTCTATTTAACTGATAGGATACAAAACAGCCAGGTAAGAAATAGTTGCTACTTAAGACGAAAAGAGAAGTTAATTTTTAAAAAAAAATTTCATAAGAACATTCTATCTTACAAAGATTAGTTTAAAACTTATTTCCAAGTGAAATATAACTAGTTAAGCCAATCAGACACAGATCAAATGAGAAATGAGATATTGTCGGTTGCACTCTACTGGTTGAAAATATGACTTCATTTTCTAAGGGACACATATCTACACTCATGATGCTGGACTTAGTTAGCCAATGATTGCTTCATATTGATTTTCCGTTTTCTCACTCAAGTAGCTTGATTGGGCTTGTACATAGGAAGCTTTCATATCAATAACAGAATCGAATGGCCGCATAATATAACAGTATCTTTATAGAGAGAAATACATTAAAATTATGAATACTGTTGTTATTATTACTGTTATATTTCCACATACCTTGACTGTAATTTGTGAAATTAAATAACTACCTTCAAGATCGAAAATGTGAACCGAAGAAGTAGAACGGCATTTTAACTGAACTGGAATCATAAGTGAAAATGGATTTGATGGAGCTCCAGCAGCTCCACTAGCATTAACACCACCACTACCAGAAGTAGCTGTTGTTGTTGTTGTTGTTGTACTGGAAGTTGTTGATGCAATGGTACTTTTTGGCATATTCGAATTTGCTTGAACTAAACCAGAAACATTTGGAGTTGCAGTAGTTGATGTCAATGGAATATCTATTAGGTAATAAGATAGTACAGATCAAATACATGAATAACCATAAAATAAACAGATTTATATATATATATATATATATATCATTTGGTGAAACTTGATGTCGGTATGAGAAAAATCATACAAATGCATTTATTAAAGAAACATTAACAAATACCTGTCCCATTAGCTCTAATATTTGACTGTTGCGTTGTAGTACGTTGAGGATTTTGTGATAATAAATTTCCGATAGGTGATTGTCTAAACTGATGTGTAAATCGACTATTATAAATGGTAGACACCACAGATTGAATTGAACGCCTTGATACACTGGGTTCAGAATCCCAACGAAAGATAACATAAAATGGTTCATCGATAACTTTAGCATGACATAATAAACAAGGTTCCAATTCAAATGTGAAAGGAGAATTTGAAGCATTAACTGATGTGGAAAAATCGTTAGACAGAGACAGATTACGATTAAAGTCTGTTACTACAGTTTCAGGTGTACCATTATTGCTATTGCTGGCTGAAGGTACTTGAGTGGTATTTGGTTTTTGAGCTGCAATCGAAGCCCATGAACGAGATGTGGACGATGAAGCAGTCGTCATGGTGGTGGTTTTATTGGGTTGTGAAAATGTGAATCCATTTACGACTCGGTCCAATGACTCACTTCGTTCAACGGATTCTAATGGAATAAATACACCGGGTAGAAGTCCTTTTTGGGAATGAGCAAGGTTCTGAAAAAAGAATGTGATTGAAAAAAGTAACTCTGTAGAAAGACAATAAAATTACGTTGAAACGCTAATTTTAAATACTTGATAATTTTGATCTAAAACATTTTTAGTAAAACATTCTACATTTCGAAACAACAAAACAAACATACCATAAGCACTGAATAAAGCGTACGATTAGGATGACGTTTTAATGCTTCAAGACGTTGCATTAAAATCCAAATTACTCGTTCTATTAATTCTGCTCGACCTGACCAATTAGGATAAGAATTCAATAGATGAATACTTAACTGGACAAACTGATTGGAATAAGGTACAAATGTAGATAATTCAGGCCATAGAAATGTTATTAAACTGAGTATACGATGTTGAGCTTCACGACAAACACAGCTAAAATTACATTATAATTAATGAGAAAAAGACAGTTATTATGAAGCATAAGTTAATGAACTTTAAATATGGATCATAGAATGTAATCAAGTAGATAATAGTCCAACAAGAAAGCGAATTAATTAAAGTTAGACATGTAAACCACCGAATGATAAAACAGTGTTTTAAGGATAGGTACTCGTTGCAACGAAACCTGAAAATTCTGGGTTTGATTTCAGGTGTAGGGTGGATCCCTACTACCGAGAATTCCCAAAACTAGGATGAAACAGCTGTCCAGTGACTTCCGGTTTTCAGTAGTTGTCCAAGTAAGATCAGCCAAAAATTTCCACAACGCTCTGCTTGGGGTTGGGCATCTGAACAGTATCACAGGGCTTGCACAAATCAATGATAACTGCTACTGGCCTCATTGTTATTGTGTGGCGCATATGTATTGGGTGCCCCCTTGTACCAATGTTTATGTGTTCAAATAAATAAATAAATTTCACAACAACCTATAGTAATAATAATTATCATTTAGTACATAAATCGAGCGGCGAAAAAGTCATAACTGATGTAAATTAAGATTTTTCTATTCTTCAAAAAAAGTACTTACCTGAATATTGTGGATAATATATGCGCTGTTGAATCACGAATAGCTTTTTTAGGACATCGGCACAGAAATGTACGAACGAATTGTGTAAATAATGGTGAAGTATGTACATCTGTATGCTCTAAATCGTTATAATTCGACAGATTCTCATCTAAGCTTATCTCTGAACAAGTGGATATTTGTGAACTCCTAGGTAGTATTAAATAACGTGCAATAACTCGTGATA
The DNA here is from genome assembly GCF_000237925.1 of Schistosoma mansoni. NCBI lineage: Eukaryota > Metazoa > Platyhelminthes > Trematoda > Strigeidida > Schistosomatidae > Schistosoma > Schistosoma mansoni. Next base: position 9,897,393 of record NC_031495.1, read on the forward strand.
ATTTCATTTCAGTTGATTGAACTGAATAGGTTGAACGTTTGAGTTCATCATGTAACTTAATAGCAAAGAAAAAGAATAAAATAGAGAAAAAATTAAACATGAAATTTAAAAAGCACGTCATGAACAAATAACAAAGTGTTTTATATGTAACTTTATTGATGTATCTTCGAATAACGCAGATGTTCGTATTCTGTTGCGTTCTGTGTAAATGGGTCATTATTATGAGAGTAGTTGTATTCCTGTGTTCGACTACTGATTAATTTACCTGAATTGATTATATACAACTAATGACCTGTTAGCCAATGTTACTATGATATTTCAGTAACTAATAATTCAATGATGGTGCAATAGCGACTGGTATTTATATAAGATACAGTTTCCTATGCATTTTTTGCCTAATAGCCAGAATAGAACACGAAAACAGGAAGTAGAAGAAATTTGATTGTACTGTTTGGTTTATAAGTCAAAATTTTTGTCACCTGACCGCACAACAGCATAACAAAAGACAAAAACAACTGACTGAAGATTAAGTCATACCTAAAGGAAAATTGAATAATATATCCGTAGTTTAAGGAATGTAAAATACATAACAATAGTTTATGCATTATGGGAGACTTATAAGTGTAGGAATACGAAGATATAACAAACCGAGTATTTAAAAGTAAGTAAAAAATATAAACAACAATTTTCAGTAGGAGGTTGTCAAAATCACATACAGACTCATCATAAACTTGGGTACAAACTACACTCTGGACGTGAAGGCTAATGATGCTACCTAGTTGGTCAAATCAAGATAAGCAGATAAGTTCGAACCTGGGACTTAGTAGTCGAAAGCAGGATGCTACCGCCCCATAAATATTTTGCATTGTTAAATTTTTTTTCAAAGTCATCTAATTGTATGAAGAAATGCTAGTCTAAGTTGTAATGGAAAAATGGGTAAACTAGAATTATTTATTTTGTTCATGGTTGTACCAAGACCTGAATCTCTTATGTCCAATCTCTAGTGGCGGTAGAGGAGGCACATTGCTGAAGATAAAACAGCTATCTAGTGTTTCTTGATTTTCAAGGGTTGTTCAACAAAAGATTAGTTTATGATGTAAAACCATTTAAAAGAAGTTTTCATCTTAAAGTAACATCGACTGGAAAAAGAATACACTGCAAAACTGTCGTATTCATTTTGAGGATTTCACGATAATTGATTAATCTTTTTATCAGACTGATTAGCGTCTCTAGTCTTGGAATGTTCAAACTAACTAGTTAATGTGGGCACAATAATTGTAATAATCAGTGGTCAGGGATTCTGTATGACATGAGTTAAAATCGATCGGACTGGAACGAGTGTTTATTCATCACTTTTCTCAAAGTATTGAATTTTATCATTGGTCTACGGTGTTTTCAGTCAGCTTTTCAAACGATAATTCTCAATTTCGCCATTATCATTTATTGTTTTCGTTCCTAATATTCTGACCATGTTAATTTTTATCTTCCTTTACCAATGACGTAAAGTATAGATACGTTTAACTGATTCACATAATTGTAACAGGTTCTGAATATTGTCTATAAGTGTGGCTGACTCACTCACTACCTTTTTCAGATCAAATAGTAATCAGATAATTGTCAGTATAAGGTTGTGGAGATTGTTGAACTTCACTGTAATCATGAAACCATCTAAGCTATAAGAATGGAGGATTTCAAAACTAAAATGAGACAGCCGTCCAGTGTTCCAAGGTTTTTAGTGGTTGGCTAACTTCGATACGTTCATGGTTTCAAAGAAGTCAGAAAGAGTAACAGTGATCTAAATTCTTTTTAAGAAAGACTTACGTGTTTTCCGGTACTATGTCTACGTGATTCCAACGAGTTTGGACAGACAGCTAGTTGAATTAAATATATCATATTGCGTGCAATTTTTCTGTCAAGAACCAAACTGGTATGGAACAAGAACAATAAAGTACCTTCATAGGACAAAAAGATTAACAAAGGAAAATTAAGGTAAACTAGTTGGATTATAGAAACATACGTATTTAAGAGAGAAAAGATACGTGTCTTATTTCATGTCAGATGAAATTTAGTTTTCTAGTTTTTTGTTATTGTATGTAACTCTTTCTCTAAAAGATTCAAGATCCTTGGATTTCCCTATATAAACAGTGTTGTACATTACCGACTCTTGACTTCTAAACAAAATATAAAGTTATCATGAAATTCCGAACTAAATTATTCGCACGTGGATTATTTACGTTCAAGTGTTGTGTTTGACAGACACTCCACTAATTTGAGTTCAGATTCGTTGCCTTGTGTTAGAAGAAGCTTCAATTGTTCACCAATAAAATTTATCATACACTAATAGGATATCTTTAAAGACGTAATCGTTTGATCAACATTTAAAAATAGAAATAGATAACAATTGATATCTAGGTCAGGCGGGTATAGAAACGCATTAATGTCTACTTCCTGAACAACTCTCGAGAAGAATACAAGATAGATATATATATATATATATATATATATATATATATATATAATACAGTTGTAATATGGAGATGAAGCATTTATTACTTGTCACCAACCGCTGCCTACCTTAACGAACAATGTTCACTGGCGTAAAAGTATGCTTGAAATAAGGTAGATACGGTCGAACGAAGATGTGACATGAACTAAGCGACTATTAAACTGAAATGTACTGGTAGTTTCAGACTAACAGCTAAGGATCCGCGCAATTCCATTAAGAGATTCCTGGAGAGCTTTCTTTTCCTTGGATCTTGGGCTTCAAAATTATTGCATACTTTTTTCTCCTCACATTATATTATTTAAGTCTAACATTTCTATCATTACTGATAGAGTTGTTACTTATACTATTTTAATAATTCTATTCAATTGTGGTGATGAGGTGTAGCGACTTGAACGGATAAACATAAATATACTTATGATTGGCAGGTCTGTACTCAACCCAAGGTCATACAAAAAGGGGACAAAATAGGAAGAATAAGCTACACAAATTCAAAACTAACCTGATGAACGAAGGCATAATCTTTGCCAGTAAGCTGTATTACGTACTGCTATCGCTAAACATAATGAAATATCTTCCAACTATGAAATGTAAACAAAAGTTTTAAAATAAGTCTTAGCTTTGAAAATTAAAAGAACAATAATATATAATAAGTTAAAGGGAAGTCTAGGGTTTGAATAACAGATCTGTCTCTACTTCAGTTCAAACAGAAGGGTAGATAGAATTGTCTTTCACCAAAAACAAATACTAGTAGGCAAGTTAAATTACATCAAAGGCATGCAATATTAAGTTATCTATGAAAGAACTTGTTTTCTTGATGTTATAAAACAAGTGGGATTAGCACGACATTCTGAAAACTCTGAGTTTGCAAAGTGTTCAAGATACTATATAGTCGATACCAAGAATTCTTATAAAGATACGAATTATTTAAGGTGAAGGTTTATGGAATTTATTCGGTTCGAGATTGTTTGTCATCATAGAGAACCACTAACAGGACAACGATTGAAAACTAGAGATCAGATTAATATCAATTTTGAATAATCTTTCCGAAATAATGATGTTCAAATCAAGTTACTTTATATTTTCATGTCTTTCAAAGAACCATAAAAAACCAGTCATATCAGTTACATATTCATCATTGTATTTACATTATCATATATATTGTCCGTTGTCAGAATTAATTGTGGTGATAGTTCATTGATCTAAAAAGCAAAATCTCCTGTCTATTGATCAACAGCTAACTTTGTTTTAAAAAGTAATTACCATGAGCTTTTATCTTTGATATGTATAGCTAAAATACTCATGGTTAATAATGGAAAGTTAGTGAAGGTCGATAACTTACAATTTCTCTTTGGGCTATATACGGTAAACGTAGCTGTTTTGCGAATACATCTTTGTCATGTGACCACAAATCAGATCTTGAATTCAATCGAGGACCTTCATTAACAGTTGTTGTTGTACAATTAGTTCTAAGATTAAGTTTAGAATCTACTGACAAATTATTTAGCTCATTTGAAGAAGTACCATTGGGTGTTGTTGATGTTCTGCCACAAGCCGTAAACTCCATGGATCCACAACCATTATGAAGTACTAGACCACCAGTATTGACACAGATATCACGGATTCTTTGTAACAGTTTAGCTAAACGATGAACATCTTGTAGTTGCCGGTAACTTTTAGGTCCAACTATAGATATTAACAGCTGGAATACAAAAGGCATATGCATAAATGAAAATACATAATAGAAATTAATTAATTGATTGAACATAAATCACTGTAAGCTACATTACTTTGATAAAGGAATGTGAATGAGTGAGGAATAGGAACTGGGTGAAGCTAAACATCACCATTCTAAGCTGTTGATCGATAAGATACAAATTTCAGCTACAACATACTTATTTACAACCAAATATTAGGGGTTTTTCATTCATTTAGTTCAGTAAAATCTACTTCGTAAAACTGATGAATATTGGGTTGTTTTTTTTTATTTCACCGCACAGGATGCATATATGCGAAAAGAGACTGATTAATTGCAGTCTACTTCAAGACATAATTTATGTGTGAGGGCTAGGGTAAGATACTATAGCCATCTACTCAAACTAAAATAGATGAAAGCTGGAATCGAGCTTAAAAGTCGAATTATTTAATCATTAAGCCAGAACTTCACTGGTTAACCAATAATTCACTAACTAAATAAAAAATGTATGAGAATATATCACCAAAAGACTCAAACATAATAGAAAATTCAAATCGTAATAAAATACACAAATTATCATTTTTTTTTGGCTTTGTAATATCATTGTTTTTTGAAAGCGCATAAATTACAATGGTATTTATAAATACAGGATTGAAGTTGAAAAAAACGTGACCCAGTAATCTTTTTTAATACAACTATTTGTAAAAAAAAAAAAAAAAAACAGATGAAGTTCATGTATCGTTACTGCAAGTTCTTGAACACAGAAAAAGAAGAATTTAAAGAGTAAGAAAATTTCTAAAGCAAAAGAGATATATCATCTGGTCGATGGATTTCTACAAACTGCCATTATGTAGGTAGATTTCATATATACCAGTAATTCCAACGAATGACATTAATCCACAAAGATATTGACTACCATATTGATTGTTGCGGGAAGGTGCAAACTTCCCGACTGAACCTGATGCGATATTAGTCAATCATGATTGAATACATTAAATGACATGACTTGAACTCGGTCACAATAACTCATTAGTGTTTATTATTTCATCTGAATTTTGAGTTAGGTGATATATTCTTTAATTTTATTTATTCTATTTAGGTTTCCATCATAGTTGACATTATTACTTCTAGTTCATTAAATATCAATCTCCTCTCTTGCTGATAGGATATATAATAACACCTGATAAATAAGTACTACTACACTGACCACAACATAATCAATTAACGTATACATTATCTAGTATAAAGTCATTAGCTGGTAGAGAGAAAGTAACAAAAAAAAAACAACTTACCGATTGTAATTCACGTTCTAATGGATAAATTAGTTTTGAATTTTGCTGAGAACCTTCCGAGTTGATGAATTGAAAAAGTTTACTAGAGACATTTACATTGTCTGTACAATAATCTGAATTATTATTGTTATTACTATTTTGTTGCTGTACATTTGATGGATTTGTTGCAGTAAATTGAGATTTAAATAAAGTAGGATGATGTAATAAATCTTTATAATTGAATAATACAGAACACCATCGACTTTCTGATTCACTTGATAAATAAGAGATTTTATAAGAATGATACATAGATTTCCCACTGTTTGATGATAATCCATTTTTATCTTTACATGTTGACGATAAAAAGTTTAATAGAATATTTGGTAATTTAATACAAGCTCTAGTGGCTAACCAACCTAATTGACTCATTACTGGATTACCGATATAATCTAAACAATGAGATGAATTAATTAAAGGTGACCAACTGAGTAGACTACTAGCTGATGTACCGATTACAGTTTCACCACTATTCTGTAAGCTAAACATAATACCTTGTAGAAGACCACATGCTAAAGGATTACTTGAAGCATTTGGATAAATATTCAATGATGATTGACTGGGTCGTTTTACATCATTTTGTTCAACAGTGTTCACCTCCTGAAAGTGAGAAGCCGGAAAAAAAGGAGTGGTAACAATTTCATTGAAATCACAGACAGATCCAAGTTAGATAATTATTTGAAACCTTAAAGCACTGCACGGCTGTTTCATCCTGTTGTGGGACTCGACCGTACAAGCGCAAAACGAACGCACGAAGTTCAGTCGGACGCGTAAACACCTAATCTCCAGACCACTGTGTCAGGATCCAATTGTGTACAAGTATGACTTTAATCAATCTACGATATTGTGTGACCATCTTCCACTGTCAACAATCTCCACAAACCCGTACTGACAATAGTAATACTATTTCAGCACTGAATAACTAAACAATCTAAACAAATAAATCACAAATTTTATTATGTATGATTATGAATTTTATCCCCGGTTCCGCTGGATCCCCACATCTGTCATGTGTAAACTTTCATTCTATAACTCCAGGCATTTTACTGTAAAATACTGTCAATATTACTGACATTCAAAGGTAAATGCTAGCCGTTGTATAACATACTCAATTTAACACTGTAAATACAGCGATCATTATGAAATGATCAACGGACAAAAGCCGGGAGTAGCGTCTAACAAAGGAAGAAATTTATGTCTAATCCTGACGGTTGCATATGACAAAAACTGCAAATTCGATTAGCAAACAGAAGATAATTATTCGAAAGAGGTTGTGAAAAATATGTACATTTAAAATATTCACAATTGATTAGTACCTGAGCGGTGACGAATGTCATGTACGTCTAGCATGATTTAGTGTTAATGGAATTCTATCGATCAGGTTGAAATGTAGTCGCTAGTCCAAGTGACTGAAAATTGTGCGCTTTAGGTTGGGATGCAGAATGGTGGTTATCTATAGCCAACAGGAAACGCTAGAACTAGGTTTCGTGCTATTTGACATTCATCAGCTGAGTATGCCTGTAATCTTGAGGGAATTAATGCTTAGTAATTAATCAACTGTAAGTACATATTAGTTCCACCGAACGTTAGTCGCAGTCCGAATAGCTAAGCGGTAGCGACTGTTTGTGAAACTAAGTGACGCAGGATTGAATCCTCTAGAGCTTGGGTTCTCTCAATATTACAGGCACACATTGCTGATTAGTTTCGAATAGCAGAAAACCTACATTCAGGGTTTCCTGTCAACTCAACTAACCATCATCTTACTTTTAAAATTATGGTTGTATAGAATGTCCTATTTAGATTAGCAATTTTTTCGAAAATTCCAAAACAACAAAGCCAAGTTTGATTTTAAAAAATTATCAGCTCCCATTGTCTGAAAGTTGATACACTACCAATAGACACTATGTAAAAGAGCATTCTGTAAGAACTTCAAGAATACTCTTCTACATACACAAAAACAAATTATTGTACGGAAAATTAGCATTTGGTAAGGCGAAATATACATAAATTCAACCAAAACAAAAAACCAAAAACATAGCAAAAACTTACACTTGTAGGACAACTGGCGTTAGTTATTTCATAACCTTTAAGCAATTGTGCATATAATGTTTCTATAAAAGTTAGACAAAATTCTATTATTTGATCGATTAATGCACGTAAATCAAGTTCATTAGACAACACATGCATTTGATTAGCTGTTTTTGTTACAGTTTTCGGGCTGAACTGTTGTTGTCCAATAGACGATGAAGATGGTGCTGATGATAATGTTGGAGGTTGTGTCACTTTCCGACAATCATCATCTGAACTGCATTCATCATGTACCCATAAATGAATTAAAGAGAATGAATTAGAACCATCATTTGAGGAAGATAATAATGTTGATGATGGAACTGATCCAAAGATTTCTATTAATGCATATAATTGTAGTACTATAAATTCTAATAATAATAATGATTCGGAATGGATGATTTTTTCAAAATTTTCACGTAGATTATTGACACTGTTCAAATCTGTTTTTATTGTATATTCATTGTTATTAGTAGGCAAAGTTGAAACACTTTGTATTAATCCATTTATAAGTGCACGAATAAGTTGTTTTAATGTGATTCTAAAAAGTCAGCATAAAAACATTTTTCAGCGAAAGTATTTATGCTAAAATCTATTGACTACCGCGTTACAGAAATTTTTAAAGAAAAAAACAGGAAATATAGAAATAATGATAGTTACAAAGCAATTACTAAAATGAAACAAATAAATCAGAAGTTTATGGCGCAAAGCTTTTGCATGTAAGACAACCTGGTTTTCAAAATTTGGGAACGCAGATCCAAACCTTTCTACTTGATAGCTCAAGCACTGCTGACATCTATTGTGAAACGACTGAATGAGTAATGCAGTGATCAGGCATATGGTACCTGATAAAGATGGCGAATTTGTTAATGAGGGCGTGAATATCAACCACCCAAGATGGTTGTTACGTGTATTATGTGTAGGCTAATCCGCCGCCTACATCAATGGGTGGTGCGAGCTGGTGTAGGAAAAAACTGGAAAACATGGAAGGTTAAAAAAACGTGGCATCACTGCATGAAGTCATTAACTGTTGTTCTGAGTCATGTTGGTAAATGCAGACTGGTTGGATGAGGCCTGCTTGATAACCACGATCGATGATTGGAGAATTCAGATGACAGAATAAAAGTTAGTCACAATAGCTCAAATGTAATCACTATTTATCTTGCTATAGATATTGAGTTCAAGTATTCCTTCATACGTACTTTGTCATTCTGTCTTTTCCCATCATGTTCTCAATGCTTAATCTCCCATACTATCGTTTCACTTACATAGTTTTAACTCCTTTACTACTCATCTTGTTAATTTCATCTTATCGTGATAAATGTGAAGTAGTAACTTGACCTAACGCATATTTGTACCGGGTTTTACATTGATGATAACTGAGGTTGCTGGATAGTCTTTCTCATTAGACATAACACAGTGTGTGACTTGGAAATAAAGTTTACGGATTTGTATATTTATCTAGAATTGTAATTAATATACAGTTAGTAGCTGATTTGTCGTTTCGAAAATATACGGAGTCGTAAATAGTCCCACAAGGATAAGATTTATACAGGTAGGAATAATCAACTTTGGCGATCAAGAGGGGTACAATCTATTTGTCAAAATAGAACCAAAATCAGTTTATATCACAAGCTCAGATCAATCGAGTGGATAGACATTCAGGAGTGGTGATCAGCATGAACATTATAGATTACGTACTAATTTTCTATTATGCTGAATATAACCTGAAAAAATTGTCGTCAAACTTTTAATTCATCAAATGGCAGAAGCAAAAACCGATACAAAAATTACGTTACACCTCTTCGATTAAAATAACGTGTCTGGGGCCCAGTAAACCCATAAATTACCACAAGCTATACAAACCTAGTGTGCATATTCCTCTTGAATCTATGTTTAGGCAACTTAAGTATATCTTTTGCAAAGCAATAATATACCAGATAAAGGGTCTCTTTGAGGAGAATGGTTTGATTTTTAGCTGATGATTATCATAGATTGACTGCATCGGTAATGGAAATTGAGGGTTCTGAGTTCGATTTGGATGGCGGCTACACTTGGGTCAATCTCTGATAAATGCCACCTACATATAATAAATCTAACTAAAATATTTATTGTCAACATAAACATGAATATTTCACTCACCCTATTCATTTCATTTCAAGTACATCCCCTCTATAATCCATATTGTTTCAAGTATTACTTGACAGTCTGTTTAAAATGGTTGGCAATCAAATTATTATCGAATCACTCTATTTTTTCCACATTTATTTAGACAATTTCATTTGACATACAGCCCAACTTTACTAGTTATTACAACATTACTAGTCATTAAAACATTCATGAGAGCTAAGAAACTGAAATTCATATCTTATATTGAAAACAATATATTTTCCTCAAATATATCTACTTTCATTTTGATTATTAATTTCAAGATGAGTATCTAATCGAAACAGTACATCACCCGGGGAACAATAAATAAAAAAACGACTTCATCCTGACACAAGACTGAAAACCTTAAGCTATATAAATATTATAAGAAAGGCTATTACACTATGATTATAATAACAAGTATTACAATAAAACAATGAATTATTAATTTCGAAATGCCTCACTTGATTTTATACAATAGTTGTTTAATGTAATCCAAATAAAATTTATTCTGATAATCTATAGTAGTGGACATTGAATTAGATTGTACGTGTTGTTGTTGTTGGAGTACTATTATTTCTGCATTAAGTTGACATGCATTTCCATGTAAAATACGTATTAAACTGATGATAAACTGTAGAATAGGTACAAATTGTTGACTAGAACCAGATGATATCGATGATGATGTGCTAATAGATTTTGATTGTTTAATTGCAATATTATTCCATTCATTGGATAAATAATTTGATATATTTAAACAAAATAATAATGCTAAATTTTGTCTATGATATTTCAAGTATAAATTTGTATTGCTCAAAGTGTATTTCAATAAGGATAAAATAGTCTGTTTATCATCATTGTTGTCCTCGTTATTATTATTTTCTTGATTCCGAAGATTATTACTATTGTCCGAATGGTCTACAACCTGATGATTAACATCTTTAGAATAGTTGTCGGTGATAAAATTTGGGTCATGACAGGTATCCTGAACATCATCATGATCCGCACAAGTATTATCAGGATCACGAACATCACCGCCATCATCCTCATTATCATTAACATCATCATCGTCTAGACTTATAGATTTTGAATGATAAAACGATTTCATTTTATCATAACGATATGAATTTGGTAAAATATTCGATTCCGGTGCACTATCATCATCATCATCACTGCTCACATTAGTACTACTTATTGATCGTAAATCGTGATTACTATTATTATTGGTTATGTGACCGTAGTTTTTATTAGTGACAGTAGTAGGAATTGCAACACTGGTAAAAGTAGTGGTAGGAGAAAGTAGATTTCCACTGTGTGCTGCTTCATTATGATGTGCCATATCGTCTGGTTTAGATGAAGACATTCTTTCATTATCAAACAAAGTGTACAAATCAGAGAAGACTTCTTGAACAGAAGCACTAGAACCTGCTACAATAGAAGTGGCGAAACCATCGCCACCATTGTCTTCAAGATCATTTTCATGAGTAACAACTGATTGACATGGATTTGATGAAGCTACAACAACTGGTTGATTAGCTGATTCTGAGCAAAAAAACAACAAGATGATATTGAAATGGGGATAATACATATATGAATGCATCAAATTATGCATGGGATTTTAAATTTAAAAAAGACGAATTTTGGAAAGAAAATTGTATGTGGAAGATGATAAAGTAGAATAATTCATTCGATTAACCTGATAAGCTATGTATTTTTGAAGGCTTAAAATGGAAAATCAGCTCTCCCTCTCTATATGCTCTCACATAGCCACGTTCATACAACCACTGCCAGGGAAGTCCTACTCACTACTTTCTCGTGGCACTACTGTTGTCTACGAAATTGAGAGGACGAAAAGCGAATGTCCGGCGCTTCAACCAGGTTAGTGGGCACAGAGGATCCACCTAGGGGAGTTGGAAAACCCTGATTCCAAACCAATGGTGCACATGGGCTCCAGGATCCTGAAGGAACAAATGACGTATGGAGCAATTGTTGGTCACCAGCTACCATGGGACTGCATTTCCTAACGTTGTTCCACTGTCTTGTGGATTAGACCTTTAGGTCGAAGGCTCGGGATGTGGCCCCCTAAGAAAACCACCTACTTCGATTTGAGCTCCCGGAGAGTATTCGAGCCCTCACACAAATCGAGTGACGAAGGGTGGTGCATACATATTTGATTTCTCCTTGTACTAATATCTGTGTTTAAATATATAATAAATAAATATTTTCTAATATGTATCCACCTAGAATTGAGAACAATCTACAATGTACACAACCTACAAATATTTGTTATAACATGAAAAATTACCTTGAACAGAAGAATTCATTGTCATTTCATGCTAAATGAAGAAAGAAAAAAAGAAAACAAAGGTTGAAATTTTGTAATCTTAGTCACCAAAGAAGTGACTTACAATAAGTAACGAAACGTCAAAAATACAATTTTTCTACCCGTTGGGATAATACAGAAATTTATTTATTAAGGACTTGACATGAATGGTGTACTCTTGCTTAACACGAAAATCCGTGCTACCAGATAAATCGGGAAACCATTTGTGATGTGGCTTGTTGACCAAGTACATATTCATGTAATCAACTTTGTGGTACACTTCATACGAGAGCTAGTGATGTTACCGAAAAGCCCAAAACAAAAGTTGACTGTTGCATGATGCTCGAGCAACCGGTATAGTTGTTGAAAGGGAAAATCTGTAACTGCAGGTGATAAAAAGTCGTACCATCAGTCAAAAATTATCATATTGTTGTCGTGAATTTATTTGATGACTCTGATTCCTCTACTTCACTAAAGCTATCTCATCTAACTTAGAACTGACATATGGAGTAGTTACGGCGGCTTACACAGATGACAAAATTGGTTATTCTCATAGTGCTAAAAAGCTGTATAACAGCACACACACATATGCATAAAAATCTGTACTAAAAATGACCACTAGACAAATTTTAAACTTGGTAAAACTAACATTCATGCAGTAAAACACTAAGATCTTAAAGACCCACTGCATTATCATGTATCTAAATCTTTTTTCACTCATCGTTTGACAGGTCATATCTCATTAGCGTAAAAAGTATAACGTGGATTAAGAATCAAATGAAAAATCAAAGAATATATTTATAAGCGTCTTACTGTATCTGAAACATTTGGTTCAGCAGACCAACTTGTTGCATGATCTAGCTGATTGAATTCTGAGAAATTTTGTTCATTGTTCGGTTGTTCTGTGTGATTAACATCTTCATTCCCAAGTATGGAGACAACTTCTTGAGAAACAGATTGAAGGCATGGAGTATCCACTGACTGTGGGTCGTTCACTTCATTATTATCTCTAGTACCTGGACCACCTTGATCACGAAGACTCAACTGTAGGGCCAGTGTAAAGAGCTATAGAACAAAAGATAGCGGTAGCGATAAGCATGGTCAAAACAAGAAAAGGAATATATGAAATCATCACATAAAATGATGAAATAAGAATAGTTCACTGATACATTCCGGATATTCATATAGTGGAAGAATACTTCTACTTGAACAATCAAGAAAAGGAACCGGATGAGTAGTCATCTTGTACACGGTAGAGCATGACCATATGATTTATTGGACAATTACCTTAGAACACATATGTCCTTGCTGTAACTACTTTTAAACGCATTCGCTCTGTATTTATAAGCAATTACAGATGGTGACCGAGATTCATGGGACAAGATGAATTGTGGTATTTTCAACAATCAACCATTTCTCACCCTCCGGTCAGAGGGAGTAGAATCGCTGCAGATGATGGTTGACCAAAGAAACCACTTTACCGCCGTCACACGACTTCGCGCTCGAGTTATGAGTTCACTGGTTTAATTCAACCGACCTGTATGGAATGGTAAAATTCAAAGAAATAAATGTTCCAACGCATATAGATTTATCGGCCATCACGAACATCGATTCCCACCAACACATCAAGGTGCAGCAGCTATGATTGAATAGTACTCTCTCGTTTAGTCTGGAAAGAATAAATTGATACCATCTAACAAAAATGGCGAGAACAATGAACTCTGTGCAAAAGAATAGTTTGTTCTTCCTTTAGATTAAAGGATTCTAAATTTTTTGTAATTTGTTTATTTTCCGCCTGTAGCTCTTCTAGAGTTACTGCCGACCCCGAACCCGGGTAAAGGAGGAGGGTTGGGGGTGGGGTTAGCGACTCCATCCCGTAGGACACTATCACGCTAAAAACGCCAACCGGAAAAAATAATTCAAACCATTTAAACTCTGCTCTGGGATTGAGGTCTCCATTTATAAGAGATATGACGCCTCAGGACGAAAGCCGAGATCTGATGCAGAAGTAAGGGCGAGGACTGACAAAGAAGGACAGCGTTCCTACAATTGAACAACATATGTAACTCAAAACAACGATCAACTAACTTCAAAGTGAGAATCTTCAATACGAGCGTCAAGATAGTCAGTTCTACTGTACGGAGCTGAAACGTGGAGAACTACTACAACCATCATCAAAATAGTACAAGTAATTTTAAACAGTTATCTACGCAAAATACTGAATGTCCGTTGACCAGATACCATCAGCAACAGCCTACTGTGGGAGAAGACAAACCAGGTTGCAACTGAAGAGGAAATTAGGAAGAGACGTTAGAAGTGGATAGGACATACATTACGGAAAACACCAAACTGCATCATGAAGCAAGCGCCAAACGGGAATCCTGAATGGTTGGTGGCCTGTGCTCCTACACGAGGGGTAACAGGAGTAAGTATTATTTTCTCGAACTGTATCTTAGATGCCTAATATTTTATTTTACCACTGATATTGTAAATACCTTTATTGCTCTGTAGTTTACCACAACAATTTTATCTCGCTGTGCTAATAGGATATGGTAACTTAAACCAATGTACATCCCTGCCAATTTCTTCGTTGCGTTTAACTAACTGACCTGTGAACATTATATAGAATGAAGGAATATTCATCATTTGTTTTTTAATCAAGTTTACTTTCCATAGACGATAATCTCACATTTAAACGAACTGAAAAATCTCTGTACATTTATTGTAGTTCTGCAATATATAGCAAAAATACTCGCTTCATTTCAAATAAAATTATTACTGTAATTTTCTTTCATGTGTCATCATTTCATCACATGGTTATTTCATATTTGACCTGATTATTATTATTATTATTATTAATAATAAATGACAGTTTAGAATGATGTATAAAATCTTATTTATGATAAATGTTGCTAAGAGATTTATTGATAGGAGAATAATTAAAAGCTATAAATCTAACCAAATTCACTGAATTGTATAATGAAAGATATAAATCCATTTAAAAACAAATGACTACATTATAAACTTAAAATTAAGAAATAACATACCACATCTTCTTCTAAATTATCAGAAAATGCCCACATATCTAAACCTTCCTGTACATCTTCGATATCTAATAGATCAGTATTTACATCGATCACTTCTCCATTATTAGTTTCTTGTCTTTGTATATTATCACTTGCTTGTTCATGTATATTTTCCTCATCTATAACATCATTCCTTTGCCATTCTGTAGAAGGGTTGATATTTGATACGGTTCTAGGTTCTGTTTGTATGGTTCTAAAAGTATTTGATTGAAGATTACTACTACTAGATGTTACATATGATTCATGAACTCGAGCTTCATGAATTCCGGATGATGTGGTTGTCTGAGTGGTAGAAGTCAGTGAATTTGAAACTGATACATTTGTCCCAGAAGTTGACACCGTAGTTGTTGCATTAGTATTCTGAATTGTTCGTTGTGGTCTGTTTAGAAAACTTCTATACTCAGAAAAATTTATTCCTAGTTGATCGATGAGAGATTCCTGACCATTCGTAATGGATTGACCAGATTCTGCAACCAATTGCGCCAACAAGAGGGCCATTTCACTTGTTAAGTTTTCACTGATACCTAACCTTAATTGTTCATCGCTATCTTCCTCCTCATCCTCTTCATCATCGTCATCTTCATCCTGACATTCACCTTCTTCTTCTTCTTCTTCTTCTTCTTCATCATCATCATCATCATCATCATCCTCATCAACGTTATCGTTTTCATCTTTCTCATTATCCATTTCTATGTCATCATTATGTTGTTCGTCTTCACCATCGTCATTATCATCATCATCATCATCAACATCATTATTATTATTATTATTATTATTATTATCATCTTCTTCTCCACCAATATTTTCAAGTTCAGTTTCTAGAATTTCATCGTTTTCATTCGATCCAAAATGGATTCGAGAGTCGAATTCATTTTCACCACCAGATTCAGAATCGGCAACCATTTGTCGAAGTGAAACAATACGTCGTGAACCCCATATTCGTCTACATAACCGTAAAATACGATATGCTCTGTCATCATCGCTTTCCTCACGTAATGCAGAAATGGATGGTTCAATTCCACCTAAATCAAGAAATTCCGATAACAGATAATTATCTGAATTATTTAGATCAGTATCTAAATTCATATCGGACTGATCACAATCATCATTTTCCATGTCCATAAAACGAATAGGTTCATTAGCATTGAAAGTTGTTGTTGTACTATTACTGATAGGTGATCTGGTTTCACCTTCCCATATTGATAAGGAAGGAGGTTGATTCTAAAGTTATCATGGTAAAAGAAAATAAAGAAGAAAAGAACGGAATCGTATATGTTGTATTTCTCGTTTTGAATGGTTTAGCAATATGTTACCGAGATGTTATGCAAACAAAAAGGGATAGTTTAAACACAGATATATTAATGGTGAATATTTTTCTTCAATAAGCTTTTTTTAGTTTCTACATTATAAATTCCGACTAATAACTTAATGAAATGTCAGAGTTAAAGGTCAATACATCTTTTGAAATTATAGAACATGGATTTAAAATCGATGAACATATGCACCAGGTTCTACATCGCCTATGATGAACTGATATTATCCTTATTGAAATATTTGAGATCATATTTCAAAAGATATTAAAGATGGCTTAGTTGTTGAGGTACTAAGTATATATGGGAATCTGTTTACTTGGGAAGAGAGTTGAACTAAACTGGTCAAAATCTGTAATCAATAGTTCATCACAACTCATGAAACCTGGGGCTAGAAGAATTTACTACACAAATGAATTTATGTAAGTGTGATATGTGAAGGCTGACTAATATAGATTGAGTTTTTTAAATTATTGTAAAACCAAATAATCGGAAAGTGACATAAACTGAACAGTAAGCATTCATCAATAGTAGTCAAAAATGGTACCATAGTCACTATCAATAATAATGAAGTAAATTACGTGATTGCATACCAATTCAAGCTGCTAGTACTAGATATAAACGCAACAGGAAAGGATATATAAACTTGATGAGGAGCAGGAAGGTGAGTCCGTCATTCATGATCAACGTAGAGCCTACCACAGGTAGATATATGTTAGCCCAAGTAATCATATCACATAAGTACGATGCAATGAAAATAACACATCGAATAGCAAAAAGATTGAAGTAGTGCAGTAGCAATGGTAATAAGAACGACTAACCACCAAAGATATGGTTTGAAAAGACAAAGTTCAAATTAACATATGAAGATATAATCGACCTCAAGATCGAAAATAAGATATACAGTGGATACATCTGAGCCTACCAACCAAAGAAAAACAGTGAGCCATTCAACAAAACTGAACAGTAAAAAACTGCTTTCAAAATCATTAGCAAACAAAGAAGTACAACTGCTCTCCGGTTTGCTGAAGCGATCGCGATTAAAAAGAACTCAAACCGGATCTAGGTATTCAAAAAGAGACAGTTATAAACTTATTACTACCCTGACAATCCTTACTTTTGTTTTTTTGTTTTATTTTTTTGATATTAGTTTTATTTTGGTTAATATTTAGTTTTTATTATATTCCTCTTCCATTACCCAATTCTTAAACCACCCTTTCTCTCACACATTTCCGCTCACTTGTCTCTCTTAAATTATATGAACTCTGCAAATTCTATTCAATTATTACGTAACCCACCCTATTTGTTTTTAATTCCATGACTCTTTCATTACCTCTAAAATTATCACAGATTTGATCTTATCTGTCTTTGAACTCCACTCAACTATTACGTCACCCTCCCTTTATGCTTCCTTCATTCTAATACCTAATAACCTCTGACCTTTACTAGCATATATATATATATATATTTATATAGTTATCATTGATTACCTTTTGTTATTCCAATTCTTTACATTCAATTGTGTCAATTGTTCCACACTATTTATTACCCTAATGCTAAAACTCTAATACATATTTGGTTGTAAGCAGCTGATGAGAAGCCACGAAACATAATGAATTCATATTATTCTGCATCAATATTTGTTCTGTCTTTATTTAAATTCATAAAGGGAACTAACTGCATGAAATTTCAATAAAAAACTGTAAGGACATAGCAAATGAATAGGAAGTCATATAAAAAAGACATGCTGAATTCAAGTCAAAACTCATTGGAAGAGAACCAATATATAAACATATTAATGGAAACTCCAGTCGAATGTTCGCGACAGTTAAAGAAACAAGCAAACACCATAGAAATTATCATGCTCCTAGTCAAACAAAGAATTGTCCCTGGATGGTTATAAATGCTCAGTTACTGACTACTTTAAAAGAAAAAAACAGATGGTCGACTAAAAGGACCTATCAATACACGTCATCCGCAACTCGCACAATGTTTATTCACCTATGTAGTGACTGTAGTAATGCAGGCGAGATCAAAAGCCCGAAACAGTGATAGAAACAACAAACACAAATCTCTATTCCAAGGACACAAGAACTACCAGAAATAGAGTGATCGATCATTGTTACTTGGATCAAAAATGGTCAGTATTCACAGGTCAAGGATTAAGAACGAAAAGGTGCACGAGAGTAGAAGTCAATGTACCTTAATGAATGATTTCATAACACCTGTATAGTGTCCATGTAGGATTTTAAGGGGAGATTGTTCTTCCAAACTTTGGTTGATGTAATATGCTTAGACTGTGGATACACACGTTCTCAAACAGGATATCTAACTATGGTTCACTGCATTGTAAGCAAGGGTCTGAAATCTGATTGTACAAGCTCACTTATTCGTCTTTGTCCCTACACTGAAGTGTATATTCAATGTTCATTAGGTATATTGTCCACAAGTTTGCCAGACAAAACGCTGTAATTATTTAAATTTCGATCGACGAGATTAATTCAAATATAATTTTCACATATAAGGACAATAAACTGATGGAAATTACGTCTTACGCCTGACTGACATTATGGTTTGAGAGCTTGATCTTTTTTCATTTGTTGTGGACATTCCAGACGCCAACATCTTGTTAATTCATCTTGTTTTGAAATTACTTTATTCATATCACATTCTAATCAGCTTTTAAACTTAATTAGTAGGGATCTATGTGCATACTAAGGTTTAACATAGAATCATTTGGGAACAAAAACTTGCGATAACCTTATATACATAATTTGATATAAAACTTACTAAAATTCTTAAAAAATGACTCGACCTTCGCTGCCTATTGCTAGTAGAACCTGATCGAGAAGACCAACGGCCAATAGTTTCTTGATGACTGTTAATTAATGACGTTAACCGATGACTGTCGACATTATCTAGATCATCGAGAGAAATTAGTTCCCGTGAACCTGGATTTTCTTCATTTATTAATACATCAATCAACTGACTGGGCTGAAAAGAATGATACTCTCGTGGAGGACGTCTACGACCAGAGTATGGAGTAGTTCTTGATTGAAAACTACGTCCAGAGGAAACAGTAGGTGTTGTTGGCGTATTCGAACCAAGAGAAGTATGTGCAAGATTAGAGCCTTGTGTGGATAACAAATCAGTATCAGTGTTCTGAGAGATATTTCTCTCTGAGAGAGGTTTAGCAGATTTGCTGTCAGTGAAACGTGACACACTTGATTTTCTATAACAGGAATTATAACGATGATTCAGGGAGGAATGATTTTTAAACCAAGTTATACAACCTTTTGGTCTTGCATTAATAATAAGACGACATACAGCATCACGAGTAGCACATGACACCTGTAAATGGATAAAAATGAGAACAATTCAATAACTTATATGAACTATAAATAAATGTGAAAAAGAAATGAGCGATTTACGTCATACTCACACGGAAGTTTACAAGCTAACATCAAAACAAAACAATCTATTTCGCTAAAAAATCTCTGTTTATGAGCGAAACATTCATAAATGACCCCATTCAGAGAAATATTAATCCAGATTACAAAGATTGGTTCAAAGCCCAGTTGACAGATGCAAACCACGATTGGTGTTTTCTGCGCGTTTCATGGTCACACTTTCTTATGCTTGTGAACACGTTTTAATATGGTCATACAAGAACATAGCTGAGACTATCAACCATTCCATTCTCACACATTGAACCAATTAGAATCATAACGCAAACACTGTCATCATTTTCGGTAATCTATCATGTTAATAATCTGCAACTGTGATTTCGAAGTATTCAAACTAAGATTGTAATGTCAAATGGTGAAATCCCTGAGCTACCCATCTAAAAAATAAGTGAGTCTAACCTCTTTACCTACCTAACAGAACAGTCATTT
Organism: Schistosoma mansoni; assembly: GCF_000237925.1. Lineage (NCBI taxonomy): Eukaryota > Metazoa > Platyhelminthes > Trematoda > Strigeidida > Schistosomatidae > Schistosoma > Schistosoma mansoni. Next base: position 9,917,750 of record NC_031495.1, read on the forward strand.
CTGTCATACTACGAATCAATAAGCCACATGTAGTTAGTTTATTCGTTTGTACATTTCTACGATCTAAACTCATTAAACTTTAGTAAATTATTTTATTTTAGTACCTATGTATACCTTATTTAGAGTCCTGATGTGATGAAGATTTGTAGCTTACGTGGATGATAATGTTTCAGTCAGTCACCAAGTCAAAACGTAGAACTTCGTATGTACGTACATCAGTTCGAGTTGCTATACTACATTAGCACAGAGATGAAGTTGTCGATTCAAATCCCATAGTGGTAGAAGTAGTAAGAGTATAAGCAGTAAACGGAAAAAATAGTGTTTGAATATGTTATTCAATGAATATAATCCAGCAAATAGATTTGGAAAGAGAAAAAAGATAGAGACATGAAGAATTCAGAAGATTAGAATTTCGTAAAACACAAAGAGTGGATGCACCTTCGCCATTGCAAACGATTTTGAGCCATGTCATTCAAGGTCTCTAACCATCGATTACTATCATCTCGCGAATCCCAACCAGGTAGTCTACACCTACCAACATGGCTCAGTCCACCTGTCAGTGATTTCATGGATTTGTGCCACGTTTTGGTCTGGCCGTCCCTAGCTTTCTTCCAACCTACTCCTACACCATGAAACATTGCACGTCGGGGCAGTCGGTGGTTGGGCATACGTAACACATGTCCCAGCCATCTCAACTGATGAAGTTTCGCTACTTCATCAATCGATTTGCCATCCTTACCTAGTACCGGTTTCCTAACAACTGCATTACTTGCTCGGTGATAATGTTTGCGTTAAATGGTTTAATTTTGAAGTATTTTATTATGCCTTTTGATCACAGATCCAAATCACATGACAGAACCATCAATCAGAATCCCCGATATTTATGACTTAGTGTCTCTGAGTTGTCCGATTCCACGCCTAACCAGCACTAGTAACCTTCATACAATTGTTAAGTCTCCATCGATCCACGGTTCGTCAGCTTCTCTCTCTGTTCTACCCTTGAGTCCAGTAGTAAGCAATCGACCTCCACTACATTATATTTCAAGCAGACGAAGTGTATATACAGGCATACCACACATTACACCATAAAATGCAAAATAGCAACTACACAAGATTAAGCCAACAAAGTGGTGTGGAAAAGGGATACTGTGAAAGGCAAACTGGCAAAAAATTACGAATAGAAAATCGTACACCATTAGTTAATGCGTTAATCGAAAGCTTATAATAAACAGAACATATGTAAATAAAAATCCAGTTCCTTAATAATTATGCAATAAGAATATATAAATTCATTACCCATAAATTAGTTATAAAAATTATCATTCCTTTAATCTTCGTTCTTATACAACACTTTCATCGACTTCTTTCTCTATATCAAACCTGTATTTTCGCTGTATTCATGTTCAGAGAATGAAACTTAAACAAAATTATTTAGTACTCTATAACTGTTATCTAAGACTTCATTCTAACAATGAAGTGTGTGACATGATCCGTAATGGAATGTTAGGTTTAATTATCTTATTATTATGATTACACATGTCCTAAATCATAGCTATTTCTTCTTCTCATTTGGTTTCACGAATTTGTTTGATCTACAAATGTATTCAAGTGAACATTGTATGGCAATTATTTCAACACATACAAGTTTATATATATTGAATATTAGAATTTTTTTCATTTGAAATGGTGAATTCTCTTGGTTATCGCATTCAACCAAAAATATTCAGTCGGCGTTCACACTAGCATGGTACCTTTTTAACAAATAAATTTTAGTCATTAGAACACTTAAAACTTGACGATGATTCTGTAGAATAGAGAAAAGAAAATGTAACATAATACTACTTACTAAAATATTACTATGTGTTAGCATTGTAATTAACAGTTTTTCGTAATAATTAGAAGATTCAAGATTCAATGGTTTAGTCTGTTTATTATGGTGATGATCATCATGTTTATTTTCACTAGGTAATTCAACTAAACTTGTCATAATCAACTCATTTAACTTCTTATCATTATCATCATCATCATCATCATCATCTGGTAAATGATCGTCTACAATTGTACTTAAAAAAAGTGTATATAGTGCACGCGTTAATGGATTCACAAAGCACCGAATAAATTTATTAAAGTAAGACTTTGGTTTTAAATCCAGTGGAGATGACATCGGCGATGATGAAACTGATGGAAATGAAAGACGATGTGTAAAATCTTTTAAATTATCAATAATAACTGAAGATAACTGAGCTATATCCTGTTCTATTGTTAACGAAAACAAGTCAAATTTTATAGACCATATAGGATCGATCGTATGCCATGGATTCGTAAGTACTGGTAAATTAGAAATAAATAAATTGAATAATTGATGTATAACTGCATAAAATGATATATTATCATTTGTAGATTGATGATGTTGGTCTTGATTAGATAACCATTTAGTTAAATCCAATGGATTGATGTGTAGAAAATGATAAATCTCCGTTGAAAATTGTCGAATCAAACGAATTGACTTGAGAGTTGAATAATGTTTAGATATTATATCATCAACATTAGCATCAGAGTTATTCTTGTTATCAGTTAATTGTTTCCATGAATAATTTAATGGATGATATAGAAATTCATTTAGAATACACTCGATATTGTTAAAATTATATTTATAACTATTATTATTCGATATTTTCAATTCTTCTTCAGTATTTAGAAAACGTGTCGTCATAAAAGCTAACTGATAAAGATGAATTGATAAACTAATCATCAGTGTAGGCTGAACATTGAACAGATTACAAGTTGACGAGTTCAATGATGATATCCAATTGAGGAATCTCGTTATTTCTACAAGTAATATATTTAGATCGGTAGCAGGCTTTTTCTCATTTTCTACTGTTTGTCTAAATTGAATACTTCCATCGAGACCGCAAGTGTTATTATTGTATTTATTGAAAGTTTGTCTTAAACTGGACAAAATTATCTTGAATCCAGTTAAATTCGGATTCTGTATAGGGGAAAAAAGTAAAAAAGGACAAAAAACAATTAAAATATATTGCATATATCTCAAATTTGATAAGGGTCTACTTAAATCCAACTCGATAATCAAGTACACATGTTTTGAACATATGAATCATTGCAATACAAAGATAGAAATTGCACAATGTTAGCCAATGTCAAACGCCTTTACATATGTGAGTGATCTCCATTTCCCGATCGCCTATACCATGGAATTACACTGCTACTGGATTATTGGTGAGCCTGTTGACATTGGAGCAGGACAACAGTAGCCAATGAATAACTGCTTCATACCACAAAAGCCTTGTCTTGACTAGTTTTAGATATAGTTCTTCTGTACATAAAAAACATTACAGATGGTGACTGAAATCCATCGTCAAAGTGAGGTGCGGTGTTTCTAAAGTCAACTATTTCTCAACCCTCCCTCTAGAGGAGAGCAGAATCGTTACAGATAGTGGGAGCCCAGTGAAATCACATTTCTGCCATCGCACGCCTATATATTTGGCATTATGACCGCCGCCGGATTCGTCTGTTCCGTATTTATAAGACATTACCATAGATAACCGGAATTCATGTTTGATAGTGTTAGTTCCGCCATTGTCTAACTTACCTGTCTGACATTGTATGATATAAAGAAAGAAATAATTGGGACCAACATAGATTTACTGGGTCATTACGATAGCCAACCTTGACCACCACTTCGAGGTAGCAGCTAAGGTTAAGGTTACTTTGTGTTAGTAGATACTAATCGCTACGGATAATTGAAACGTACGAGGTAACACAGATAGGCATATTCAGTGAAAGTGACTACTGATATTGATTTATCATGTGTTTTTAACCATTATAGGATCAAAGAGTTTCTAATCCTCTACTAAATGATCAACTATTTTAAAGTCTAAATCACCATAGCTGATTATCATATACTCAATAAGGTATGCTGAAAGGAACAACTAGTTTGGAGAATATATCAGTTGAGAAATTTTAACGGTCACAAGTTAATAGAAAAAATATAACAAGAAATCAGATCAATTAGAAAACCTTATGGACACTCAACGACTAAGGAAGATAACATGCACTAAATAACTGTGTTGTACTAGACAGCAAAAGATACTGAATCGGAAAAAGAACAGTGATGACCGGATCAAGAAATTAAATTGGTTCACAGATTTACTGACTATTCATACAAATCGTGCCATGAGATGCAGACGGCCTTGTTGAGACCGTTGAGAAAACTTTACTGAGTAGTTGGATACCTAACGTGGTGTAGCTAAAAAAAAACATTGGCTGGTATAAATGTATTCATTGTCATCTTCCTCCAAATATCCAGTTTTTTTATTGTTACACAATTCTAATTCTTCGATGACATTAATTCATAAACAACTTGATTGAGAATCTTGTTAATTACCTCTCTTTGTGTGCTGTTATGAGACATGGTAACTTTAGACGTATGTACCAGGACCTACGTTAATGGTGACTGAACTACTGATTGACAAAACTTCCACTGTCTGATATACAGATAACTAACTGTATAACATATCGTCGTAACAAAATATGAATATGATATAATGATACATACAATTATCATTAAATCTAAAATAGTGAGAAAAAGAGACAAGAATGAATTACAATTCAATTCCTTCTTTCAAAATAAATCGTACATAGAACTCACATGTTGTTCAGATTTTGAAGCAATACCCATATTAACTATCGCACACAACATGTTAGTAATTGAAGCTGTCAAACCACAATAATCAGAAATCAAACATAATGGGATAGAAGACAATGGTGATGATGTAGTCGTGAATGTAGAATTATCCATTGAGGTGAAATGTGAGCAGAACATTGAATTGGACAATGCAAACATCGCACTTGGTGGAGGTGGAAACGGTTTTGAGGTGAAGAGTTGTGGTAAATGAATCTGTGAGGTTTTCTTATTATTACTTTTATGATCGTCAAGAGCCAATTCAGTTACAAAGCCGGTGCCGAATAAGCGATCAAGTCTGAAAGCTAACGACTGTTCTGTAAGTGTAAAATTACAAAATGCAATTAAAATCCGTAAGTATATACTGGATAAAGATGATATATATAGATTTGCAAGCAATTATTCCGAACATGTAAACACTAAAACACAAATGGTTCTAAAAACAAACAATGTCTATCTTTATACTTCAGACACTGGATGATTTTAATCAGACAATCATGAAAACCCAGAAATGGTAGGTAAGTTTTTCCTCTTGACATAAGAATCCAGGAAAGTGGGTACTCAAACAACCCACCCGTGATCAAACCCATAACCTTCAGGCCTCGCATAGAGGGTTTAAACACCAGGATCAAGTACTTTACATGTCTAACTTCAACGAATTCGATATAAAGCAAGACTGCCATCTATTGCTATGGGTGATATTTGTCTCATGCCCGATACCGTTTACCTAAAATGGTGGCGAATTCATTCACTGAATAAATCGTCAAGCAATCAAATTTTTCATGATAGAAATTTCTCATTTGAAAGAAGAGTATATATACGACTACAGAAACATAGATATACCTACTGAGTTCACATAAATTCAAACTAGTTTTAACAACAACGACAACAACAAACTAGATTGAAAGGTGATTATTAAAAGCCAATGACTAATTATAGTAAGTGTCATTCAATTTGATTCCTTAAAATAACGAAAAAAGTATCAGGTATCCAAAAGAAACAGTACATTCTCGAAACCTGAAAAAAGTCCAGCGTCTCACACTATACCAAATAATCACTATGAAATTGATTTTTACGGGTTGTACTCTGAACTACAGTTAATTGATGATAACTCAGCGAGATGACCATTCGACATTAACGATAAGTATACGCCCTAATAGTAGTTTTCTTAGTTGAAAAACTATATGCTACTAGGATGTGACGAAAAGAATTCTACACAAAGTATCCGACTAACAAATATTCTTAAATGTTCTATCTGTTTTCATCGGTTAAAACACCCTACGAAATCAGGCTATTAAACTACATTGTCGTCTCATGTTTTGTGACGTTCTTTCAATGTCTATTTAGCAATTCGTTCACTCATAAAACTTGTGGTGAATGGAAGAACGATGTTCAAATACGGCATAAAAATCACGGAGATATCCACTAGCTGTTTTCGTAGGTATTGGAAAGATCATGCACTTACAAGGCAATCACAACTTAGATCGATTACAAGTTCACCAAAAAACGACAGACCATATCACACTGGTTTGAGATAATAATCGACTAAAATTAACGGAACTGGATGCTTGTTAAGTTATCTCTATGATAACCATCATATAAGTTCAGTCGGTGTATTATTGAATAAACTGGGTACTTCTAGCATTTGCAAATATTAGAAATTAACGGTAACTTGATGCTTCCACAGATAAACTAGGCTACACAATATCACATATACAGAACATAACAAATATATCTTAACAAAACCTAATAAATTTGGAAGAGAGTATGAAAAAAAAACTGAGATAGAAACCAACACATCATTGCAGCTGATTAACTTACCAAAAGCGTTGTTATTCATTTTATTAAATTCTTCTGAGTCGATAACAGAATCACTTAAATTTTCTTGCATATTATCATCATTGTGATTATCATCAATATTGAATTCACCAATACTATCGTCATCATTATCATTGGTAGTAGAAGTAGTAGTATTCTTCAAAACAAATAAATCCATTGGACCTTTAACTTTCTTACTACAATTACCGTCATTCAACGATAAGGTTTGTAATTTCTTTTTTGACAATTTATTTGGGTTCAGATGGTAATTCGTATATATCAACTGTTGTTCATCAAATAAATTACCGGTTGAACTTGACTGAGATGATAAAGACGAGACCAAATCACGACTAATAGAATATACCATGATACAATCGATACATGTCATATCTTCTGGATCATCACTAGTGCCAACTGTAAAGTGAACATGTGATACATATAAAAAAATTAATGATGAAACAATTATCGAAATGAAATCAAGCTTATAAATATGTATGCATCTTGTGTAGGTGACAGTTTAGTAAAGAGATATAAATAAGAAGGGTACATTTTAACGTATTCTTGGAAAAACAGTAAGCAGTTATTGTGAATGAGCAGTATTTACAAGAAACACTAACATTATAAGTGTTTTACATAATCAATAAATAAACTGGAGTCTTCTGACGGTATTTCGATCTGTAAGTCGAAGAAACAACATATAAATTAGTCAATAACGCTGTGAAACATCTATCTTCTCGAACTCTTATGAGGACACAAAACGTTTTTCAAAAGTTTCCATATTGTTTCTGGTTCGAGTTAGAAAAAGATTTTTAGCAATGAGTTTTGTGATGCAAGGTCAAGGTTAACTTGTGTCTTATATACAGCCTACATAGAAAGAATCGAACATTTGACAAGTTAAACACCATCAGTTTAACTCTATGGTAATAGAATATACATACATCACCTAGATGTAGATTTCTGTTTTCAGTAAACTTCGGAACAAATTTATGGTGATAATGTTTCGAAAAACTACGAAAAAAATTAGCGAGGATGGAGATGAAAATATTATTTTGAAGATCATAGCAATTCTGAATGTGCAAACTGTGATAAACATTAATAGTAAGCTCAAACAACAGCGGTTATTATAGCTGACTATTACAAACAAGACAATTACTCCCATAAGTGACTAACACTTTTGCAAACATCAATAACTATTGATATCACATAGAGCGGTTATCAATATCCGGTTGCCCACACAAGGAGAGGGTTCTATTAGAGGTACCTAAAAAGAAAACTGAGTTAGGGACATTCCAAGTGACCTGAGAGTGTGACCGCAGTGCCCAAAGAACAACTACTTGAGGTCGGTTGCACACGACCTTTTTGTGAGCGATTTTCGGGCTAGCTACGTCCTTGTTGGAACGTTGCCGCCGGAGACGGATATCCGTGGCATAAGGTGAGGTGTGCATTTTTAGGGTTGACCTTTTTTAACCTCACCTATCCTCGTGGAACGACATCGCTGTTTCGCTGGTTGTCTGAAGGAAACACTTTACTGCCATCACATCTCCATACAGTCAGCACTATGACTTCGCCCTCGAACTTTTGGTTTGCTACTTTTAGTCCTACCGCTGTTCGATCGACCTGTCTGACATGGTAAAACCCTGAGGAACGACTTTTCTAGCCAGCATAGCCCGGTTGATTCATCACGATAGGCAACCCCGACGATGACGTCAAGGTAGAAGCAACGGTCGGGTCGCAAACGCTCAGATGATAGAGTTCATAAATGACTCATTCACACACACGAAAATTTTTAAAAAACAACACATTCATATGCGTAAGTTTGCTATTAGTATTATTATCCTTCAGTTAATCCAGGTATTATATGTAAACATGTGATAGCTAGCTAATACATGTGTACATTAATGACAGTTGAAAAGATTTTGTAAAGATTGCTTGGTACATATGTTACTTTTGCTATAAACTGGTCAAAGTTGAGGTAGTATTGAAACGAAGGAATCAGTGAACAGCTGATTCATTCTCGTGTAGGACTCCTTTCCGTTGCATTCTCAAGACCCAACAGGAGACAGGACATAGAAAATCCAGAACTCGCGATTAAAACTAATCATTAGAACTAGTAGGCCAGTGTCCAAAAGTATAATTTAAGCTTCCATTAATTAGTGTAACACAACACAGAGATAATTGAAATTGATTACCAGTTCAAGTGAGTTGATATGTTACGGAGCCGGAAACTTAATGACTACTGATGAGAAGTTATTCAAGTTGGCCCCCAAATTATTATCAAGTGCGAACAATAATAAATAAACGGCTAAACAATCTTGGGTTGCATTATTCAATTGAAATGAAAATAGAAATAAAAAGACAATTGATTGAACACTGAAAAGCGATCACTATTATATTCCACTAGTCATTTGGTGCCGATAATATCTTATTTATTAAACTCCAACAGGACGATTAGTCCGAGTGACCTGGTATTGTGCGCATTATGTTGAGATTTTGGACAAATCGTTATGTCACAGACTGTGAAGCTAGCTGATGCTGGAAAGGATCCTATTAAAAAATCTCAGAAATGTACATACATCTTGCTGATGAGTATCAACTGACATGAAACTTGGGTCTTCTAGTATAACTTGTTGACTACTTACAACATCCTAAGAAGTAACATCCCAGTACGATAACTACGCAGAAGAGTAAGATTATTAAATTTTATTCATAAACTTTGAATTAATACTTGCATTTTTATGATCAATATTCTAAGTAGTTCAAATTGGAACAATAATATTAATAAATTTAAACTTACCAATAAGTTGTAGAGATTCATTTGACTTTAACATTTCACAACGATACAACGGTAAATCGATTGTACGCCCTGAAGTCATTCCAAGGTGGGGTAGTGGGACAAATATAGTTCTGTTGAATAACTACAAATTAAACGGAAAGCGTAAATAAGTGTTGGATTTGTTTATTACGAATCCATTACTCATAAGAAACCAGTTCACTTTATTGTACAATTTTTCCGTTATGTCACATTGATTAGTATTAAACTAATTATTCGCTAATTGCTTGATATAATTCATATCTGTCTCGCCGTGTTGAACCGGTCACTTTTGAACCCTTCACTGTAAAGAATCGAATGTCGTTGCTTAGTTTATCACTTTGAACATGAAATTTTTTTAACCTAAGCTACTTATTCTCTGATGTAAAAACACTTATTATTTGTATGGATTCGATTTTTAATATTTCAAAGAGCCGATACAGTTTTCTGACTTTGATCAACCTTCGATGTGTTATTTCGATGAATGAAAATCCATTAAAACAAAATACAGATCGCAACAATAATCATTTACACTTAATTTATTCGTTGTGTAAAAAATTGGTCGTCATATTGTTGAATGATAGAGCGACGAAATTGACAGAAAGTGTGGAAAAAGATTTTCGATGGTATTTGTGGTTAACTAACAATGAGGTGCAATACTAATCTGAAAAAACACTGATAAAGATCACGAATTTTGTCTTATTTACCATCATACCATTGAAGATGATGATAAGATTTTGCAAGATACACTGAATATGACTGCAAAAAGAATAATGAGTCAGTGTATACCTTGAAGAATCTTGGCCATCGACTTGTATTCTCATCGACTGATGATGATGATGATGATGATAATCCAGGCAATGTAACACGGAGGCCAGCAATTAGAGTATCATTAGAACGACGATTATAAATGTCAATAATATAAGCTATATGTTGTTGTGATTGTTGTCCAATAGATGTAGATAAATCTTTTGATTTAGAACTTAATCCAATTGATGTGCTCGATAAAGTAGAATTTTTCGACCCAACACGTAGTTTTTCATCTCGACAGTAATTTTGAATAAAACGTGTACAAGTACCAGCACCAGTGACTAGATTGCCTGGAGTCGTTAAACGCCGTCTTAACTGTTCATGATTATAAAATTGTAAGAGATCTGGACCACCAAAATCCATCTATACACCAATTATTTTTAGGGAGAAGAAAAAGATTATTAAAAACATAACTGAAAAATAAAAAGCGAAAGAAATGATTTGCAAACAATAATCGGAAATTTATTCAATAATGTTTTCTGTATGTTGCAACTTATTCATAAGATGAATAACATAGTGTGAAACGTAAGATGCAATTATCGGTACTAACGAAAATTTGAGTAATAACCGTCACTAATGCAACGAGACACGTAAAACGTTCATTGAATAACTTTATTGATGGTAAAAATAAAGAGCTTATGAATTTTTGGCAAAGTGATCTATCATTATACGGTAAAAAGTTGATTAAGAATCTTATTTAGTGGCTTACACGTTAAACGCATGACCTTCAAGTCAAAAGTTCGAGTTCTATTCATCCACTATGGCCTATACGGAGTATGTCAGTACTTCATACCAAAATATAGATTAAAGTCTATCGCACGAATCTATAATGATTAAATAAGTTACTTATCTTGTAAACCATAAAAGTCAACTACATCCAGTCGCGATAAAAACCAAACAAATAAGCTTCAAGAAGTACAAACAAATACACATACTTCATGGGTTTCGGACACATGTTCGAAAAAGTCAACAGGTAAAGGACCAAATACCGGTGATTCAATTAGATATTTCTGCAGTGTTTCAATCGTGTTTTCATCAATTATTGTTAATGATTTCTTTCTAGGGACTGGATTCTGATTCTGATTGGAACATCTAGAACTTCCAGTTAACTGGTTAAATGAAGTTGTCGCCAAATCCCATAAAACACCTTTCGGCAAATTACAAATTAAAGAGTCCATCGAATTAGGACCATTTGATAAGAATCCACGACCAACTGATACAGGCTTCTGAGAAAAATCGTTTTGTAACCAATATTGTCCAGGTAGTACAGATAAATGATAATTAGGTGCTTTTTGTTCAGATTTACACTTGTTTATATTCTTTAAAGTGTAAATTGAAGATCTAGGTTTTCAACAATATGTAAATTGAATAAAAAATAGTCGTAAGATTAAACCCATGAAATCGAACTACTCCTACGAAGTCAAGTAGTTAAATTATATACAAATAAAAAACAAGAGTAAGTATTTTTCGAGTGCATTAAAAACTATTGTATGAAAAAGACAGCTTGTTTATCGCTACAATAAAATTTTGGTGAGAAAATGAGAGTGATTAACAGCCTTATAAGCAAGAGACAAAGTTTGAAGGAATAGATGACTAAGAATACTGCATTTTTAGGCATCTTTACGTGAACGATCCAATACGCTACAGTGAATTAAAATCTGTAACGTTTTGTGGAACTCTGTTTTGCTATGGCTAGAGATTCTGATCGATATAAAGTGTTATTTAGCCAAGTAGACCGATGATGTGTTTCAGGTATTAAGAAACTGAACAAAGAAGAAAAATCAAGGTGCTAATGCTCATTTGTTCTCAAGCGCCTCCTTCTAACCCAATAGTCAATCAGAAGATACAAATAAAAAACATACTAGCTCTCTATTGTACTCAACTTAATTATGACTAAAAAATATGGAATAATACACTGAAAATGCCTGACCAGACAGTACACAAAATAAGGAATCAAACGTAGAGCACAATAATACCATAAGTGGTAGACAGTACCTAACCAATCAGCAATAATTAGGAAATAGTAAAAAATATAAGTAAAATCAATGTGTCTACTGAAAATTTGCAATAAGAGAACATACAAATGCAACCATGAAATTATCTATTAATTACACAATAAAGATATAATTATTAGTAAACAGGAAAAAAGTTTCGAATTGACCAATATTCGTGCCATTATAACTTGGTGAAATAAAAACGTCTCTCGAACACCGTTTAGTATAATGTTATGTCTTATGGGCCGTCAAATATCACATGAAAAATTGTTAATCAGAATACCGAATTATATGAATTTGTCCCTGTGCTAAACCGATGACATATTAAGCGGAACTAGCAGCTTTGTATAAACTTTGAATCTTTATCGATCCTCGATATAATAGCTTTTCACCTAGCCCAGCCCGTTCAATTCAGAACACAAATATCGGTCTCTGCTATATGAATCGTATATTTCAGACATACGTGGTTTATATACAAGCAGATCAGACCGCCTCACACTTTAGAATGAAAATTATCAATTATACAATATCAAACCAAAGGCGGCTGTGAGAAAGTGAGACTGTAAATAATAGATTGAGAATAACTTGAGAATAGTGAAACAGTAGCATATAGGTTAAGAATATATGTAATAATAGTCCATAAATAATTCCTGACAGTTACCATTTATTCATTCCTTGTTCGGATATAACATTCCTTGTTCGGATATAACATATAAGCGAAAATCACAAATATTATATATATATATATATATATATATATATCACCAGTCATTCTCTACGAAAAGAATTGCTTAAACACATATTTCCCGAAAGACATTCACATACAATGACTTGATACAGATTGGCTGGCTTATATCGTAATTCACCTACCAACAAATATAATAATAATAAATAAGAAATTAGTATTGCTCTGATGTAATAGGTACCGATGAAATTTACAAATTAACAGGGGGTCAACGTGTTAATTATGAGACAAGCCTACAAAAAACAAGATATATGTTTTTTTTATATTAGCGAAGAGATTACGACATTAAACAAATATGGGAATTATAATAAAACGAAACAGATTACTGATTAAGTTTCATATTTTAATTAATCTTCTCAATCAATGAAGTCCATTAGTCGGAAAAAAAAATTGAAAAAACAACAATATGTGAACATCAATAAACACACCTTGGAGCAGAAGCATTGACTAGTAAGTGCCCATCTGATGTTAATAAAAATGTCAATGTGCGACCAACGTATTCTGGAGAGCCAAACCAATGGAATGAGAATGAGTCTAATAATTGAGTTGAAGCAGCTGAAAATTGATAAAATGAGTTATTGTTAATATCAATATTATTTTAGGAACTTGGTAGATTAAAGTTTTCGTAACGATTAGCCTATGAACATACTAAATACTATATCCCTGTAAAAGCATGAATTTGTGAAAGTGATTTTGAAATACCAAACTTTATTCATATGAATTAAGATTTATTAGACAATCATTCAAAATTAAGAAGGATTGAAAAGCGGTTTCATTCTAGTAAAAGACTTATTTCCAGTGCACAACCATGATCTTGTATGGAAACGAACCCATGATCTTCGTTTCCTTCAGTGAGTATTTAACCTACAGTTTCCCGGGTTGTTACTTAATGGTTTGTATTTCTAACTTAAATCAATCCAGCTACATTTCAGTCCCATTAAAAAATAACTGCCTTACAGATTTGATATAATTGAACTCTATCCCTCGTGGTCTCTCGCTCGTAATCTCAAAAATTATGTTCCGAAATTAGTTACATAAGTATGGGCTGTATAATATCGTAAGTAACAAAAAAATAAATTGTAAATGACTAAAATAAAAACCGAAAAATAATGCCTCAGTAGAAAACTCACATGACATTTGCCCTGTTTCAGACCTATCTAGGTTATGGACTTTCGTGTTCCCGCATAAATTACCGGTGGCAGTAGTAGTCGTCGGCGTAGTAGAAGAAGCAGTGGTAGTAGTAGTAGTAGTAGTAGTAGTAGTAGTAGTAGTAGTTGTAGTTGTCGTGGAAGCAGATGGTAATAATTTGCTTGTTGTTCTTGTCGTCGTCAATTTTTTTATTGTTGAATCATTAATATTAAACAACCGTGAACTAGGATGAATAAATAAATGTTGTATCCATATTTGATCGGGTTCAAATGCCACTAGAAATGATTGATGCTGTAAAGATGAATTAGGTGTCAGTGGCATTTTAGATAGTGCGCTCACTAGACCTGGATGATTATCTATTTCTGTCCAACGATATAATGGACCGATACTAGGAATTATTAACTTTTCTTTTGGATGAGTACACAATAATGATGATGACGATGATGGTGAATATCGACAAGTCGACTGTTGTAATGTCGGATCGACAGCGGAATGAGCTGCTAAAAGTAACGAGATCAGAAGATTATCTGAATCTAGATAAGAAGTTCCCGAATGAATCACAGATGAATTTCTGCAACGAAGAAATTTAAAGAAGCAACAAATAAATTAGTATCATCCGAAAAAGTAGATAAATATCTGAATATTCAGTCAATCATAATCAACAAAGAGCTTGGTGTAAACGTGCGCCAACCCGAGTTGCACTATTAAAGTCATACTATGACATGAGAATAACAAGATTAATAGCAAAAGAGATCGAAATAATGTAGCAACGATGATAATAAAAATAATTAAAATTTGAGAATATAGTGGGAAAAAAGGAATGAAAATGTATATGAGAATATTGGGACTCATGATCCAGAGAAAGATCACAAACAAACTCATTTTCACCACCATAATGGATTCCGAGCTATATAACCCAACCACTGATAGTGTTCATCATGTAGGTCTTGCCAGGTAGTCTTTATCTACCAACATGAATCAGACCAACAATCAGTGATTTTATGGACTGACACCACATTTCGATTTGATCGCGCCACGCTTTCTTCCATTCTACTTTTACACCAGCAAACAAATACTGCTTAAGAGGCTATTAGTTTCAGATCTCGTATATCATCCATCATAGCAAATACTAAACGGGAATCGAGACAAACAAATAAATAATAATAATATTTTTTCCTTCGACAACATGAAAAAAGAAACAGTGAATGGACTAACTTAGTAAATTTAGCAGATGATGTGGCGTTGCCGACACCACTGGTTGGTACGTTCCCTTCTCCTCCGCGTCTTGGACCAACTGCTAGTAGAAATGAATGAGTAATACATAATTCATTTCTATTTTGTTGTATTTTTTGTGCTGTGGAGTTATCGACAGTGTTAAATAATTTAATCCCACTAGCAATGGAATGACCAGACTGATAAGAATGTAATAAAAGACCCATTGAGTTGATATACTGAACACTGACTCCACCACCGCCAAGTACGCCAGTTAAACGGTCTAATGTTAATTCTGGAATTGTTCCTAGATCATCTGACGATGTTGTTGTAACGGGAGCTTTTTTTAAACTGGTGATATCCCATTCCAATGATTCAGCTAGAAAGAATGGACCTAATGATGATAGGCAATCAGGGCCTAGTTTCTGAATGAGAGGAAGATAAAATAAATATAAGAGAATCAACAAATCGTGTGTTATACTAATGATTTGTCAGGTGCAGATTTGTGTGAATCCCATTCTAATTGCGAATGTTGGATAGGGATAGATAACAACCAGTTACCCAAATCGAAGTAGATAAAGCTTGGTTCCAATAAGCAACTTAGTAACTAAACACTAAATGTTTTAACTATTTACTGAGCCACTAACACTCGACTTGATAAATCCTGAGTAAATAACCTATATACGGATTTCATACATATTCACAAAACAGAGCATTTTATTTATTTAGTTACTTTGCAGTTCATTAAGTCAATATACACAAACGACCGCTTCTAATCTACTGTCTAACCGAAGAAAAGTTGTCTATACTTGAAGACTACATCGAAATATTGATTCCTACAAATCAGAAATTTGTTATGCAAAAAAAAAGAATAACTGAGAATGATTTGATGTGAAAAACAACAGCTGTTTGTTTAAATTACTTAAAATGTGCCTTACAGAGATTATATTCTTCAGGATAGGTATGTTCTTTAATTCGTCATTGATAAGTTTTGTATCGTCCTACCCAGGGAATAGTAAATTTGTTACTATTTAAAAGAGAATACTTAATCACAATATTTTTTCTCGCTTCAAAAAACAAGCGTTCTTAATATTAAACCTTCGAACTAGTTTAAGTAATGATTAATGAGGATAAGAAGTTAGGATTCACATTTTAAACATGTCACAAATAATCAGTAATGTAATGTGACGAAACTATAATTAATTCTATTCAAACAAGTAACTAAAATGAAAGAACATACAATAGTAATGATAATTATCTGAACCAAAAATTGACCCGAAAAAATTACAAAACTCATGAATACACAAGACAAAGTAGAGAAAAAACAAACAAACCTGATGTAAAATAGAACCCATATTAGCCATAACCAAAAGGTGAATATTCCATTCAACCGAATCACTGACGTCATCATTATCATCAACATTTTTAGACATCGAAGTATTTTTAGACATCGAAGTATAGCAATCATTACCATTGTTAGTTTGTTTTTGTTCTTCAACCGATTGTTGCATAGATTGTAATGGTAGGCGTATAAATGTCGCATCACAAAAACTCCCATCAACTGGTTCGGTTTATTCGGATTAACGAATATATCAAATATCTGGATAGAGGGTAAGAGAGAGAATAAAAAGAAGGGAGAGTAGAATAGAAAAAATATCTCTTGCAGAAAGTTACCGCTAATTGGAATCATATATATATATATATATATATATATATATATATATATATAGACAGTGAAGCTGGGTGACGCGGATTCAGATCACGCACAGAGAATCATCAGCCAGAAAGTTGCGAACACACAATTTTAGTTCCTTCAGAAGTCAGGAGAAGGAAATTGTGTTTCTCAACTTCTCAATATCTATGCATTACACTCGATAAGTAAATGAGGTCAATGTGTTTAACCTAAACGTTTGTAAAACAATCTCATTTATTTCCTTTAGAATTTCTCTCGGAATTCGTCAGATCTCATTGTCAATAGTAACCTAATTTCCAGTTTCTCTTAGGATTGTCTGACTGTTAAATTATCACTCAAATTTTTATTACATAATTACTAGCTATAAGCTTATATTCGATGCATTAACTGTTAATGTATATTCCAAATATCTAAAATTATTTTTAATTATTTAAGAACCCCCCTTACATTTATGGTCAGGTTATGTCTATATTGTAATTCCTTATTTATGTTGATATGTGGCCAAGAATCTACTAAACATTATAAGATGAGTTGAGTCATAAAACTGAGTTGTATAGTAGACGTTTTTCTACCAGTAGTATTCCTATTTTACTCCAGTTATTGCGCAGTTGCGTGTGTGGAAACTGCACCCTGAAATACAGATATTAGGCTTATCTCGGCTATTCACTTACGGTTGATCTTAGCAGTTGAAGTGTATCGCTGATCGAAACTAGGATATCAGCTAAATGGTACAAGCGGACTAGAGATATATTACAGGACTCTTATCGGTGAAATGTAACAAGTGATATCAACCTAATGCTGATTTCTCATATATTAAAAACCGCAATTGATAAACCAAAAATTTATATTTGTCTATTTATTGTTAGATGATCAGTTCAACACTATGAAGACTGAAAAATTTATGATCATGATCGTTCATTAGGAGCACAATAGGTCAATTATAAAAGTGTATATTTGAAGATCGATTCATCGATAAAACTGTCATCTAGCAGAGTGATATATCAAATAAATTAGAGTGTACTAACTACTTTAAAATAGTAAAGAATATATACAGAACTATCAACTATTTTGTAACCACCGAGAGTTCATAGTAAAATTAACTCATCACAACAAACATATAACTGATTTCTTACTTGAACAGACTGATCAGTGAGAATAGCCAATAGTTTAATCGAATTCGGTAACCATATAGCTTTGATAATTTGTTCTCGTCTTGTCCCGACAACTGGGACCAATGAGATACGTCCGCATATATGACCAACAGATGATAAACTCATAACAACACATTCCTGTAATTATATTTGAGAAATCACTCCACAAAATGAGATATAATCAAATTCAGTAAAATATTTCAAACATACGTGAATTAAATTAAAATAGTCTTCTTTTGGAAAAATATATATAAGCTCTAAACATTATTAAGATTTTCTTGATCAATAACAATTTTAACTTAGACAAAGAACATAATGACCGAATATCTTGTATCGGTCTACAGAATATAGACACAATGATTTAGTTATCTGAGTCTAACTAACAACATTTGTACTAAAAAGGAAACTTTGGATAGTAACTATGCTTCAGAATGAAAATATTTTTACAGAAAAGACAGTAACTCTATTCGTCAAGAGTTATACCTTTTCTATAAATGGTAAAATTTCATTAATGATCTGATTCTCAATAAATATCAGTTCTTCAATATTATGCAGAGGTAAACAGATATCTAAAAAAATTTATAAATCATACTCGACAACCAATTTTTATTTGTTGAATATATTGACGAATATTGGTATATAAAATAATCATATGGGTTATGAATGTCATACAACCTTGTCTGGTAAATTTAAATACTTTTAAGCTTTTAAAAGCTATATACAATGGATTATAGTATTTATTTGTGGTAAACAGAAACAAAAAAAAGAACAACATATTGTATAACAAACTGACAATTTACTCACCCACAAACCACAAACAACAAATGTTGATGGACATGATGGATTGACTGTCATACTTGAGATGAGGATACCAGCTGTTGCAGTACTGATTTTAGGCAAATCGTTTAAACTGACAGAAAGTTGTTTCAAATGTTGATTCATTTCTTTTGACATTGAATTTAATGATGTTGTTAATTCTGTTGTAATAATGTCTGTATTGGATTTTACTAAATATATTATAAAAATTAAAAATATTCACTATGTTTACCACCATTAATACAGTCAAGACTTAATTAGTAAAGAAATCTGGACTATTGTAACTAATTCCTGTCTAATATTCATTTTGTTGTAATGGAGAGAGTATTGGAGAAGTTGAAACTGTGAAGTTACTCAGCTGACTATTAACATTTATACCTTTATTGAATAGTTAGTAGGTAATTGGATTGTTGTATTTCTATTCCCTGAATTGTGAGCTAACACTGGACTAATTAGCTATTGTTATATGTATTATTACACCTAAATTATTGTTAATTAATTATATCCTGATTATTTGGTTATTCGTTACATACGGCATCATTGTGTGCTAAGTATGGTTTCCTTATTTGGGATGTGATGCAGTCCGATAATTTGTCTAAAAAGTACTGATTGAGTTAAAAAGACTAAGTGACTGATATGCAGATAAATAGAAGCTTATCTGCTCAATTCTAACTTATTGAACACGAAACTGGAAATGTACAATAGTATATGTTCTGGACCAATAGAAGTTAAGATTATCTCGGCATTAACTCAATGTTTAATCGTATCTGTCATAACGAGTAAGACACTGTGATTCAAAATAATTTATTTATATATTCACTTTCGTATCGAACATGAAGAAATAAACACGTTACCTCGGGATTTTATACAGCAAAATAAATTCTAAATTGAGGGCATACTATCGAGTAAGACACAGTATTTAAAGACAACGATTTTGTTGATAAATGAAGATATTTTCTTTTTCGACACAAAACCTTTATGAACCAAAAAGTTGAGGAGACATTATTCCCTTATAATTATCAATTCTTAACTGCTGTTAGAATTATGAGGGCGATTATCAATTACCGGTTGCCCAACTTGTGAAAGGAGGGATCTTTATAGAAAACTGGATTACAGGTGATCTTAACAACCCTAAAATGCGATCGTAGTATCTCAAAAAACAGCTGCTTAAGACTTGTCACACGAAGTTTGAGTGAATCGTTTTTTATACGTCCATTCCTTATTTTAAGGCCTTACTGAATATAATAGAAACCTGTAGGGCAGCTCTAGGTGCAATATTTTAGGAACCGACCTTTTGCAACCCACTCCTGTTGTGGGGTGGTGGTATTGCCACAGATGTTGGTTGTATGAAGGAAATATCTTAACGTCGTTACAACCTCATACAGTTGATATAGAAGATGATGGATTTGTCGTTTTCTTCTTGTTGCTCTTAAGTCAATTTACGTTATAAGACGAGACCTCAAGAAGAAGTGTTCTAGTTATTACAGCTCTATTTTACCATCACGATATGCAACCCTGACTGTTACATCAAAATGCTATCTGAGAAATCATAAGGAGGACATATTGTCTAGATAATGTATAGAACAATAAACATAAATAAAAGAAGATAGGGATAAAAAGAGATATTAGGTCAAAAAAGATCTCACCTTTATTTTCATTATTAAATTCAACTTTCATTTCATTATGCCTTGATTGAAGTAATGCAGTGATAAATTTCAATTTAGCAATTTCTTTTAAACCTCGATCTTGTTTTTCTGCAATCTGTATTAATAACTTATCTAAACTGTAAATCGATATTAATCCACGTTGACCAAAGGGCGATTTTGATACCTTTAAACCATCCGATGTAGGTGTGCTAGATATTATCCCTGTATCTGTACCCGAGACAAGAGATCGTGGTCCTGTACTAGCCACTACTAAGAAATAAGAACATGTAGATCTTGTCGGGGTTGGCAAACGTAGAACACAAGTGACAGCCGCTCCACTAGATCCGACAGTTCCATGAAGAGATGTAGTTGTTTTACTCATTAGAGACCCAGTAGTAGAAAATGAAGAACCGTTGTTTGATATACGTGAACCAAATAATTCTCTTAATGATAATGCTGTACTAGGTGGTAGAAATGATATATTATTTCCATTTAAATGTTGCGTATCCAATGAAACACTACTAGAGAGAGGTGGAAATATTAAACCACCACGAGTAGAAGCAGAATTTTCAGATCCCGCTAGAAAACTTGCTAATGCTTGTATAAGTAAAACTGGATTAGATGATGAAGAGGAAGATGTTCCACGTGAAGCATTACTTGTAGCAGACATGGACAATGCAGGCAATGAAACAATCGCATTTATTGGTGTTGTTGACATTGAAGAAGACGAGACGTTAGTGGATATACAATCAGACAGTGATTGTTTGACAAGTCTTCCTGGCGAAACAGCAGTGTTAGAAGATAAATAATCAGTAGATGACGTAAGTGTATGACAATTACTCGAAATTGACTGAACTGATCTTGAAACTGTGCTGTGATCAATCTCTTCGCAAGTATTTCTTAAACTAGCAGAAGGAGAGTGAGGTGTTATATACTTATTGAAATCATAGGCAGAAATAGGGGTTGTAGAGCGAAATAGTTGATGACCAGCAAGAATTATACGACGCCATAACGTTACATCTTGTGCTGACATAGACGGTACTGGTGTCTACTCAACATGCAAAAAAAACAAGTAACCAATAAATATTTCTAAGTTGAGTACGCGAGATAACGAAATTAATAGTTTTGTATCGAACCAACAAATGTAAGTACTCAAATTCAGGATGCAGTGGAAGTGAATAAATTTAGAAAGTAAATAAAAAAACAATCGAAGTGTAACAAAACGACTGCTGAATTACGTTTTCAGATACAACATCCGATATGCAAAATACTGCTGGTTAATTTCAATTTTGATCGTGTTTTTCTTAAAACGAGTGTAGTAGACGCTACTCACAAATTTGTTTGTAAGTGATATGTGGAGAAACAAGGCCTCGATGTTGCCCGATGAAGTCGAGAGTTCCAATACAGTACAAGCACGGCGATGTCAGAACACTTAGAGACCAGATTAGAAGGCTGTCCAGATTGTAGAACACAACAAAAGATGCAAATGGACGACTGAAGGCTATGCATATGTATTATATATATATGCTTTATAACTTCACACAATAAATATAGATTTCTTTAGCCCATCGCCTTCTTAACACCCGTAATAACGCAATGTGATTCACCAACCAAAAAGTATCAGAACCAAAAGTGAACTATTCGGTTTCAAATCACGTAAGCTACATAATCAAGACCATGAATTTATATTGACTAAATAAACCAAAAGCATATATGCTAAAAAGAGCTAAGATTATCTAATCTTTATTATCATTGGAATTCGGTTCATCCTTTAGACGGTAACGTCAATGACATTTTTAAAGTAGAACTTCCACAATAACTATTGATATTATCTGGTTGGTTGGTACCATCTTAGTGAAGATATAAGTAGGGGTAACTTCCGGGACCTATTAATGGACTATCATTCTATATATATTCTTATTGTTTAACTATTGAGTATCTAGATTGTGTATATCTATATTCATCTTATTATAAGCTTCATTTTGACCTATAAATTACTACTATACGATTTACTGTCCCAAAATTATAATCAGTTTATTGATTATTGTCTCCCACGTTCACAGCCACATTTAGCTTGATCTTGTGCAAATATTTTTTCTATTTTCTGGTGTGATGCAGTCTGTCTGTCTGGTATATAAACCGAGTATGCTTAAAATAAATGATTCGCATAGCAGAAGCTGATATAGGTGTTTTGGACTCAACTGGAAGGGCTAGGTAGACAAAGGACCAATAAGGGCGCTAGACTGCTCATACCGGTCGAACGTCATTGGTTTGGCACAGTGCTAAGATTAAACAAATCGGATTCCGATTGGTGGATAAATTACGTGATAAAAAGCCGGGCATGAGATCACAACAAATTGGCGACGGCTTTTTTTAATTCACAACAACAACGCTTTGCGTTTACTTCATAGTGCTCCGATTTCGTTTCATGATCCGATATAAAAAGACTTGTACTTTTACAACCTTTAAACATAAAACATACAGCACCACTGTTTATCTAGACTAGCTGAAATGTTTATAAACTACTACAATGATTGAATGGTTTCATATTCGGTACATTTTCTGGAGATTTTTAGAAAATAATAATTACCAACAATACTCAATGATTTTAACAAAACATTTATTTTAAAAAAAACCTATAGGAATTACGATAACAGATCTCAGTGATTGTTATAGTAATAAAAACTGCCAACTAACCGTAATATCTGAACACATTCGAATTACTGGTTTATTATCTCGTTCATTTGAAAGCATTTGTTTTAATTTACTCAGACGGGTAGAACTTTTTGATTCAACTTCATTTGTACGTGAACAATTTATAAATTGATTGAGTAAACCTAAACAGAAATGAGAATGAGTATAATACATATGTATAAACAAAACTTGTATAAGTTGCAAGTATCTAGTCATAGACATCTATGATGTATTTACATCTTGGGATTCCAATCATTGATTTATTAGTCAATCAGGTTCATACAAGTAGTTGACACGAATCGACGAGAAAGTTTTTGAAATCGGTAAACATCCAGTCATTAGTAAACATTTTAGGTAAATGTTCAGATTTTGTAAAACACAATCGAAATTCATGAATGGGTTATCCACACAGCACACTGAAGAATAATGTAGATGAAAAAGCAGTAGATTCTGATTAATACCAAAATGTTATACGTAAATACTTTTGTTATACATATATTTACCTTTAGCCTCTGATTCACCATATCCCATTAGTATTTCAGCTGCTTGTGAAACAATATCACATGTAAACAACATCATCGTCAACTGGGAACGGCATGCACCAGTCTCATCAGTATCGATCTGTATGATAATGCAAAAAAAGGAATGCTTTTAAAATGTCACTTCTCAACTGACTAGTATTGATCATTTTATGCAAAATGAAGCAGAAAATACTTCGAGTGACAAATAATTTACATCAACAATTTAGCTTATCAATGCATAAATTAATGAATGAATAACTAGCAGTAAATGAGATAGGAGTTTGATGGAGTGAAATAGTAATATCTGTTAAGACCATCAACTCTCACTACTCGTGTACAAATTTGTTATAGATATACCCCTAAAGATTATGTTCTCACACTCAGTAAAGGTATAGTAGTGATTCATTTATGTAATGGTTGTTTGAATCTTCCCATTGATGTTTAGGGCTGCTATTGATCAGTCTCATATTGGCATACGTGCGCCCTGTGCGAATTGCTTCGATATTGCCTGAAGTCATGAGCACTATAAGCAGAGATGAGTGGTGGCTAGTAGTAGAATCCGGAACGCGCGTTTCATCCTATATGAGACTCGTCAACTGGATGTAACTGAATCCCTTAAACGCCCAACCTGTGCATTCAAATCTCCGGCTAGTACTATAATATCTGTTGAACGCATTTTCTGTAGAATAACGGTTAACTGGTGATAGAATTCGTCCTTGATTGCATCAGGGCTGCAATCTGTCGGAGCATACGAATAAATGATGAAAAGATATAGTTTCTCACACCGGTTTCTCAGCACTTTGATGCAACTTTCCAATCTAATAACACATAACCGACTGTTAATAAAGATCCGGTCGATCAGTGCTGTCTCAGCTTTAACGCTAAGTTGCAAAAACAACGCCAGCAAGACCAGAAGAATATACTACAGGGTCCCCTGATAAACGCATGTAAAACAAGCTATTCGAAGCGACTGATAAAGAGCGAATTCGTAGTACTTCACTAGTCTTGAATACAGGTCTCGGATAGAAAACAGACATCGATTTTGAAGCTTCCTAAAGATATAACAAACCCTATATGTTGTCCGACCTGCATTAGTGTGTGAACGTCGAAGGAAACCAGTTTGAATGGTATACGTGGTTTCAGAAAGATTGCTTCGGTATTCTTATTCGGTGGTAGCATTCAACATATAACCAGACAGTGACTCGAGATCGTTTAGATATGATAGGGTTTCGACCATAGGTGAGCTGCTGTATCCGTTGAAAAATAAGAATAAATAAAGTGAGAATAGAAGAGAGTAGAAAAGTAACGTAGTATATAAAAAATAATAATGGATGCTATCAAATGAATGTGAATGCGATTTGTCTGAACGACAATTGACGCGAGAATAGTATTTTCAGTTATTATCGTCATTTCATTTTATTTGTGTGTGGGTTGTGATACTGTTCGGGTGCCCAGAACGAAGCAGGCCGTTTTATTAGGAGGCCACATCTCGAGCCTTCGACCTAAAGGTCTGATCCACAAAGCAGTGCATCAAAGTTAGGAGAGGCAGTCCCATGGTAGTCGGTTACCAAAAGCTGGTTCATATGCCATTTGTTCCTTCAGGACCCTCGAGTCCATGTGCACCATTGATTTGGAATCAGGGTTTTCTAATTCCCCTAGGTGAATCCTGTCTGTCCACCACCTTAAAAAGTGGGTCGAACCACGACCTTAGTTCTTGAGCGCAAACAGTTACCCTCTAGACCACTGATCCAGAATCCAATGATGTTTATGTTTGCCTCCAACAAATTCGCGATATTGCACTACCATGTTTCACAGTCTGTGGTGCATAAGTCTCACACTTGACGTGGTTGAACTCCACTAGTTTTGGCTCTCCAGAGAAGCCCAGGAACTGAATCTTGAAGCTAATCACTCGTGAACACATGAATACTATTTGTAGTATAGACATGTACACCACTTGATTTCAAGTCAGTGATGTAGAGGTTAAGCGTTCGTGTACAAGACCGAAAGTCCTAAGTGATAATTGCGTGAATTCCAACAGTATTCTACATTATTGGCAATCACATACAGATTTGAGTACCGTCAGATTATTGATGAGCAACGCTTATATTGAAAATATTAAATAAATCTTAATCGAGTTATCAGATGAATTACACCACTATTTCATAAGAGTACTATTATTCTACATTATAAATTTCATTTCGCTGAGAATTTTTATTGACAAAACTAGATTATAAGAGAAGACATACGTAGGATGTAATAAATACAGACTATCTAAAAGATAAATTTCACACGGAGCCAATGTGACATTTAAAATATCTCCTTGGCAAAAGATATCTATAACGACTAAGAGATTACAACAAAATAATATAGCATACTAGTGTATAATAAGATTATCAATCCTGTTTGATAATATCAAGTAATTTTAAAACAATAAAAAATAATAAACTGAATGCGACCCAGTGATCAAGTACAGGTTGATATACTCAGCATTGAGTCATGTTATATTGTAATGCCTATTGACACGACTACGAGCTAATCTAAAAGGAAGTAGGGTTATGGTGTAATTTTCTATAACTTGAATAAAAACTAGTTAAATACATTAAGGTGTTTTCAACTCATAGCTTACATTTAAAAAATCACCGAGCAATCAATACTGAGGTTAGAAGTAAGGTATTAAATGAAAATAGTAAGTCGACTATTAAGCTTATGAGCTTCCGTTGAGGAAGGATGTGTATCCGATGTAAATAAAAACTTTAATGAAAACGGTTATTTTTACTATGAGAATGATATTCTATGTATGAATAATAGATATAATTGTTAATCAAAATGTTAAACTATACACACTTACTTGTTTACGAACATGTTCAATTAATTTCATCTCATTAGGAACTAACTGAGTATAATGAAATCGATTTGAATTCGTCTTTAATGAAGCAGCAGAAGTAGTAATGGTAGTCGTATTCTTAGTAGAACGTTTAGAATATTTACGTTTTCTTTTAACAGTATTACAGTTAAAATTATCACATACATTTAAAAAATGATGTATATTTTGTATTCGCATGCTGATATCTTGTTCATTATTAATACTATTACTATTATTATCATAGGAATATGAAAACTGTGAAGATATTGACGAAGTGGTAGGTATAATAACACTTGGTTTACAAGATTTATCGATATTATGAGACAAGTGATTAGTTGAATGTGAAACATTTTGTTGACTCGACTGAGAAATGGGTACTTTAGACTGTTGATGAGTCATTTGAAATGTTTTCAGCACCCTTGGTCCAGAATGAACGTCTGAAGAGACTTTCCTTAAGCGGACTGCACCAGTTCGTCGGAGATTATTAGGTCGATTACCGCTAGATGATGAGGTTTGTTGGTGACTTGATGAAGAACTAGTAGCAAATGAATCCGTACCGCCAACAGAAGTTATCGGACGCCAAAGCGGACGAATATTGCTTTGGTTAGTGGACTGATAGCTTCCATGAGCATTTATTAAAGTATCTGAAGAAATAGACGTGTTTACTCCTGAACTATTGATGCCTGGAACAGAATGTGGACGTGAAACTATAAAAGGAAAAGAGGGTGGAAACCTTTATGTTCAATACAGTACAGATTTCGAAAAACAGTTATATAAGGTAGATGTATCTTATGACAGTTTGTACGTGGAGTAAACATCATTCCTACTATTTGAATTTTCAAATCCCACAGAGGTTACTAGTCGCCTCAATATTCTAGGTATACCTTAGTGTGAGTGTTAACTAGCAAAAAACCAAGGTCCATCATTTCTTATAGACTATCTGCAACCACCTGACTTCAAAAAATAGTGCATGAGATGTCAAGTCAGACACAAAGCAAACTCATAGATAGAATTCGATCGTCACTGAAAGACTATACAAATATCGTATTGGTTACTAAACAGTGATCAACCAATGTAAACATCTCAGTCCTATAAGCAATCTGTAACAACTAAAATAACTTGGTGATAACAAAAACTATGCGGATGAGTGATACGAGTTCAAATCGCTAAGTTCCCTCAAGATTCCAAGTATGTTTTGTTAATGAATGCCAACTAGCATGCAAACGTTTTACACAGAGAAATCTAAATAATTATCAGCTACTATTTTTACTTGAGGATAAACATAAGTGTGATGGAATGAAAATAGGAAACTACTTTTAGTTTAACATATTTGATATTTCATAGTGATTGATTAGATTTACTAACACTTACGGAACGATTCATAAAATAGTAAGAAATATATGACGTTAAAACACAAACAGAGACAAAATGATCCGTTTAACATTACCGAACGAGTGTTAATTTTATCATCCGTAAATAATTAAACCATGAAAAGAAAAAAATATAATTGTACTTAATACAATGAGACAGTGAAAGGTAAACCTCGGAAAGTTAGTTGTTGTGTAGGAATTTCTAGTTAAGCATATTTCATGTCAACTTAATTGAAAGAACAGTAAAAGATGCAAATTCCAGCGAATGGAGAAGCTTTTTAGTTAAGTGAAGTTAACTTAGGCTGAACAAGGAGTGATTATCTCAATAAGCTACACAGTATTAAGATGAAAATAATTTCCAATCTATGATTTGAAAGACTATTTAAGATTTACAGTGAAATATTTTTAAAAAAAACTTGTTTTCAAACACTTAAATATATAGAGTCATGTATTCAACATATGGTACATTCAAACTAAGAAAACCGCGTATGGATCATGAACAAGTGTAAAGTCAGTCTAAATGAAATATTTACTTAACTGAGTTTTGTTATTCGTATACATGTTGAGAGTTGAAGGTGAGTAAAACAAGGAATGCTTATTATGAACACAGTAAGAGGATATAAGAGCCAATGTACTAATGATGTTCAACTCAAAATAAACAAGTTGTCAAAAAAAAATTTTTCAGAAATTGTATATGTGCACACACTGAAGAAAAAATAGTTTTGAGTTAAACAATCAGTTTATGGTAAGCAAAGATGGATAATGGCTAGCAGTGGAATCCAGGACGCGCGTTCCGTCCTATTTGAGACTCGTCCATCTTTGCTTACCATGCTTGTGAATGTAGGTTATATCGAGGCAATACGCACAGTATGTGCATATGCCAATTAGAGACTGACCAGTTGCAGTCCTAATACATCAATGGGAAGATTCAAACAAACGATACTAAGTGAATTTAATCAGTTTTATGCTTTAATCATATGAAGATGAAAAATCTAACCATTTCACCCATGTTCAAAGTTAAAACATATTTCACATGAAAATAAACGTGAAATATAACAACCATAAATCAGATACAGACATTAAGGAAAAAATTTATCCCATACTTGCAGTATCATCTTGTGTTTCAGTGAGATTTGAAGATTCTTTACGACGTCGTTTAACCAATTTAGAACCCAAGGGAATTAGACGGGAGTCGTATCTATCAATTACTGAATGCACAGATGTGCGATGGTCATCAGTAGCGTTAGCATTGGAGATAGATGAATGATATGGGTCATGAAATCCCTTTGATGAAACCGGTGATAAGATGAATGGATGATAGCCGTCTACAATTAATTTTTAAAAAATAAATTAAGTAATCATTCGTTGATTCATTTAAAATTCATAAAATATGGTTTAAAAGCGAGGTAAGCCATTAATTATTTAAAATAACTACTGAAAAGTAACTATTTTCACTAATGACTGATTAAGCAGAAACCAATGAGATGACTAGTGAACATTCTCACAATCAAAATTTTATACACTTAATATGCGAACGAATTTTTTTAAAATAAGTAGAATCCCGGAAGCGCTTTTTTTCCTATTTGAGACTAATCAGTTGAACGCATATAAATATAAATTTGAAATTCATTTATGCTAAGAAATCATAAACTGGTTATATCGAAACATTCCGCACAGAGTGCATATATACTAGTGAAAAGTGATCCAACTTCAGTCCATTTTTGTCACCGTTAATACAGACTGCTACATAATGATGTCTTTTACAGAAATCTTTCTCTACATATAAACATTGGCACAAAGGGGGCACCAAATACATATGAGGTTGTGAAGGGATAGAGAATGTGAAATGCGCTAAAAAGTAGGACAAAATGAACAGAAACGAGTGCATGAGAGTAAAATAACAATAATAATAATGAGAGATACGGTTTAGTTAGTAAAAATACGACCAGAAAGAATTCTTTTGGTTAAAAACGTTACTCTCACTTTTATGAAGAAAGTAAAAGAAAGTTACAGCAGGATCACCACTGACTTAAATTCTGAAGCATGTCTGATAACGTCTCTAGCCACTGTGTCGCACCATCTCTCAGACCTCAACCAGGGATTTGTGAAGGACAAACAGAAGCCAGTACTAGACAACTTTCGTTTACGTAACGACACCATGTCATACACTGACCGCCTCTCCACTTTTTCCAACCGGTCCCAGAGTCGGCAAATAATACACAACGTGGAATTCTCTAAGAAGACATTCGCATGACATGTACAGGTCTATGTTTCAAGATAGTGACAACAATTGAATTATCGTTGCTGCACCCAAAGCACAGCTCTTCCTATTTTAATCAACTTTATCACAAATCTATTAATAAGTGTGATAATTCAAGTATTACAAGCAAACATTATTAAGCAATCAAAAGTTACAGTTTCAAAAGTTATTTAGGAATACTGTGTGCTTACAGTACAGTATCAGATAGTAAAACCAATAATATGCAGATAGCACGGCAATAAGTGAAAACTTAATATCTAATGATGTCGAAATAATGAACAATATTTTGAACTCAGACGAATGTTTTTTCATTTTGATGAGTCTTCTGAACTCTACATGATTAAATTCTAGGGCTTTCATTGAAGCTTATGTAGAAGTAGACTTATATATACGTAGATGATGTTATCCATAATGACAATGAAAGCCCAGAGAGCTCAACAACATTAAAACAGATATATTTGTTTTTAGTTTTGTCAATGTCTTAACAAATGAATTTATTTTTAGATAAAAAAATTTATTATTCTCTCTTTCGCGCGTATGTATAATTAAATGACAACATTCAAGAAACGATTATTAAGTATATGTTAAAATATGAACAGGTTAAGTAGGGAAAACAAGCACTTACCTGTCAACCACGGAAGATAATAGTTCAATTCTTTATCATTCATATACTGTAGAAATATATTGTTTCTATCTTGTACCATATTCATTGGGAATGAAACTTTATTAGATACAACACGTGATGTCATCGCTTTACAAAACGAATCACTATGTTGACCAGCGCCACAATCACAAAAGAATCCACTAAATTTTGCATAACTTAAATCATGCCCTGAATGACAGACTTTAGCGCATACAGAACAAACACCGTGAGATTCTAGTAAATTACACGTGAAACAATGATACCAATGTTGATCAATAAACATCTTCTGAGTTGCAACATAAGTACACATTGAATCGTTAATTAATGGACCTGGGAATGAAGAATACACTTCATCTTCTAAACAATCATCAAAATCATCACTTATATCGGTGTCAGATGACTGATCAATTTCAAAAGTCAACTTTGTTTTCGAAAATTCATTTGATTGAGCAGAAACATTTGGCAAATGAGACTTAACATTCCATGATCCTAACTGATTCCAATTCTGTTTGATATAAAGTCAAAAATACATAATAAAACAAACATTTCTATTATTACATAATTAGATTGTTTGAATTTACTGATGGATCATTTTAAATATTCAAACGTTAAGTATACGAAATATATGAATAACGGAATGGTATACAAAAAGTCTAAATTTGTACAGTATACGTGAACAACTAATAATCATACACACCAGGAATATAACCTTAATGAAACTCCTCAATATATTGCAGCTGCTGACGACCATTTAATAGAATACATTGAATCCTATCTACAATACCACTGGTTGTATTAAATTATTTACATAATTCACATGATAAATTGCTAAGGATTTAATCATTGCTATACGAAATGAAAGATCACCTCATAAACTAAGGTTTGGCTAACTTTAGATTTAGTAATTTTTTTCTAATTTGTTTACTGGGTACTCGGATACGACCCACACTTTACGTGTGACGGCTAATAATACTACACGATTGACCAAATAAGAGTACGTGAAATGAGGTTTGAACCTGGGAACTAGAGGCTGAAGGTCAAAGCTCTCAACCACTGAATAACCGCTTAGTGATCGGTCTAGTTCTAGTTACCGAGTCATAAATGTTTATTCATAAACTTTCAATTTAAATAGTTGAGGATGACTGTTTACCACTTGGAATTTGGAAACCCTGTCTCAGAGCAACTGTTAAGTTAATTACGTGTGAAAACTAGTCCGATCTTTTTCACAGACTAAAAAAAGTAGATAAAAAGCTAAATATGGGTCCCATTTTCGTCTAGGATTGTATTCTTAGTAATGTACACACCTAGTAACTCAAACACCATTAAACACGGAATCTTACGGCTTCACAGAAAGTCCAATATTATTCAACTATGCAGACAGAATAATTTTGAAATTACCTTCAGTAACATTTATAAAACAACATGTATGTGCGAAAGCACGTATAAGTTGACTGAAGTGGTTTTATAACGTTTTTGTAATTCTACACTTTAAAAGCTATATCTGATAGGAAACAAAATGTGATAAACGTAGTGGACATCCCAAAAAGAACCCAAAATAATTAGCAGAGGAAGACCACTTATCTAGTTTCGCAGATGCCATTGTCATTGAACTCATATTTTTACCGAAATCAAGGTATTTGCAGTATATAAAGATAATAAAGATGACCAAATATTGAGAATATGGTAGGAAAAGACAGAACGAGAACTAACGTGAAGAAAAACTGAAACACATGATCTAAAAAAATCAAAAGTGAACGCATATTCGACTGTGTGACAGGTTACGAGTCAAGATACACAGTCTCCAACCACTGAGCACAGTTATCATGAGACTCAACAAGGTAGTCTGCATCTACCAACACGAGTCAGAACAACAGTTAATAACTTGATGGACGTATTCTGTTTTTGGTTTGACCAACCTCTAGTTTTCTTCCAGCTTAATTTTACGCTTAATTCTACGTTAGCAACCGTCCTGTCAAGGTAAGTGGCAGTTAAGCATACCTAACTCATGGTCTAATCACCTCATTAAAAAAAAATTACAACCTCAATGGCTGATTTGCTAACTGTGCTCAGCACTCGATAACCAACTTTAGTATTGATCACTCGACTGTTCGTGATACGCGAGGAATATACACAACGAAGGAAAAAAACTAACAAGATGAAAAGAGTCCTGTCACAATGAGTGAATAATACTAAAGAATTTTCAAAACAGTGCAATTTATGAAAAAAATTGCAACTTTTACTTACTTTTCGAAATATACTTTTACAGTTATGAGTATAATGAGAACTTAATAAACGAGAGAAAGTTCGCGTTTTTGAATAGAAACTTTTAGCTAAAGAATCGGACAACACGTCCGAATTCTCAGATTCATTATTATCCATAAAAGTATTTGAAAATAAACCAGGTTGTGTGTGAACAAAATTTGGCCAATAATCTAAACGGACGCTGGAAGAATTAGCATTCAACAATGATGAATGAATATTATCGGTGAGTTTGGATTGACAATTCGGATTTAATACAACAATCATTGTAGAAACATAGAAATAAATTGATTGCAAACTGCAGATTAATGAAGCCTAGAAAAACAACGGAAAATTTGTGCAGAAAAAAAGATTATTATACTACTTATGCGTTAAAATTAAAATAAAACGTTAACAAAAAATATTCAGACTGACAACTTTTACAGCACACTTGTTTTTTTTGTGTGAGAACCATCTCCACGATGTATAGTCTAATCACAACTGATGAATAGGCAAAGATTATCTAGTTTTCAAAATATTCAAAATTAAGCATATAAAGGTTTTCTAGCCAATTACTATTAATAAGAGTAGGAAATGCTCGTAAATTACTAGTATTTAATCACAGATGTTTTAGAAATATTGCTCGCATCTGCTGGGATCACCGGATAAGTAATTGTGAGGTTAGATGTAGGGTATTAGGGAATGATGGCAAATCAGTTGACGATGTTGTAAATCTTCATTGATTGAGATGGTTGAGCCACGTGTTACATATGCTTGAACACCGATTACCACGACGCGCAGTGCTTACTAGTGTTGGGGATGGTTGAAAGTTAAGTGCGGCCAAACCCAAACGTCGCATCAGACCTAAAAGTCACTAACTTCTGGTGTGAGCCATGTTGGTAGATGCAGACTACGTGGTTGGGGTTCACACAACTGTTGTAACCAATGGTTGGAGACTCTGGGTGACATGGCTCTGAATTGATTACAATGGTGTAGGTGTATACACTGTCTTCCCGTAAACCGTGCGATTAAAGTTGCTTTATACCTTTCTTTCTACGAGCTAATTCTTTCTTCCTCCATTATGAATTTAGTGTTCTTGTTGTGCTAATGATGAGGTGTGGAAACTTGGACCGATGAGTATATGCGCCTGGTCCTACGTTGTAACTGACTGACTGACCGACTGTCAATGGTCTTACCATGGAGTTTCCGTTAATTACTAATTAAAGTAGAAGAATCTCAGTCGATCGTAACTAGATAATCACCTAAAGTCAACCAAATCGTCTCCAGAAATTTGATACGAATGATTTCATGGCTTGGCTGAATTACGCTTTCTTCAAACCAAATCCTACACTAGAAAACATTACGAAATGTTGTACGCAGCGATAGGGGCATAGGTAAAATATGTTCTAATTATCTCAGTCAATGAAGATTTCATTTATTCATCCATTGGTTCCCATTTCCAACTTTAATCCATCTTATATATATATATATATATATATATCGAAAGAATATAACATCTAAGATTTCAGCATTTTATGTAGATAACAAAATTAAACAATACGAAAAACAGAAACTATTCAGAATCCATACACAAATACAAACAGATAAATTTATTATCACGTGAAAGTTTATGTTCTCAATGTTTATAATATAGAAAGGATTAGTGATACTACTGATATACGTGGAAAAGATTTGAGCACACAGCCTAGTGATCGAAAATCAATAGTCTTAATCACTAAACTACTATCCCATTGAGTACTAATGAAGCAGAGTGCATGTCCTTAGCAAACAACTCTAACTAGGGTTAGTTAAACAGATTTGGAGACGATGATATTTTTAACTAACGAAAAAAAACTGATTTTTACTCGAATGACACCATGCATAAGTGATAAATAAGACAGATAATTAAAATTAAAATAACAATATTAGCTACTGTTAATTTCTAGACGACTATAGAAGAACGAGAACATTTTGATAAGCCTCACAAATCAGGCACGAGTCAAATAATAAGTGAGGAATGCTGATAGATGCAAGCTATTAGTCAAGATTTGGTTTCACTTCCTCAGAAAATAAACATATGCCACTAGTTGACAGTGTGTCTTAATTGTCCGAAGGATATGTATCTGCATCTATGAATGAATAGTGAATATGTTCTTAATTTAGTTAGCTTATAAAAGCTTCCGATTCACTCTTGGTTTTTTTATACAAGTAGCTAGTTCGAGCACAAAGTAGAAAGAACATGTAGCAGTATTAGACTTGGACAACCGTATATAATAACACATATGATATAAATCATATAACAAAAAACGAAAATGAATCTGGCTCTACTGACTAAAAAGAAACTGTAAGTGTATATACAATGACATTTACCTGTTTATAATGTTGTAAACTCATTGAAAGTAGTAAATTAATATCATTCAAACATACTGATTCGCCTACTTCTTTATTCATCTCTGGTTTCATTATTAATTCATAGCAAATGCTAGCACAACATGTAAAGAAACCGAATAATTTACTATGCACAAAACCTGTAGTAAAACCAAATGACAAACAATGTAATGATGTAATAGCATACGGTAGAAATGTCAAATCATACAAGCGTTCAACTGTTGCGGATTGTTTAACGTTTTCAGGTTCCTCTTGAGCAGCAGAAGGAATAGACGTAGATGAAGAGGATGACTGTGAACACTTAGTAGTAGTAACAGTATTATTCCTACTACTATTTGAAGTTACACGAGAACGCCAGATAGTTATAGCTGAAGTTAATAAATGATTACAATACTAAAAAGAAAAAAATAGACAACAGCATACATAAATTAAAAAAACTTAAATAGTGATATAGTCGATAATGCTAAAGTTAGGCATGAATAGATGACAGCTATATAGGACAATGATTTGATCAACTGAATAAACATAGATAATTGAGTGTTATTTGATCCCTACTCCCTCATGATGTCTAATAGCCATAAGTAATTAGCCAAGAGTAAATGCGCTTCCACAAATGTATAAGACTATTGTATGGAGTGAAAAAAGCTTGAATAGCCCGAAACACAAAACCTCAGTCATATGAATATCATATCAACCTGAAACATGAATTCATCCGATTGATTATCATGTAATCTATTAAATTATCAGAAGGGGTTTTGTGGAGATTTAGTATTTATCATAGTTGAAAGCATGAGTCAATTGAAGCTAGACCACCATGGAAAACCTGGAAACACTGGACGGCCGTTTCGTCCTATTATGGGACTCCTCAGCATGATAATCTACTAAAACAAAAAAAAAGAAATTTAAGGACATCAGAGACATTTATGATATCCTTGATCTTTATGCCTCCAATATGTATGAAATGTTTGTTTGATAAAGCATGTTAACGGGTACTTAGAAAACTGGAATTTTTGACTTTTTCTAGAACAGCTAATTGAATTAGAAATAAATATATAACCAGAGAATAGTTGAAGGTAATCAATAGAGGACTCAAATATACCAACAACGATTGATCAAAATGCAATCAAGAATACCAATAATTAGCCGATTCAAACCCTTATTAATAAGGATATAAACGTCAAGTTCATTGATGGCTATCTGGGCACAGAGGTTTAGTGAATGACACAATGAATGTTTAGGGCAAAAGAGGCATTCGGATCGAGTTCAAAACAGGAAGAGATACACGTCCCGGATTCCACAGTTAGCTACAATCCATGTACTCAATAAAAAGTAAAGGAAACATGTTACTGAAATAAAATATTTTCCATTAAATCTGGAATGAAAAATGTATCGAATGTGCATGACAATTTTTGTAATCTAAAAAATGTCGAACGTACTCAAACGTTTTCACTTCACTATGTATCTTACCTGAAAGCCCTAGGTTCGATTCTTGGTTAGGTTGTGGGTGTGAATTACTAAGAAGTCCCATGATGAGATGAAACAGCTACCCAGTGTTTCTGAGTTTTCAATGGTTTTCTAACTATGGTTAATCCGTAGCGCAAGCTATAAAATTCAACCATTTCTATAAACCTCTTCCAGTAAATTGATCATCACTCGAAATTTTCCCTCGATGATGATAATAATTTTCTTTGAAAAAACAACATACAAACTTTCAACTCACTTTTTCGCGTAAACTAACATCATCTGTCCAATTAGATGCTAAAAGTCTCGTGAAACGTTCAAAATACAAAGCTATGTAATATAAGCATCGTTTCTGTTTCCATTCATTAATCAGAATTGTAGTATTATTCACCATCGAGGCTACATTTGCACCAAGTAACCAGTTGATATTAACATGATCTTCACAATTTAAATTTCCATAGGCAGTATTAGTATTATTTATCGTGCTATTAAATACGTCATTTGTCAGTAGATCTTCTTCAGTTTCAAATGATAATGATAATAAATCTTGATTATGTGATAGTAAATAGTCATGATTATTTAATAAGTCGGTAAACCATAGTTCAGTATCGTTATTTTGACCAAATAACTCCATATTGGGTAGTATATTTTCTAACCAATAAGAAGATAATGTTTTTGTCTGATAAGTTTCAGATACTAGTGATTTCCATGGATTAAATATACACGATTCTAGTGCTAATTTTACAAGTTCAGTGAAATGGAAACGAGTTTTTGAAGACGCATTGATAGCTGTAAAGAAAATTACCAAGGGAATAAATTTCACAA
This sequence comes from Schistosoma mansoni, assembly GCF_000237925.1. Lineage (NCBI taxonomy): Eukaryota > Metazoa > Platyhelminthes > Trematoda > Strigeidida > Schistosomatidae > Schistosoma > Schistosoma mansoni. The sequence continues at coordinate 9,955,558 of NC_031495.1, forward strand.
CGCTACAAAGTAGCCATTAATTCAAATTTTAAAACAAAAGTCCTTTCAAAAAAGAACTTCAACTGTAACGAGTTTCGCAAACCTTAGTATCATTTTATTTATGAACTAAGATTGGGTGGAAACCACTGACGACAAGCAACGGAAGTGCTGCAGATAATTTATTTTATTTTAAAACACCTTGGCAAAATCCCAAAAACTGTAAAGCAATGAGTAAAAAGACAACGACATTTGTCGTCGGTCGTGAAACATCTAATTTTAAAAAGTCGAAATTCGATAGTTCATACTGATAACTTTCATTAATTAGTATCATTAATTTGAACAGTAGACAATGTAACAGGGCGGGGGGCATTCGACTCGCAGTCACCAAGTTGCAAGCTCGAAATTCGCTTCGTTTACTTCGGTTCAAGCAACCAAGTAATATTACTAGTCCTAATAGTTATAATGTGGTTCGAGGTCAAGTACATGAATATGTACCTGGTAAACAAGTTAACTAGAGAACATCAGTTTAACCAAAATCACTATTTGTATTTTGACTCATTTACCATATGCAAATTAGTGTAGTTGGTTCCGAGCTACACTCAGAGTGAGTGTAGTCAAATCCCTTAACCACTAAGATATCGTTAATCTATAACATTTTGATGACCGAAGTAATGTCAGTACCATAAACTGTTGTATGATAAGTTACACCAACTTTTTTCGCATAACTGAATATAAATACATGGCTGCTGAGTATGTCTTACAGCTACGTAATCACACATGATTTAGAAAGTCTTCAAGTCCCGATTGGTATGATAAAAGATAGTTTTAGTGACGAAACAGAATTAACAGGAAAAATAGTCAAGATCACTCTACACACACATCTATAATCTTTTTAAACTTCTACCTCGTGTACATACATAATTTGTTAGTAAAGTAGAAATTGTCAAGCTCCATGTTACAGAATAGTGGGATAAAAAGTCACAAACAGTTAAGAATAAATTAATTGCACACTATACCGTCTGTATTTTTCTCGGTTTGAAAAGGATTTTAAAAAACGGATATGAACTAATAACTAAAAAATATAATTGAAAGTATGAGGTAATAGTTGAACATTCACATTTTTACACCAATTTTTTTACATCAGCTTACCACGCATAAGAAGAACACACAATAAACGTAAGGATGACATTTGGTAAGTAAGTGAAGGTGGTCCATTTGATATTCGTATACCATTCAGTAGATAAACATCTTGATGTGGAATACTAGACATAGATGATGATGAAAATAAACTCATGAAAAGTTCTTTATTGAAGATAGTTTTTTGAATTATCGTTGATATTGATTGTGTAGTTGAATCATGAGAAGTAACACTTGACGAATTTTCATTCAGGGTACTATTTGAATTATTGTTGTCCAAATCAATAGATGAAGACGATGATAGTGATAATAAAAATTGCTTTAGGATGCGGTGATTACCTAATACAACTTCTAGAAATCCCATAACTTCACGACAGACGTATGAACAGACACGAGATTCAAGGGGACTTTTGCCTATAAGAGAAAAAAAGAGATAAACAACGATGTAGAAAAGGTATAGTAAATAAATCACCAATTAATTAACTACACTTGTAAGGCAAAAAGATATGATTAACTGTATCATATTCTCTGTCGATTTGTTTTTTGTCTCTCTATTGACTTTATGGACAAAACATATAAGATGATAGAATTATGTCTAACAGTACAGATCCATCCAGTTGGATTCCAGCTAAACTTTGTGTAAAGGATGGGGATACTATCAGGTTTCGCAAACCCAAATAGATGGAACAAGGTTCAAACTTATGACTTGACCTTTTGAAAGAATTACGCCAACCGATAAACAAACATTGAACCTTTTGTATGATCGCAAGTAAGAATCATTGGTTGGTCAGACAGAGTGTTATTAAAATATGATTTCTTGCAAGAGAGCTTTACTACATTAGAAATTCAATTAGCATTAACTATTCCTGACGTCCTGTGCCTTAATTATTTGATAAACAACAAATTTTGAATTTAATATAGAGAGTAAATGAAAACCAATTGAACAGGAAAAAACTCAATTAACAGTGAATTAAATTGAATAAAGCAACAAATTACCTGAATTTGAAAGGCATCTAGCCATGTAACATACAATATAAACAAGTCTATCTTCCAACGAACGACTTATCAATTTTTTCAACTGACATGAATCTAAAAGTTTTTTTACCTGACCTTCAGTATTATTTATTTTACAAGGTGATGATAACTTAGATGTCGACGTTGTTCGATGTATGCAACAAAGGAATGCTAAATATTGTGCAACTGATAGTGACATTTTCTCTACTTCTTCATTATTACAAATCAAGTCAATATGTAAAGCAGTGAAAATAGGATCATAATGCATAGTAGCAATAAGTTGTAGACCATAATAACTTTCTTTGTACATTGTATGCTCTAATTCAAAATCATTAGAATAATAAATTTTCTCTTGTAAATAAAACAATTGTTTTACTAATGATGTACACAATTCATAAATATGTTTTAACAGACAACATGCTTGGAATAATTTCAGACGATTAGCTAAATATTTCGCAAATTCAGGTGTAGTGCTGGCAGTTGTTGTTGTTTCATTTACTGTTGAGATTGTGGCATCAGATGATTTCATACTACTGTCATTAGATGAATGATCGTTTTTAGTTGTCAGCTGATAAACACTTAATTCATACTGATATGTTAATATTTGATAGAAACATTGAGATAAATTTGAATTAAACTGTAAATGGTAGATAAAAAAACAAAAAATAGAATAAGAGTAAATACAACTCCAAAATATATCCACAATATATTCGAACAATACAAGAATCATCTGCTTAAAATTTTAACATCATAATCAACATCGTAACAGAAATTTAAATAAAAGCATCTGATTTTAATGTATGATGTTTTCATGATATTATCCAACTGTTTGTAGTAAAATAAGTAGAACAAGTCAGAAAATAGGCATACCTCAGAGTCGAACTAAGGCTACTTAAATTTTAACGGATAGAATCCATTTACAAAAACTTCATTATAAAGTGAGCTTTGACCAGAGTTTTCCAACTTAATGTCAACAAATATGCTCTAAAAATTCGGCTTTAAACGATACCCTTTGTGTAAGGACTAGAATTGTTGCCCAAATACCCAGACATTATTACCCATTAGTATGAAATGGGAAATGAACTTATCGAAAAACAGGTGTCCCAAGTTGTCGAAATAAAGCTTGGTTTACCATTCTACGTATAAATACACTCTTTAAAGAAGTAATTTATTTATACATTAGTTTTAACATGGACTAGAGATTCCATATCTAGACATTCTACAACCTTAAGAACAGTTTTATCTTGTGAAGAACACATATAGGTATCAAAAATTCAGATGGACTGTAACGGGTGTCTGTATTAGACTGAGAGTAAAAGTCTAACATCTAAGAAGATAAAAGAATGCCTAGTGACTAAAATAGCCATCGGAGAAAAAATCAGTGGAAAAAATAATTAATTTAGTGGGTAATAATAGCACATTCAGTAGTAACTAAACAACTTTAAACTAATATACTACTATACATCGCTTATATACTACAAAGTGAAAATTTAACCTGGAATATGTGGAAGGTTGTGATTTTAATCACTAATGATCATAGTTAGTGTTAACACGACAGAGCTGCAATGATTGCATGTTCTGACAAGGCCCAAATCTGAATATGCGGAATAGTATGTTTTCAACCAATCAACGTTAGCGGATGAACCAAGAAGATAGTTGAAGAGGTGAGACTATAATTTATGGACGACCTTTGAGCAACGCTAAAGTGACCTCGAAAATGTTCACCTACTAACTAGGACTAATTGAAGGTTATAAAGCAGTGTGAGGAATTAGAGTAAATATTTACAGTTACTGGTTAGAGTTAAGAATTAGATTTAGGGTTTTCATCAAGAACCGATATCAGCTATAATGCCGAAATAGTATTCAGCCGAAAGAGTCGATGGATTTCGCGCTAAAATCCAACACCTGATATCTTAAATCTGATTGGTTCGTCCATAAATTATAGTCTCACCAGTTGAAGATTTAGGAAGAGTCAAGTGAAGTATCGTGGTCATGAGATATTAAACGGTAAAAGCGTAATAGACTAGAACACAGATGGGGACAACTAATATATTTAATACAAAACTACAGAGTATCTCAATAAAATATAAGAACCATACACTGAATACTTCATTTGCTAATCTTCATCATTCGTCCTTAACATTCTGTATGATTCTTTAAGTTACCGATTCATTTCTATTTTCTCTTATATTCTCTTCAATGTGATCTTCTTAGCTTTCTACTGCCAGGTTTTACACTTCAGACATAAGTAACATACATCATAGAAGTATATGATAAACAGTCGACGTACAAATCTTTTAGAAGAATTTGTCATAACTAATGAATATTTGTTGACATTCCACAAAATACAGAACTAAATAATTACATGTATACAATCTCAATCAATGCACTCATTAGAACATAAATTTTTATATCACTTTTATTCAGTGACAAAACTATACAACCTGCTATTAAGATCTAACTTTTGGTTTTGTAAACCCCTTATGAGATTTTCTATTGAACAATCCCGAATAAACATCAACATCTTTCTAATAATTAACCTTGACCCTCTAGTAAATATTTGTATAGCTCAGAGGTTTAAAATTCGCAACAACTAATGGTAGTAGTAGTGTGGTGTGGGTTGCTTACATCCACATAAGTAGTATATGACGATGGTCAAGCAGAAAATGTATTTCACTAGAAGATCGATAAGGAAAGAACAGAAACGAAACGCAATTGGAATGAAAATGTACGAACAATAATAATCGGAGACTATGGACTGATATTCGCAGAATGAATAGTCAAGATTGAGACAATCGATTGTCAACACTCGTCTTCTTGTTCACTACAGTAGTAGTAGTATCACTGTGAAAATAATCCAACTCTATAATACAATAACACCCTAAATGTTAGTTAACATGATCCTTCCCACAACTTACTTGATTCAATTCTATACATTTATTAGAATTACATTTCGTTGCAACTTCATTCAACAAGCCAAACTGTTTACCGTAAATAACTGTAGCTAATTTAAGACTATTAGCCAATCGCCTACGAGCTAAAAGATTTGAGGTTAAATTGAACGGCAAATAATTCTGTTTCATTAAACGATTCGGACATAACAGTGTTAATGATCCAATATTTTCTATAGTTGGTGGCCCTGATGTAAATGATTCATTAATATTCACATCATTCCAATTGGGTAGACCAAGTTCAGATCGAATATGATAGCATAATTTATACATTATCTGTAAACTTGTTATTAGCAAATTATGTCCAGTATGTAACGAATGTGAATACATATCAGATAACTGGAAAGAAGAGAAAACATGAAATACACAAACAAGATGACACTAGAAAAAGTTCAACTATCGAGACAGATACGTTTGGACAAGTTATATTTATCTATAATATTTCAGACTACAGTTAACCTTCATTATAATGTTTGTTCAAAGTGAATTTGATCTGTTACAAAAACAAACTTCAACTGATATCTTCACACCTACGTCTCGAGCAAATATCAACATTGTGTTCATTAGTGACTAAGTAGCTAAGTGGATAACGCGATGGCGTTTGAAGCGAACGGTACTGGGTTCAATTCCCAGAGTGAACATCAACTCTGGGATACAGGCACATCCAGCCGACGAGCCCCAAATATAACGGAACGCGCGTCCTGGATACCAATGCTAGCCACCATCCATGTCTGCTTATGACTTCAGACAATATCGAAGCAATCTGCACACGGTGCACGTATGCCAATATGAAACTGATCAATTGCAGTCCTAAACATCAATGTGATGATTCAAACAACCAACACAAAAGTGAACTAAAGACTAAAGTTCGAGTGAGAAGTACTGACTGGTGGAATTTAACCATGTCGGGGAGAAGATACCAATTACCTACCAATAGTATTTAGATGACATCGAGTTGTTGGTGGAGTTTCATCCTCTGAGTTGAATGGTTTAATCATGAAGCTGAATATAACCAATCTTATACAAACCAAAGGACGAAATTACAAAAGTAAAGCCGAACATCATCTACAAAATAAACTATTCCAACTGTGAGAAACATGACATCGGATAAATTGGGTATCCTCTTCATCTTTGTTTGTAATAACACCGACTAACTGTCGAACCCCACGATGTAGTTTCGCTAATATTAATGCACATGGAAAGTTGTGGACATATATTGGGTTGGAAGAATGTTGAAATTTTGAACAGGAGTAATATAAAAAATACAGTTTTTGAGAGGCTAGCACTCACATCAATCAGCAATAAACAAACATCGAAATCGATCCAAATTATCACGCATTTGGAAAAATCAAAGATAAAGATAGGATCCAGAATCAATTTAAAAGGAATAAACAATCAAAATAAGTATCCAGACAATTAAAGGTCAACAGTAAGCGATCAACACCAAGTTCAACAGGATAAGTTGTCAGTCATATGTGGAAAAATTAGAATAACTCACTTTTACCTGGAGTATGTGCTGATGATGTTGTTTAGAAGAACAAAGAAAGCTTAGCGATTAAGCTGTTCAACTCAAAGAACGAAACTTAGCCAACGATAATACACATGAAAAATCTTCTTCACCGCCACAATGACATAGTGTGGCATCGCAAGACTGATTGAAATCGAAAATACGAACAACTAGACTTCGAAATAAACGATCTACGAGCAACGAAACTTCATGGCTCTGGATTTGATTACAGATGGAGGTCATGGGTGAGTACACTTGAATACAATACTATGACAAGACATATATTTAATGTGTTCTGATTTTCAAAAGGGACTCAGCCGACTCAGTGCATATAACAAAAACCAACCTCAATTCAAAAAGAAGAAAACTAGAACCAACAAAAATGGTGTATTAGTTATTTCTCATTTGAACTGGTCGTTTTTACTAGTTGTTTTTGTTTAACGTTGATTGTTTGTTGAAACAGAACCACATGTGTATTTCCACATTATGTATCTCAAGAATCCGAGACATACTTTTGGCAGCCTCCTAATTCAGTGGGGTTTATTCACGTGAAACTGACAAGCGATATAAGTGAACAAGATGACGATTAAGTTGAAAGTAAAGATTACTGCCATACTATGGAGTGGAATCCAAGAACTTGGATTTAATGTAGATGTATGCTCAAAAAAAAGACAAAGCAATTGTTTATTGCTACCTTGCTTCCAATATTTCGTTGACTGCTATCAAATCATGATAAAAGCCACGTTTATCATATACTGGTTAAGTCTGATAAAAATATGTGTACACAATCGGTAATGCTGAAATCGGTGGACACAAAGTAACACACATACATTAATAAGTGGTATTGATAAAATGTACTGTAAAAGTATTCAGGCTCAGGTTACTCTTACCTCTTTAGATGTCAGATTTTTATCGCCACGTGTATTCGTGTTATCACCAATTGTTAAATTTACAGAAGAAACAAGAGTATCTTGTAAATTTGAGTCCAAAACTGCTGCATCTAACAGACAGATACTTTTCTTTTCCCTTGGACTACTTGTTTCCGTATTGTTATTAGACTGTTTCGTAGTTTCTGTAGAACAAATGGTACGTCCTTTACCAGCAGCATGACGTGTTCTATGCTTCCCAGCACGTTTTACAGGTTCTACAGTGTCAGTGTATGATTTGGAAGTATTAATTGGTTTCGTGCTTTTAGAATCATTTAATACCGACAATTGTGATGTTAAGGTATTTAGAAATTGAAATAAGCTACTTAAATAAGACAACTGCCCAACAGTAATTCCATTGAAACTCTTCTTGACTGAATCTAATACCAACTGGGGGGTTGAAAAATTAGGAAATAAATTATGAGTAATCAAAATAAATATTTCCAGTCATTGTTCTAGTAGAAAGTTAAACAAATCAACATAGATGACCACTTTACGTTTCAAAAAAATGTTCAATATTAAATATATATGCATAGTAAGGATACAAACAACTAGTAGTTTATCATCATTTATCTGAATTATTCTTATATTTAAACTTGTGCGTTTTGTGTTGTTCATGATAACTAAAACCATCGAAAAATAGAATTAGTTAATTGCAAATGAATTACATTAAATTACCGCTATCCAAGACAAACAGACAAAAAAAAGAGTGAGATTAGCAGTTAGTTAATGTACGACAAAATGATTGGAACGAAATATCACGTCCATATTTTATTACTTCTAAAAACAAACCATGTATATCACCTGATGTGCCGAATACAGGTTCGTGTACTTGACATCTGACCACACTTTAAATACGAAAGTGATATACCACTCAGTAGGTTGCCCAAACCGAAAGAGACATAGAAATTTGAACTTATGACTTAGTAGTTGAAATTCGAATCACTTAACTACTGAAATACCGTCTAGACATATATATATATATATATATATATATATATATATATATTCATGTAAATTTGTCCAAGAGTATGATGAAACAGTCACCAAGATCTCCCAAGTTAATAATAGTCGTTTAACTGAAGTCAGTCTGTGATCCAAAATGGTTTTGCATCTTAAACAATCACTACAAACATCCCATAACAATCACGAGTTTATTAGCGCTTACGGACTTCCAGATGAATCCTCAATTTCGTGAATTGGTTGAAGTTAGACATTAACACTGTTGGATGACGGCTCAGCGGTCTACACGTCAAGCGTTCGCGTGCGAGACTGATAGGTCCTGGGTTCAAATCTCGTGAGGCGGAATCGTGGACGCGCACTGCTGGGGAATCCTACACTAAGACGAAATGGTCGTCCAGTGCTTCCAGATTTTCTATGGTGGTCTAGTTTCAATTGACTCATGAACTCAGCTATTAAATTACTATAATATCCACAAAACCCCTTTCTGAGAATAACTGAGAAACTAGTGAAGTTCAACCAAGTCAGGAGTGTCAGACAGATATCGTTAATATCAATGGATGATAAATGCACAATGTCACTCATCTGAAGGGGCTAACACTACAACTGACTAACTAAAATGACTCTGTGGTGTAAATTACCTTCAAAATAAAACATGATTCATAACGTATAACAACAAAACTTACTGAATATGACTTCACTTGAAGAAAACCACATTCGAATAAGAATGAAAATAAGGCTATAGGATGTACTAGGGATATTAATTTATTGATGTCTCCTTCAATTGCACCAGTCTTTGCTTCCTCTGACTCACCTTTATTTGATAGTTTACTTGAACACTGAGCATGAATTAAACGCTTCAATTCTTTCTGTAAATAATGATAAAAAATAAAAGATTGAAAGTGATTAAATTCACTAGAAATTAAAATATTACCTTACATAAACGATCAGGAATGTCATCAGTATACTTATCACTTTTAAATAAATATTTGTGATACATGATGAGTGAATATGGAGATTAATGGTAGAAGAAATGTTAGGTAATGTTTGTTTTGAACTGATGATGGAAAAGTCGGTTAAATAATCAGGTGAAAATATTGAGATTAGATATGAAAAATTCACTTTCTTAGCTGGTTTTAATAAAATGACACCAAATTTTGTCAGGAGTTAGGTTCGAACAATCGACCTAACTGATGGAAGTAGAATCTATTAACTACTTGGAAATCGATGCATAGATATCAGGATTAGAAAATCCATCTAGATAAGTCATATGCATATGTCTACGTACCACGTATATCCACTAAATATGAAGAGTTAACTAATTGATTCCTGATTTATATGTATACACAGGCCGTATAGAGACGATCCGCACAAGATTTACGTACGCCAACAAAGACTGATTAGAATTCTCAAATATCAACGACGTGAAAAGCATCATACCCAAAACCGTTTGCTTTTTACCTGAACAGATCATTAACAATAAATGTACCAATCATCTTCAAGACAAAATAACTTTATGTAGATAGGAAAAACTAAGATTCACTCCTTAAGCCATATATTTTCTATTAACTTGTTCATCAAGTACACTGATGTGTACTTGACTTGGAGCCACATTTTAAGTGTAATGGCCAGTGATACTACCCAGCAGGGTGGGGTTTGAACGTGGGACTTTGTTTTCAAAGGTTGAATTCTCTCATTATTAAGCTATTGCTTGATTTTTTTTTAGAAGTAGCACAGTGTGGTCACACACTGATACAAACTACACATCTGAGAGTATTTATTAAATATTTACCACGGCTTGAGGTGCAACGGTGAGCGTCCACACAGCGTCAGAGAATTCTTGGTCAATCTGAAACCATCCCAAGGCTAGCTGATATATAGGTTATGATAATTGGTACTGCACGAAAGGAAAGACCTAATAAAATTTATCACAGACTGAAAACCATCAGTAATAAACAAAATAATGAAAATACGGGAAATTTATTTGTTCAGTGAAAATACTTATAAAATTATGACTGATAGAAATAGTAATAAACGCACCAACAGATTCGCTTTTGAATCTAATAAAGAGTAAGCTGATGATGACGTCGATGATCGACTACTGGTTACTGGAGGTAAATTAGCATTACTACCACCAGTCGTAATGGCACTAGTATTTGTGGATGTTACAGTAGATGATTCGGAATTCGATTTCAGCGGTAGACTATCATCTGTTCCAAAGCCTAAGTCGAAAAAAAAAAGATTATGCAATACTTACTAAGTTGCAGAAAAGAAGGAAATATTTATCTAATAATAAAAGATTTTACGGCTACCATTTAAAAAACATAATAGACAACACAGTACTATTTCAAGATCAAGAGTTACCATTGTTATATGCCCACCACCATAAGCAGTTATTTGTTTTCAAAAAAAACATGAATCAAATTTAAACCGATCACTTAGCGAACTCTACAAACATGTTTATGGTAACAATGTTGCTTGAATTTATGTTTCAGTCTTTTATTATAAAAAGAAATGCTAATGAGACTAGTTATCTCAGTACATGTTTAAGAACAGTTATATAACAGCTAGAGAGATAATAAGTTGACTGTCTAAACAGAATACACTTAAAGGGAATTTGTACTTAGAGACTGAATATACATGCATAGTTAAATCATAGTTTCATATGAAATTATTATTATTCATAAATGAAGTATTCACTTAATAAAGTTGATTGACTGCATATCTTATTCATTTGTTTCGATATTAGTACATAAAATCAACAATCAAAGTTGGTAAGAAAAATTGATTAACTACATTCAATACACATAAAATAATGCTTAGATACCTGAAGAAAACTGATAATTCGGTTGAGTAGGATTCTGTTGAATTCTATCTAACAAAATTATTAAATACAGATAACATGACGGCGACAAGAATATCCTTGAAACACTTTGAAGATTGAAAGTTGTCTTCTGTGATGGCTTTATCGTTAATGAATCAATGAAAAGACTTAAATCTTTTAAAAGTTCTTGCGGCGGTGGAAGAATCTCTAATAATCTCCAGTTTAATGCTAATCCATAAGTGCACAATGGTAGCTGACAACATTCGGTAAGAATAGGATCTGGATTAGTTAACATTTTATTAAATGAATCCGTCAGTAGAAGAGAATTCAAATAATCAAGGAGAGAGGTGAATAGGTCATGATAATTACTAAGTGATGCTAATGATGAAACAGCCTGTGAATGGAAAATATAGAAAACGTGATTACAGTGAAACAAATTGAATTCATAAAAAAACATAACCAAGAGTATAGTTTGAGAAAATTGTGGTTGATCATTCTAGCTTAATGTAAAGCTGATATAGAAGTATGTATCACAAGGTGACTAATTAGGAAAATGATAAACTTTATAGTAGAATCAGGGACGAGACTATCTTACGAACGACCTTCGAATGAAACCCAAGCGACTTTGTGGGGTTTCAGCCAATCAGAAAACAATTTGTATAGAGTGAAAATTCATTATGAAACAACAGAGAATTACAAAGGATACACTACTTTAACATGATTTAAAGACTTTTCCAGCTTAGAAAGATGGTCCGGCGTTCTGAAATCACAATGCATACGGTACAGTAACCCATCCATATGACTACACAACAGTCGAAGTTTGTGGCCGTGATAAGGTCGCAGAAAATCCTTTAGGATTAACCACTTGACTTCTATGCTGTTAGTGTGTACTCCTTTTGTGAGGTTAACAAAATATCTCTTGAGGACGACGACAGGATGTACGTAACCAAGTTTAGATTGACATATATATATATATACCCTTTAGTAGTCTGTGTATATGGTTGTAACAGGCTCAACATACTACCGTATAACTAATATCAGATTTGTAGCCTGTGGGTGATGAATTATCATATATACCAAAGATACATCTGAAGTACCCCTACTTACTCAGTCTACTCTAACACTTTTTCCTCTATGGAATTCGCATTTTCTGACTGTTTAACCGACTTCTACGATCACTCCGATTCCTCCAAATGAACCTGCAGTACCCACATCACTGAACTGCCGGAGCTTCAGTGACATCTGCAAGGGATGTAATCAGTGTTATTGGTGTTTTTGTTATCAAGTTTTTAACAATCAACAAAGCCTGTCACTCAGGACTGAACAAAAGATGTCCCTGTTTTCGCAGACTTCTTCCTCCAACATGCGTTACGTTGAAATGCCAAATCTCCACGACAGTCCTCATACTACCGTCCAGCAATCATTTGAACACCACAATTCCAAATAATGGAGCTTCTCAGTAATCTTATGTTATAACCGCTCAACTGTAACACCCGTTTTGAAAACCGCAGTGAGCCGATCGTAGGTTTGTATTTCATACTAAAATAGGCACATGACCTTGAAATCGCTTACTTCATTCTGATTAGCCTGTCCATAAATTATAGACTCTCCCAAACCTGAGAATTAGTGATTGAACGTTGAACATATTAATTGGTGAATTACAGCTTCATTACGTCGCGGTAACAGTCTGATATAAGAACATTGTGTACCACAATTGAGTATTCTTCAATGTAGATATAATAATTCAACCTCAATAATAAAACTGATTTAAATCTTATTATATTGTGTCATCATCTACTAAAATACCGACAAATTATTAACATTGTATTTTTCAAACTCACTAATCCATCAGGAGACGGGAGACTTAAATTTGTACCAGTTCTTTTAGAACTACTACTCCCAACAGGAGCTAAATTTGTCGAAGGATCAACGCCTGATGGTGAAGATGATTGATTGGCTGCAGTTAAAAGATCATAAAAGAATGGGATATTATTTTTATTATCTGTCAATGGTAAAGGTAAAAAGTATGGATGTATTTTTGGTGATAATTGAGCAATAGTTGAATATTCCCAAATTATACATTTCTTTTGTTTACTATTATTTTCATTGGATTGTAAAAACATACAAGGTTTTAGTTGATGTGACAAATAATTTGGTGGAATATAGAAATAATGTAGCATGTAGCGTAAAATAACAATTAAACGTAGCCAAAGATAATAAACATGTGTGATTTGATGTCTCTCAGAAGAAATGTGAACATTGCTGCTTTCCGTGACGAATTGTTGTTGGTGTTGATATTGCTTTTTCCAAATAGTTTTATGTAAATCACAAAATAATTGAGTTAATAAAATGAGTAATTGCTTTTTCGCTGTTAATCCTGGTGTTTGTCCAGCAAGAAAACAAGCAAATTGCAATAAATTAGGATGAATATCCACCATGCAATGTTCAATAACAGTGATCTTTTTATTTATTGATGATTCCCATGTTGATATGATTGTATTTTGTATACTTGTCAAAAAATTTGACCAAAATGATTTGATAGAATCTTCCAAGATAATTATTGAATCTGTAACTCGTAATATACTAAGCATATGACCAGACAATAAACAGAAAACATGTGATTCTGTCCATAACGGCCAGTTATTCATTAACATTGTGGAATTCATTGAAAATCCTGATTCTTGTGAAATAATATGACTGCCGGTACTCAATGAATAGCCTAAATGTTTCAATGCATAATCAGTTATTCCATGACATGAAGTAAATGCATAGATTAAATGTGATAATTCTTCATCAAGGATACTGAATCTACACTCCATACTGTAAGATAATGACGATGTTGTATTGATCAACTCGTGCATTACTGTCTCATCAGCATAATTAATCATTTTAGATAAATAAAATCCAATAATTGATATGAATTCCAAATTATCTTTTGAAATACTATAAAAATGAAAACAGAAAAAATATAATAAAGTAATAAATACAATATTACAGTATGTGTGAATAAGTGAAAAAAAAATTAACGAGATAAGAGCTTGTTGGCATAATAAAATACTGACTACTGTATGATCTAATCGGGCTGAAATCAGAATACGTTGATTGATCCTTTTTCAATTAATCGACACCAATGGACAAGCCAAGGAGACTATCATGCGAGACTTACATAAACTATATTTTATTGAGGTACCTCAGCTATTCAAGTTTCTGAGAACAAACATTGTTCTCTTTCTTAATTCTCGTTTTGATTGCGGAAGACTCGAATGAAGTATAGTAGTCATAGAATACTGGACAGTAAAAGACTAAAACGGGACTACAGAATCGAGAGAAAAAACAAACTACAATGAAAATATAAATATGAGAAATGTAATCCCCAAAAAGAACAAATATAATTGACAATTGAAATGTTCGACATGACATCTACCGCAAAAAAACACCAAAAGAGGAGCGAAAAGTGTGCTAAATAAGTAAAACTCAAAATATGCATGTAAACAAAGAAATAATTTATATACTTGAGCTATTTTAATCAATTCTAAACAACTTCACCCAAAATCTTCAACTGTTAATAACGACTATCGTGTGAACCTCACCAACCAGGCAGCATGCATCTTCTTCTGAAACAGTTCAATTCAATAATCAATGACTCCATGGACTAGAAATATTGCTGGGTAAAACAGTACTATGACATAATTTGATCGGTGAAATCACTTGTTCATTTGGTCCTAATTTTACACGGCAGAACCGATAAGATAGATGTCCCATAATTACGATAGCTTGTCTTTTAATCTACTAAGTGTTTCCAACAATCAATAATCTATAGATTATACCTTGTTAAACATATTGAAAGCTAAAGCACTGCTGATGAAAACATTAAATAATCAGGTCAGCCATTCAGTCATGCTCAATGTAGGACCTGAAATGTATGTATATCGGTTCAAGTTGCCACATCCTATTAGCACAGTGAGATGAAATTGTCAGGGAGAATCCTTGAGTAGTGGAGGTGATAACAGTAACAATGGTAATAGAAAAGATTAAGCATGTGAAATAAAATGCACCTACGCCACTGAAGACAATTTGGAGTCACATCATTCAAGGTCTCCAATAATCGGTTATGATAGCCACACTGACCTCAATCAGATAGTCTGTGCCGACCTACACGGCGCAGTCCGACAGTCACTGTCTTCGTGGACTAAAGCCGGGAGGTCATGGTTTGGCTCCCCCTAGCCTTGTTTCAACATACTCCGACATCACCCATCATTTCACGTGGTGGACATATGTAATACATGTTAAAACCATTTCAGTCGATAAAGATTCATTAAATCGTCAAGTGATTTGTCAGACTTACTCGACCAAAATAAATAAATGCACAAAGAAGTTGACATTATGAAATGATCTTAATTAGACAACCATTGAAAACCAAGAAGCGATGGATAGATATAAAACGTAAAGTTCAACAGTTTTCACAACCCCCCTCTCAAACCGATAACTATTACGTGCTCATCGGTGACTAATTTCGACATGTATTGGTCAGAGTATTAATGAAAAGCCGAGACAAGTAGTGAAGTCCAACTGTGTTCGGTGTGAGATAGTTATCTACCAATGGCATTCGAAGACGTTTGCTAAATATCGCGAAATGATTGAAGCTCAACATGTAAACCAATAGATGTAGAATCAATAGTCTAAACGTTAGGCCTTCCCCATGATACCTAGAAGTCCTGGTTTCGAACTCCGATAGGATCATGGTTACATATTACTAAGGAGTAACATGCTCAGGCTCGTTAATTTCTTATGGTACTCCAACTAAAGTTAGTACATGATGCTAACCAGAAACATCGAAAATCTCCACAAATCCCCTGAACTCATAAATAAATATATTTTATAAATATAGTTTAGTGATTTAATAAAACAAACCTTTCTTTAATAGGCATGGAATCACTTGATAACTGGTATTTTAGAATATTCGATCGAGCCAACAGTAAATCATTCAGAAAGTGTAAACCTTGTTTTGTGCATTTCAAGAAAAATTTAAAATCCTATAAAATTAGAGTAGAAAAAGTGCTTTTTTCAATAAAATATAGTAATTATTTATTATCACTGACCAAAACTTGACATACATCCAGTTGACAGGTCTCAAGTAGGACGAAACGCGCATACCAGACCCCTTTCTAGCCACATTTCATTCGTCTCATACAGGTTAGTTCACTCTATTTCAGGTCACATATTTTGTATATGATAGCTACTGAGACTACCCAGCCGATCGAAATAAGATAGATGGATGCAGTGTTTAGACCCACGATCCAACAAATAAAGTTGAGACGTAAGTGCATCAGCCACTAACTGACATCTTTTAACATTACACAACCATTCAAGATTAATTCTTGACATAAACTTCGAAAACAAAATCAATCAATTTACCAGAAAGAAAAATAAGATCTGAATAACAACAGAAAAACGTTGATGAAAGCTACCGGTATATAACAGTAACAATGTTTAAACATACATAACTTACATCAATCTGTAAGTCTTGATATAGATTTGCAGAAGAGTCTACAAGATAAGATAGGAGAAATCACAATCGCCCATTTGCAAATAAAAATAAACAATCAGACATTTTACCATATGATTCTTGGAACTTTCATTTATTTTATTTTATTTATTTAAACACATGAATATTGGTACAAACGGGCACCAGATATATATGCGCCACACAAATTGTGAGGGCTGTGATACTGCCCAGGTGCCCAAACTGAAGCAGGCTTGGAACTTTAACTTGATTAACTATATAGGTAAAAATATAAAGTTTATAGTTGAAATGATGAGTCAATTGAAGCTAGACCAACATGGAAAACCTGGAAGCACTGGTTGAAGTTAGACATTAACATTGAAATTTAAATAATTCCAACGTTTTGTCCATCTAACACTCGGTGCCCAATTTTTGTCAAGCTATTCGTTCTAATCTTGACGAATATTCGTACAAAATTGATTTTATTTAAAAGTTTTATAACATTAAAGAAACGATTCCACATTTTGATATTTATAATGTAAAATCAATTCACCTTATTTAATAATAAATAATACAATAGGATGAAACGGCCATCCAGTGCCTTCAGGTTTTCTATGGTGGCCTAGCTTCAATTGACTCATGATTTCAGCTATAAAATTACTAAAATCTCCACAAAAACCCCCCTTCTGTATATATAAATTGTTCAGATTATAGACATTTGTTAAATCGACACCTTACTCTTTGTCAATAGTACTGAAAAAAGAGGATGGAAAACCATCCTCCATTTAGAATACAGAATTGTGTATCACAATTAAGGAATTACAATGAGTATCGATTTATTTCAGAGAACCTAAGTTTACCAAACATCTAATGGGAAAATGACATCTTTAGAGGTCTATTAAATCAGAAGCCCTAGGAAAGGATCCGTTGATGAAATTACAGATCCTTTGAATTTAGAAATAATTCATTGTTGTCCTTTAGCCCAGAGTTCGAAGAGTAACATACTAATCTCGATGTTTGAAATTTTTACTTTACTTTTCAGAAGCTTTGATTACAGATAGCCTGGTAGTGTACGGATCAATTTTTCGAAGTGTTTAAAATGGTCTGTACATTACAACATTTAATTTTAAAACAACTTTCGTTTCCCGAGTCAGTTCAAGACAGATTACCACTATTTATAGCATGTTTTTTGCATCACAAACTTATTTACGTTGCACTGGTACAAGAATGTTTCAAGCAACAATTTCTTTATCATTGTGCACTTCATAGTCATATTACTCGTACCTGTTTGTAAAATATCTATGATGTCTTCGTCTTAGAGAAGTGAGGTTAATCACAACATAGCCAGCAAAATGATTTTTCTAATGTTAAAGCCAAATGAAGGACATAGGTTTTGTATGTCACTCACTCACTGGTCAATGAATCGACACTTGACAGGTAAGCCTAACTTTTGCGTGATCGAACTATAATTCAGGGCAGTAAATTTACTCTACAACTGACGCTTGATATTCAGTGTGACATGTCTCACTGGGGCCTCCAAAGAGCCTAGGACTAATCAAATGTGAAGTGAGAACAAAACTAAACATTACACTGAATGGGAAGGATGTTAAACGTCGATTACACACACACACAACCGTACCTTTACCCAAATATTGGTGATAACTACTGCAAGACAATCTTCGAGAATGTTCTTGAATCTATAACAAACAAAAAAAGATGGAACAGTAATTTCAACAAAAAAGGCTACTTATCATTCAACTTCATGAAACCAAATGAAAAGTGTATTAGAAAAACGATTGAATATAAGCAAATGTTTACTTTATGTGATGAGTCATTTAAAGTACATTTAGTAATCGATGATGAACATAAGATAGTGTATCTATGTGGCAACGAAAATCTTAATAAAAATAGTCACCTTCCTCGAACATCATACCCGCTCTAGAGGAAAAAGTAAGTTTTCTTCTCACATTTAGCCCAGTAGTATTTAGGCGAAAAGAGAAAATATTGACGGACAATAATGTAAATCCACAGTTTCATGTCTACTTAACACAAAGTACAATACTTGATGCCTCTAAACCATCTTCCCACGCAGTAACTACTGATTTTTTCGTCATTGATCATGGTAACAACTATTGGAACCCAGTAAAAAACAACTTAGTGGTCATATAAGAAATCAAATACATCAGTACAAAAAAATGGAATTTGAACATGCGATCTATTAGTTGAAAGTAGAGTATTTTGACTATCATATCAACAATATGAAACTGCAAGCTCTACTGTGCGGTGGTTGGATTTAGTCAAAAGGAAACCATAGTCCTAGGCTTATTGCTAAATGGTAATTATCACTAAGGTGTACTTGGAATCTTGGAAGAACCGAAATTCTCTGTGAACAGAATTCGCATCACCTAGTCTCACAGTCTGAGACGTTGCTGGCCCCAATACCTCAGTGATAGCGTCACTACTCTGTAATCAATCAATTCTAATTACTGTACATACCTACTTTTAAAATTTGACATTCAATTTAATTCACTGGGTAGCTTGCTGAAGCTTGTGATCATATATACAAGGAAATATTATCTAGTTTCAGGATAATAAATTGTACATCTTCACATACACACGCATGAACTACATCACCTCTACAAAATTACAATGAATGGACAAGTGAACAGGAATACTATAGCATAAGGGACACAGTTTAGTTGAAAATACAACCGAAAAAACTCTCAGCAGGAGAAGCCCACTTAACTTTTATAAATATAGAAAAAACTACGGCAGGACCACCAATGGCTTCAATTCTCAGACATGTTTGATAACATCTGAAGCCACTGGAATGTATCAGCTCTCTGATCTCAAACCAGGGAATCATAATGGCCTGACAAAACCCATTCCTATACAGCTCTTCTTAGCATCACGGCAACATGTGACAAATAGACAATCTCTCTGCTTTTTCAATCGTCACAGCATCGTCAATTATTGGGCAACATGGAAGCTCCTAGGATGACATTCGTTAAACGCTATCAAGAAGCCAAAAGCCGGTGTTTTCGAACGACACCAACTGCATTATCGTCATTGTACCCTAACACAGATTGCGAACCCCAGCATCACTAACATGGTGTTGCTGTTCAATGTTGACGATCCTTTAGAGACAACGATGATCGAACACAGAGTCACAGAACACCTTAGAGAGGACAGATTTTACAAACACGAAGTTGAACTGATTTAAGGCGCTACATCATAAATCTGACTTTTCACAAATGTAATAACGTCACACCGGCGCTAAAGATGGCCCAAGTTTCCAAAAGCCGTTCTGACTTTCACAATACATAAAAGATAGAGTATGCAAACCACGGATTTACACCTTTAAATCATTGGTATGTGTTCAGACCATATCGTGACTTTATCTAGGGAGTTTGTAAGCTTTAGCATTGTATTTTCAGAAAAAATGAAACAGTCAACTGATAATTAATACTTTTTCTACACAAATATACCTACCACATTAAACATCTCTGATAGAATGCGCATTAAATCAACATGAAAATGATGACCACATAGAACAAATAAACGCGATAACGATCCAGGTTTTGCTGATTGGTTAATGAACTCTAAATTTTTGAAAAAGAAATCTGGTAGAGATACTGCATGATAAACAATTTACGATTTTAAAGTACGTATATAGTTTATATTGAAAACGGACACTAGTTGATGAAATACCACTAGGGAAATGTAACGCAATTAAAAGACTGTAGCATTATTAAAGACTACCATTCTGGGGTTACTTTGAACACTCTTTAAACATTCTAAAAGATTAATTCTGGGACGAGTGTCATCGTAATATCTATTCTATGGTAGAACTTACCGTTATATTTGACATATTCTTTAAATGTTACCATAAAATGACAAGTTATGAAAAGTAGCAAAGATTTGATTCTGAGCTAAACGTGCAACTACGAAGTCATAGCTTTTGTATTCATAGGCTAAGTTTGGAAATGCGAACGATCGCTAAGTTCTAACTTGATGTTTTAAGTCTATTATGCTCGCGAGATCTGGAGATTCAAAAAGGGTAATGAATTCGATTGTATACGAAGTTTAGAATCTGAAGTCCAGAAGAGTCAAAGTAAGATGAAGTAACCGTCCAGTGTTTCTTAACTTTCTATGGTTCTCTTAGCTGATGTGCTATCTCACTTGCAAAGCAATTTAAAACAATACTAATTTAATTGTGGCGGAGTACCTATTTAGTAAACCAGTGTGATACACTTAGAACTTGAAAAATAAGTTCTTTAGTTAAGAACATAATCTAGATAAACACAACAGTATAGAATCTAGCATAACATGGAAGAAAAGGAGGAAGTTATATTAAAAGTGTTATATCCGGACGATAATAAATGAATGGTAACCGTTAGAAAGTACTTATGGACTAATATTATACATATATTCTTATTGTATGACTACTAAGTGATCATATTATATACGCCCCCAAATGCCCTGGTACGGCCGAGAGTGGGGAGAGTCCGCTCTCCCTCTCGAAATGCTCTCACATGGCCAGCGAATATATAGCCTCTGCCAGGGAAGTCCTACTCACTGCCTTCTCGTGGCACTACTGTTGTCTACGAAATTGAGAGGACGAAAAGCGAATGTCCGGCGCTTTAACCGGGCTGGTGGACACGGAGAGTCTACCTAGGGGAGTTGGAAAACCCTGATTCCAAACTAATAGTGCACATGGGCTGCAGAATCCTAAAGGAACAAATGACGTATGAACCAATCGTCGGTCACCGGCTACCATGAGACTGCCTCTCCTAAAGTTGCTCAACTGCTTTGTGGATTAGACCTTCAGGTCAAAGGTTCGGGGTGTGGCCCCCTAAGAAAACCACCTGTTTCGGTTTGGGCACCCAGACAGTTCCCCCAGCCCTCACACAAATCGAATGATTTATATGGCACATATCTACTTGGTGCCTCCTTGTACTAATGTTTATGTGTTTAAATAATAATAATAATTAGATAATAATACATATTATATGCATATTTATATTCCTTTCATCAAAAACTTTTATTTGACCTATTGACTACTATCATACGATTTACTACATTTGAAATATCCTCAATTTATTGGTAACAGTTTCTCACAATCACAACCACTTTTGACTAGATCTTGTATGAATGTTATTTTCTATTTTATGGTGTGATGTGGTCTGATTTCGCTTATATATAAACCAAGTGTTTTTGAAATATATGATTCGTATCGCGGAGGCTAAGATTGGCGTTCTGGACTTAAAAGGCAGGGTTTGGTGGAAGAAAGATCAATGAGGACTCTAGGCTGCTCGTACTGGTGTATGCGTCATTAGTTTGGTCGTATAAGTCAGTGTATCTAAATTAGTAATCGTACTTCGCGATAATCGTATAGCTACGGGCACAACAAAGAGAAATAAGAATACTGCGAGTAAACGAGCAACAAAGTTTCAGAAATTTAGAAAACAGAAAATAAATGAGGCGATATTAGTGTGATCAATTTTGCCACGTTGTTTCGAGGATTCGACTATCGAGAAGCCGATATTTTCACATCAATAAAGACTCTATGGGTTGGTGTCATGTTTACACCTGACCACTCAGTATTTTTTCAAATACCACCTAACTACATTTGCAAAACTAAGTGATGATCATAAAGGAAAATGTCCAAATGGATGAATTAACTAATGATGGAAACGAGACAATGAAACATACCCCAAAAACCAAGAAGATGGATAATAAATAACCTTATAAAAGTCTTACCATTTGGATCAAATTTTTGATCTAAGTGATATTTGATATTTTGATCAACTAAACTCAAATCATCCGATGACGATAGCAAGAATGGTAAAGAAGGCAGTGACGACGACAAGATGTCAGAGTTCTGGGTAACGGAGAAATCTGACCCATACTTAAAATATTCAGAGTCACCAGAAGCCAACAGCGTTAGGCTTAATTTAAACAATTGTGAAAAGTACTTCAGTAGTAAAGGTTTAATTGGCACTAAATTAAGCTGACGATCCCATTTGTTTAGAGACTCAATCAAACATAATAAATCTGACATATCAGCTGGTAGAATGTTAGGTAACGATTTGGCAAATAAGTTGAGCATCATTGAACCAGTTCCAAAATTCAAGGATTTGATCATCTCAAAAATTTTTGAATTCATCTAATTTTTTACAACAGAAGCGTGAAAAAAAAATTGGACTGGAATTTAAGAAGTGGGATATCAAAAATAACTTTGAAATACTGAAATCTTGAAAACAGTAAGGAACTTGAAGTTATAACATACGGATTAAATACATGAAATATATATCAGTCCGCTTACCGTAGCTAAACATACAATAAAACTCAACAAAGAGATCATGTATCATTTATCACAAATAGACACTATCACCTCCAGATGATAGAAAAGCTTGTAAGAAGGGCAGGACTATTGGATAATCTGATCAAGTTCATATCGAAATACGTAAATTAATCCACTTTCAAGTCATAAGGGCCAGCGAGAGAATCAATATCCCAGATCTTTATGTAAATCGTATATAAACTTTAGTGATTTCACTGCTGTAACTTTAATGTTAGGTTAATTGGGACATATTATTCTTTTTCAGTTCCTATTCCGATTTCGGAAGAGTCGAATAAAGTATTGTTATCATGGTATACTAAATAGCAGAACTTAACTACTGAATCTTAATTTATACCTGGGTTTATCTCTATAAACCATTCGATTATATACCTGGTTAGTGCTGATTAATCTAATTCAAAAAATCACCAAAATAAACCCCAATATATCTAACCGTTAATTTGCATGCTGAACTGAGAAGTCATATAAAACTATACAATCATTTTGAAATATATACCACACTTGATAAAACTACTGAGTCAATATAGATACAAGCCTAATGAGCAGTATATATAACACATGGATGGTTAATGGTGAATATACAGAAGAATCTGCATTCTATCAGCGTCTTCACCAAAAAGGACTATGTCATCTGAGTATTCTAAGACTATAAGTGGACCTCCTGGTAGAAGATCAATGCCCGAAAATCCAGTCGACGACAGCGTTATTTCAAGCAGTAGATCTATGATGAAACTGAACAAAAATCAGATACTGGACAGCCTAGCCGGACACCACTTGAGGTTGTAAAATCAGATGACAGTTCGCCATAAGCTCTCACTCGACTGGTAGTGTTCGAGTAAAGAGCCTTCACAAGGTTTATATACTTCTGAGGTACACCTTTCAATGACAGACACTGCCACAGAACCACTCGGTCTACAGACTCAAATGCTGCTTTTAAGTCAAGAAACACCATCATTATTGGACGCCAATAAACATGCCTGTGTTCCAAAAACCTGACAAATGGTGAATATGTGGTCGATGCAGCCACGACCAGGTCTGAAACCAGACTGATTTCCTCGTGTTCGCAGTTCACGAGTCTTAGTTAGGCGTCCAATAATTATTGAGGCTAGTATTTTAGATGATATGTTAGTCAAACTAATCCCTCTATAGTTATCACAGGATGATTTTGACCCCTTCTTATATATTGGAACAATCAGTGATTGCGACTAGCCAGATGAGATTACTTCCACCTCCCAGATTTTAGATAAAATATTAGTCAATGTAATCGCTAAAACTGGACCACCACCCTTAAACACCTCGTTCCAGATTATTGATTGCTTTTCAAACTTCAACTATAGTCGAGAGACCTATCTCAGTGTTTCATTCAAACTGTTTAGGAAAGGTGGGTAGCTGTAGAGTAACCGAAGGCCAGCTGATTAGTTCCTAAAAGTGTTCAGCTTATCGTTCTAAACATCTGGACTGAGAGTAGATAAGAGTTTCTTCTTTCTCCGAGACCTTCTCACACTTGACTTTTCAATTCCAATTTCTTTTATTGGTCTGAAAAGCTATCTGGTGTTACCGTAGCCGCTGCCTTTTCTATCTTTCGTTGCCCATCACTACTCACGGTCGTTCCTTAGACTTTTAGTTAACTTAGATCTGACTTGTTTTCGGTATTCATCACGTTCAGAGTCTGATGGGATGAGTTTACGAGAATCCATCAGTGCAATAGACTTACAAGAAATCCATTTGTTTTTTGTAACCCTTTGGTTTAAATCACTAATAGATGTCGGAGACGGATATCCGTAGGATAAGGCGGTGTGCACTTTTAGGGTCGATCTTTTTTAACCCCACCCCTACTTGTGGGAAGGCAACATCGCTGCTATGCTGGTTGTCTGAAGGAAACACCTTATTGTCATCACACCTGTGTACAGTCAGCAGTTTTGCTCTGTGCTTGTGAAATCTGGCCTCTCCGAGTTGAGGATGTTGGACGACTCTCTGTGTTTGGTCATCGTTGTCTCCGAAGAATGACTGACATTCAGTGACAATGCTGTATTAACGCAGATGTACGGCATCGTGTATTCGGGCACAGCGATAATAGTCCAATTGGTGTCACGATCTTGAAATACCGACTGTAGTGACTCGGACATGTTCTACGGATGTCGTCTCAGAGAATTCCTCGGCGTGCATTATTTGCCGACGCTGGGACCGGTTGGAAAAAGTGGGGAGATGGTCAGTGTATGACATGGTGTCCTGGTATGAAAGAAAGCGGTTTAGACTTCTGTTGGTCTTTCACGACCCCCTGGTTGGGGTCCGAGAGATGGTGCAACACAGTGGCTGGGACGTTATCAGATATGGCTCAGAATAGAAGCCAGTGACGATCCTGCTGTAACCTTCTTTTACTTTTTTTATAAAGAGTGGTCATAAATTCTTTAACTGAAAGAGTTCTTCTGGTTGTACTTTTCCATTTCCCCCATTATTATTCTTAATATTACACTAACATACACTAATCTGTGGTTGTTATTGCTCTCTTTTTTTTCTTATACGAACATTACCTTCTTTTTCTCTTCCCATACTCATTGTTTTGCGTGGCACATATATATCTAGTGCTCCCCTGTACCAATATTTGTGTTCAAATAAGTAGATAATAATATAATCAACTTCGCCCTCAGACCTTCGGTTTGCTGATTTTAGTCTTATCGCTGTTCAACCGACCTGTCTGGCATGGTAGGACCTTGAGGAACGATTGTTCCGGCCCGTATAGCTCTATTGGTTCATTACAATAGGGCAAGCCCGACCACCAAGTCAAGGTAGCAGCAACGGTCGGGTGAATTACTGTATTGCCAGCATAACGGAAAGATTGAGTGGAAAATATATAATGTTGAACAAAAGTGTACCACATCAATATTACAAAGAAATAAATTTAATTCATAGAAAAGGTATGAATTTTTTTATTCCCTATTTTATAAACATTTCCATATATGTGTAAAATCTAAGTAACCAGTAATAAAATACCAGTTATACGCACTAAATAGGTAGAAAGGATTGCTCGTCAACCACATAATCAACTGCGAACAACGCCTAATTATGAGACCAAAATATGACAACCATGATCCGCTTACCTGGCAGGATACTAATCGACCAAGGTGTTGTTGATAGAGGGAAGCCTGGAATAAAGGTTTGATAAACATTGATAACTTTGTTCGACTTTTCTCGTACGGAATTAAAATTAATAACTATGCTACTTATGCCTAGGTGTAAAAACTGACTATTATTCTCAGAAGTCGCGCTTTTTAACTTGAGGAGTTGCAAAACATGTATTTCGTTTTTTTCTTAGACAGAGGAGCTATTGAACACTGACTAGTTACGAGAAAAGTTCTTATCCAATAAATACATCACTGAGTTGTGGGATGTTACGCGAAGACAGGCATAACAAACGAAAGTGCCGATTTTCAAACTACTTATATTGGGATATAATACGGTGAAATGGAAATGATGGTTAAAAATATGTTTTAAGAATGAATTCGTATCTTTCAAAAAAGAAACCTCTATTTAGGTACCCGATGCTGAAAGTCTTAATCAATATGTGCAACCCGATTCCTATTTAATAGATGAATACTGATAGTCAAAACAGTCAACATGTCTACTTTACTCATAAAATCCAGACTAACGAACAATGAATTTATAACCACCGTAAGACTTATTCTATTCAATGTTTATTTCATAGAATGTTGAACATCTAGGTACTTAGTTATTTGATTGACCATGCAGAAGTTTTCGTTTGCATCAATATAGCAACCAATTTATTTTCTTCAACTCAAACTCATTTCTAAACTGAACATTGCTGAGGTAACACTTTCATCTAAAACGTGTGTCAGTTACCAAACATGTTTCCTTCTGAACTTTCTTTGAACTTAATATCTCTCACAGTGATAGAGCAGGACAGACGACCCAGTACCGTTGTCTCTAATTGTAAATCCCATCAATGAAATACAGTGATTGTATAAAAAACAAGGTTGGACACTTGTAAATTAACTAACATGGGACTACTGTTTCTAGTAAATAAATCAACTATTAATATGGTTATGTGGCTTGGGTAAAATAAAATCTTAGAAAAAAAAGGCATTTTTTATTGAACTGTCTCCAATTCTTCTCCGGAAACACATTTGGAAAACATAACTAACCAAATAGTCTAAGATTTCATCCAACATCACCCTTTGATTCAATGCAACATCACTTAACTCTGTATATAAGATATAATTTGCAAACCATAAACAACCAGATTGAATAGCTTTAGAAATTGATTCAATCCAGTGAGTGACAATTTCTTCTGGAACAGAAACAAACATTTGTTGCTGTGGTCTAAAATTATCATGCAGCAACAAACTGTCACTTGTTGGCACTGTGTTTGTCAATTGTATGTACGGGATTTCAAGTGACGCGACCAAGAACAACTGTGAAAGTGAGCTAATAGTCTTGAATCGAGCATGAACATGATTTACACTGTCACTGAAATTGAAAAGTAAACAGTAAATGATGAAATTATTCATTTTTACATCGGGAACCATATAAATGAATGTGTCGACATTGTAACTGAGGTAGCCACTGAGATAATCCTATACACTATTAACTGCCAAATATTTCGAGGGAATATAAATAGAAGGTAAAAAAGTTTACTTCTGAGCTTATTTACAACTATCAACGAAGTATGTTGAGAGCGCTAGAAAAGTATTCATCTGCAAAAAATTGATCGCAAAAACTTGCCCAAATGACTTAATTGCAAAATCAAACAATTACATTTAGCCGACTGGTTTACATATTGTTTTTCGACACCATCAATCTTCGAAATTATGTTATACAGTGTCCCTTCCCTGGAATGAGCCTAAATATTTTCAGTTTAAAAACATTAAACCACAGGTATCACAAACGAAGAAAATAGGTGAAAGATGGTGAAATTACCTGGCTAACATAGAAGATATTGCATCCAAATTGTTAAGCACATGCTGCCAACCACCACAGCTCCAAAACGTTTGGACACAACAAATAGCAAATTCATTGCGCGTATTGACGGTACAAAAATCAGAATTCCCTTGAATCTGTTTCTAAATCAACCACAAATAAGAGGTTACGTAATTTACTTGATTTTAGACATTTGTCAGATACATTTATTAGACATAGTATGACACTAAAATAAACAATGAATGATAGTCTCAGACATCATACTACTGATAGAATGGCAAGCAAATTAGCAGGAACAAAATAACCAAGTGAAACGGCGTCAGCAAAATATGACGGGAGATAATTAGTAACGTACTGATGTAGTAAAAAGATAATGACCTTCAGTATATTCAATCGATAACGGAAAACTTGAGTCACATGAATGTCTGTGTATTTTTAAAAGTTCGTCATTAATCAGGATGAAGGTCAGAAAAATTAACCGACATTAAAGTTGAAGTGGGTGGAATTTCTTTAAACCAGTTATCTGAGAAAATTGGTTTGAGTGCACAGTACAAATAACATAGTACATAATGTTGCTTAGTAATCAGGTAGAGTCATAGACGCAGAAAACTAATAAGTTCATTGTTACAACTCCTCTTAAGATATGTTCTAAGACCCAAGCTTACAAACACGTACTTGAAGCCATACGCATTGATTGCTGTGATTGACCTAATAATGGAGGATATTGCTCCGGTATTTTTATTTGGATGGAATAGTGAACAGTACAAACGAATAAAAAAACGCTAAAAAGTTCGATTAATTTTACAGATTGGTCGTTTACCCAGTTAGCAAGTTTAATACAGAGCTAAGATGAGTGCTAACAGTCATCACAGTTGTAACTAACGAAACATAACTTAGAAGATTGTCAGAGTAAATAGAATTCTAAATAATATTTCCGAACATACGGCCCACAGTAGTCAATATTGAAAAATAATTTCAATAGAGTAATAACCAGTTACAAACTTCAAAAAGAAGATGAAGCACATTGGGGACAGGTGAAACTAAAAATTGACATAGTTCACTGACTAGTAAAACACTCAGGTTAAAAAGTATTCGACAATGTAACGACAGATAGCCTAAAATACTATCAAGTTTATTTAACTCCAAACCACTAAAACTGAACGCTGCACATTACTGCTACGTCCTGAAGAACAAACTATTAAAGAACTGGGTTACATTGAAATGTTCTAACCAAGTATAAAGCTAGATATCAAATGGTGAGCCACATCTAACAACACTTAACTGTCTAGTCATAAACTCATATTTGATTTAAACACAACCAAAGGTTAGGGATCAAAAATACAGACCAAGAAGAAGAGATTGCGCAAGGCTCATTAAAAACTTAACTTCAACTCACAAGACCCAAAAATACTTAAACACGAATACGTCAAAATCAAGTTTGTGATTACAATGTATATTTTTAACTATATTGGAATAGATCAGTTACCGTATTGTGAGTAATTTCATTCCATAACTCATAGGCCAGGGAAGATTCACGATGTTTCACTAGTAATTTAGCTCCCTTAGGACTACCTTTCTTATCAGGTACAATATCCTTCCACTTTTTAAGTAATTCGCGGTCAGAATCACACAGTCGTTCAACTATTTTCAACTGATCCACCGGTATGGGCTCCAAACAAAATAAAGAACATAACGTTGTTGATATATATCCCTGAAAAAAAAGCAGAGTACATTAAAGAATTACATGCACAAACCAAACGGAATACGCAACTAGTAAAATATGAAACAAGCTACACAGAAATGAATTTTGTCCAACACGCTTATTTCAAATGAACTAACCGGATTTGATACAAAGAACTTAACTGACTATCAACCAATTCTGAGTTTTTATAGATAGAGATTTGTAGGCAAATCAACCCTCACCCCTAAAGGTATTTCAAAATGAAGGAATGTCACAATTATTTAGATATTTAGAAAAGAAATACAGACTGAACAATCGAAGAGACTAGAAACTAGCTACTAAAGAAGCTTATATGCTTTTATTATTTTAGAGTGTCTTTAAATTTCAGGCAAAGTAGTCACAATCAGAACTATGAGTGTACTAAGAGAACACACAAATACATGTAAATAAGAAATTCATCGCTCATAAATCAACTTGTATTTGGTATGATTCACTGTCATAACAAAAAACAGCTTAAACTACTCACCACATCTTCCTTATTTTCTTTAGACAAAAGTGTAATAAGCTGACGAACTAGTGATGCCCCAGGAACTTTTATGTTCATATGTGTAAGTTCTAGAGAAAGTTTTATCAGCAGTTCGCAACAAACCAGACACGTTTTTGATAAGCAATCCTGAAGTGGCACATAGAAGTTTTGTCTTCAATTTATTTGAAATTTCTGACCCAAAACAGCTAGCATTTCTACAATACAGCAATATGGCACCAAGTGAAACGTACCCGCTGCTTTCAAGGTCGCACAGGAACTCCAGTAATTGCTCGATTTCTTTCGCAGATACTGGATGTTTGTCTGTGCAGCTCTCGAATACAAAAAAACACATCCATCGGAATTTTTCTAAGGCACCGTCGTTTGTCAGAAGCTTGGTCATCCTGAAAAAGACTGATGGCCAGCGGTTGCGGATAACGCAGATGTACCGCCACAAGTCCAACAGCGCACACAAAGGATGACAACTCCAAAGTTTGATTGTATAAGCAGATGACTAAGCGATTAATGAGTTCGAATTTTGCTTTTACCAAATTTGAAAGGGTTTCGAAACAAACGACTTCCGAGGCTGCTCACTAACAATCAGAAACATCAGCTCAAATGGTTCAAATGGTTGAGGATGGAATAAAAGAAGCTTTCGCTTAACGGGCTTCCGTGTCTAGTAGCAGTGGATCACCAATACCTCAAGGCAAAAACCTAGGTATATGAACGATAATAGAGGGAAAAAAAAGAATTTGGTAAATCATAATAATGTTATCCTTAGTCCTTGAGAATAAGTCAAGTTTCCTCTTAAAGGACTATTGGGAAGTCGCTTGGACTAGCTCAGTCGGCAGCGAATTCCAGCATTTGACAACTCTAACGGAGTAGAAGTTGGGTCTGCAGTCTGTTCTGCTATATAGGGTCTCCAATTTCTGGGTGTTACCTCTTAGGTTAGTGTTGTGACTAAGCTTAAGAATATGTTTAAGGGGATGACCAGAAGTATTAAGGATACTGTAAGTCATAAGAAGGTCACCTATAAGACGCCTGTACTCTAACGGGTAAAGGTTAAGTGATTGGAGGCGCTCTTCATAAGGTTTGAATTTGAGTCCCAGAACTGATTTCGTGGCTCGACGTTGTATACGTTCCAGAGTGTCCTTATACTTTTGGAGGGAGGGAGGAAATACTATGTTTCCGTACTCTAAATGGGGACGAATAAAACTGTTGAAGATTATGTGGAAGGTTCTACTGTCAAACTGGCCAAAAACGCGCTTCAATGTTATCAGTGCAAGGTTTGCTTGAAAGGCGTTTTTGTCACAGTTCGCATACGATTTAGGGTCATAGGGTAGCAACACTCCTAAATCTTTTTCGACTTGGGAAACTTCTAGAGGGGAGTTACCTAAGTTATAACTATAGTCTGCAACATGTCTCAGATGGACTACTTTGTACTTTGAAGTGTTGAAGGTAAGTCCGTTGTCGTCTGCCCAACTTTGAAGTCGGGTCAGATCCTCCTGAAGAACCAGTATATCATTATGATTACGTATCTCTCTCCAGAGTTTCACATCATCAGCAAAAAGCAATAAGTCAGATGGAACTTGTTGAGGAAGATCGTTAATGTAAATCAAGAAGAGAAGAGGTCATAGTATTGAGCCCTGGGGGACCCCACTAGGACATTCCATAGCCTGAGAGAGAGTGAAGTTAACCCTGACCTTAAAGTGTCGGTTTTCCAAATATGAAAAGAGCCAATCAATCAAAGGGGGTTTTATACCCAATCGTCTAAGCTTCTTGATAAGACATACGTGGTTGACCCTATCAAAAGCTTTTGAGAAGTCCAGGTAGATGACGTCAACCTTCCCCTTGCGATCAAGGATGGTTGTCCATCTATCCACCGCAGTCAGCAGGTTTGTCATACAAGAATGACCTTTTCTGAAACCATGCTGTTGAGGTGAGAAGAACTTTGAGGATGATAAGTGTTCTAGTATGCCGTCGAATACTAGGGATTCCATAATTTTGGAAGGTATGGAGAGAAGGGCCACTGGTCGGTAGCTTGAGGGTTCACTGCGTCGACCTCCCTTGAAAATTGGTGTAATGTGGGCCAGCTTCCAAATTTCCGGTAGTTTGCCTCTGCTTAGCGAGTGTGCGAACATCACGCTAAGTGGTGATGCCAGGATTGAAGCTGCTTCCCTCAAAACAGCGGCTAAAAATTTCGAATAACCAAACGATATATTATTCTTTGCCGGTGAATCAATTACAACAGTAAACATTGAAGTATTATTAAAAACAGATGGAGCGCAGAGCATGAAATCTCGTTGTCTACATTGCTTCGTGTTGCTGCGAATTCGATCCTCCATAGTAAGCATAAGATATTCCAAAACTAATTTGAACTCAGCTCTCGAGATTTATTAGAACTTCTCAAATGAAAGAAAATATAAGACATTAATAGCAAATAATCGCTTAGCATACGGTAGACCAGTTTCAAATGAACTCGTATCCTGCAGTAAGATGACAGAAATAGGTTGAACCAACTCAGCTAAGTCAGTGAGATATGTCATCATTTCGTTCTCTCACTACTGAGTTTTTTTGTCAGATCCAGCTCATACTTGAAAAAGGACATGCTACTTGAATCCCATGTTCCAAATGTAGCCTCTTAAACGTCTGGTAAATTACTAAAAAAATTTCTTCTAGATGACGAAATAGCTTACGACTAACCTGTGATATCTTGAAGCTTTGAGCAGCAACAGTCCTACAATTACTCGTAGTATGGTGAATGTTACCTATACAGACAGTTGTAATGTGTATGTGTCAGAAATTGAAAGTAGAATTCTTGCGGATATAAGAGG
Organism: Schistosoma mansoni; assembly: GCF_000237925.1. NCBI lineage: Eukaryota > Metazoa > Platyhelminthes > Trematoda > Strigeidida > Schistosomatidae > Schistosoma > Schistosoma mansoni. The sequence goes on from NC_031495.1 coordinate 9,988,696, forward strand.
AAAATGATCTCGTCGTTTGTAGAAAAATGATAGAGTTTTCGTTCCAGTATCTAAATTACAGTAAAGTTCTCTGAATTATAATAGCAGAAAACAATTCCTCATTGGGAGTAGGAATTTCAGCATGCGCGTTATCCTCAGTACTTAGTTGTAGACTCGGTTTTGGAGTTTCAGCATAGTGATTCGTGTTGCATTCAATGATCTGAGGTTTATTACTTGGTGGAATTTCGGGTTTTCTGATGAACTTTTTGCTGAGTATGTGTTTTCGACTTACTATGAACCTCTGCATAAAAACCACCAACAGTCCTTGTAGTCATGATCATTATCACCTGCAAGAAGACCTCATTACATGCGATAAAACATGAGGCTAACCACAAATTTTCTCGGGTTCTGGCGATGGTGTTATTAACCACACAATCCCTGTAGCTGAAGATACAGTAATTGAGTTTGGTGTTAGCTGCTGAGAACTTGAATAAAGTTAGCAAACATCAATACGGAGAAATTGGGAGGATAAGTCATGGCTCGGCCCTGCATGCGTCGCCAATCTGTAAAATTTCCCATTTTTGAGGTGTTGATAGTAACTCCCGTGTTTTGGTATTCAGTTTGTGTTCACAAGGAGATCCACTATTCCTGTGGTCTGTATCAGTATTTAAAATACTAATAGATGGTACTTAAATACTTGATCGACAGGGGGTGGTAGCTAGCACATGTTGCAGAATCGAAGATAGACCACAAGTCGGGATACATTGAGGTCTAATTAGGGAATATGCCGGACTGACTCATCAATTCAAAAGTCGGTTTTTCTCAAAATTGATAAACAACCTTTGACTTCTTGAATGTTGACTACAAAACCCGCGAGAGAAGACAACGAAGTAGCCACGATCCAAAAGTAATAGTCATTAGCTTGTAAAGCGTGACTCTTACGACAGAAATGCACATACCCGGACTACGAAAGTTGGGTCACCAAGATATCGTAATAGTGAAAAATGTGGTAACCCCTTAAAGTCACTAAAAAGCTCCAAAGAATGTTCATAAAAGCTATCTACTGAATACTATGTCTACCTACGTCCAGACTGATTTGATGGCCGAGCTGCGATCTATTCTTCTAATCCCAATCACAAGCCTTATCAAGTAATGGATAATAATAGCCTTTCCTCTCAAAACCTACTCACTTAAACCGTCTATGACGAAGCGATCAGTGTCTCATTTTATTCTTCACAGCCATGACTAGTCTGCCTGGTGAATGTGCTCAATCCAAAAACTTTCGCAGAACCGATTACCACACTCGCAGAGCAAACCTTTAAAAGGTGTCCTGTAAGAGCTAACAGTACTCGGTCGTGAACTAAAGGATACACAACTACACTCACAAACCCATCAAGCACGGGAACCGGAGAAGTTTTACATCATTAAATAAAGTAATGTTAGCAAACCCTGGCATTCTTAATGAAAAGGTTAGGGGATACCGGACTGTAAAGTAGCACAATCGTCAGGGAGGTCCTAGCTATGTATTCTGCTAAACTGCACCTTAACGCTCTAAGGAGGGACAAGAGACTCACACTGTTTACTAACCGCAAACTCCTAACGTTTCGCATTCAGTTGTTTTTAGAGAAAGACCATCGTCGAAAATCCTCACAATTTGACTTCATCTAGTAACTTACTGTAGAAGTAAAGCATATTTCTAGGGAGAACAGTATAAATGGTTTCCTTGGCCAGTTTTCAAGCGGTGGGACTTTTCAAATCCAATGCTTCTGAAGCAAAGAACATTGATCTTCAATCACAGTAACTATCAGGAACCCTCAACCTTATAAAATGAGCTAGTACAGGTGACGGAACTGTAGTGGTACTGGTTTTAACCACACTATCCTCGAAGCTAAACATGAGTTGACTGCGAAAATTCATATTCAACATTTAACGCGGAGAGAAGGTTAGCAATGATGTACGTGGTACAAATCAATCGTTATGGCATGGCTCATCCCTTCAGACGCAGTCATTCTTGTGTAACCCATACCTTTCCACAATAAATATATTATCTTATCCCCAGCCAAAATGTGTTTTTCCTAAGTGCTAATCATTACGTTACTGATTATCATGATACGACGTGTCAGTGTTAGCAGTGATCTGACCTCCACGTAAGATGTTGTAGACTATTCAGTCACATCATGACAAATCTACAACGTTAAGATTAGGCTTATTATCAGAGTAACACTAAGACCGAGCTAGGCCATAATTCTGAAAAATCTTACTGTGTGGCGTTCGTTTAGTTGTACAGATAGATCATCATTGGAACGCTTCCTCTGTGTCACTTAAGGCACCTCATCCAGGTGTTTAAGCGACCACCAGGCTCAATACAAAACAACTTTACTAGTCTGGTAACGGTAAAGACATTACGGACTGTACGCGCTCTTACGTAGCTTGCCAAGAATCGAAGGCGGATCAAAACAAGAAGTGTTTCTGAGACTGTTCTTCAGTTATTAACGCTCGTTTTGGTCACGTCCATTATGAGCTGTTATGGGTTTCGCCAGAATTTAGTGGACGCACTTATCTTTTTGTGTTAAAATGTCAAGATAGTCCGTTTCATCGTTTTGCGGTGGTCTGAAGGTAAAGCGGCTGTGTGAATCAAAAGTGTTAAATAATTTTTTAGTGAATAATACTTGTGTCCTAGATCCAACATTTTAGATTTCACTTCTTAACTCATATGGAGCTTGCTTGAAGATTTGGAAAGAATTTTTGTAAGAATTTATTATAACTAAGCATATTCGGTCAGTTGAAATACCAAGAACTTTTACTAGATTATAGGTCAAACGGAAAAGCACAGGGTGAGACATTACCCGGCTCTTTTTACCGCTATATGAGACGTGGGAAACATCCCTCTGTTCTGTCAACTGGAAATAGATTGCTACTTAAGTGTAGGTGGAAGTTAAAAAGTCCTTCATACATTTTTATGTGCGGATTATTTTACAAGGTTCCCAAAAGCAGTGACTACTAAGAACTTTGCCTCCGAAATCATGATCCACCTGTTTTTCAGAAAATGGACTTCAAACTCCGACCGCGCTTAAACTAGTTTTACGAAAAGGTAATGTTAGATTGAATCCAGAATCCTTCACGATTTGATTAAACTCTTATGAGCCAATGATTTTCAAGTGACGCCTTTTGCTCACTACCCACTGATCTGACCTGGTTGACGTTTCGCTGTTACATCTGGCATGCAATGTGACAATTGCAAAGGTTGGTTCCATGAAGCATGTACAGATCTAACAGCAGCAGCCCATAGCAGACCCAGTAAGTCTGATCTTAGGTGGGTATGTGTTACCTGCAACACTGATACCGTAGTTATGTTGGGTACCATCATTACTTTACTAACAGGTCTGAGAGATAAGTTGTCTAAGAATTTGGTAAATGATAGTATCATGAGGGGTACCAAAAGTGGAACGCATAGGGCAAATAAGAAAAAGGATATTGACAGGTCGGTTATCGACGGTGCTGTTAACAGCACGAGTGATGATGTGCTGAAACTCACCACCATCTTAACATCGACTGTCATCGACTCCCTCAGTAAACTTGGGTCCCATAGGGAAGAGTCCTTGAATGAGACAGTGGTTCCCAAAAATCCTGTAGGTGGTTGGACTCACGTTAACAGGAGTAAAAAGGACCAAGCGTCCCCGCCGAAACTGAACATCCCAAGTATCGTGCGGAAATCAATTGATGCTTTGGCCGTACAGTCTACCCCCACGACTGTCCGCCCAGTCATCACTGAGCCCAGGAATCGAAAACGCGCCTCGATATCCAAACAACAAGATACCAAACCTAGACGCCCTGGAAAACCTGGGAAATCAATTACGGTTCGTGACGACTCTGTCATAATCATGAACCTTATTGACAACCCCGACCTTCCTCTCAGTATGCAGGACAAAAATGATAGGATGATCTGGGGAGAATTGAACAAGAGGCTTGAACTCCCTAGAATAGAGCCTTTGACTGTCACACGGCTCACTCGGGGGAAGGACTCTAACCACCAAAACCACCCGAGTCTGCTTCGTGTTACACTTAAGAATGCCTCCGACGTAGAGGACGTCCTGCTAGCCAGTCACTTACTGAAATCCGATGGGAACGTAAGAATGCTGCCCGACATACCGTATTCTGAACGAAATCTCATCCGGAACATCCTTAAGGAATCTCGCGAGGCGTTTTTCCGTGGACGAAATATCATTGTGCAAGGTGTACCGGAAAATACGGACCCAACTCAAGCAAACTCTGATATTCGGAAATGGAAATTCATTAAGCATTCCTTAAAACTCAAGAACATACTGACCCAACAGGTAATGCGACTAGCCAAGAGAGACGGAGACTCTAGGCCCCGGCTATTGAAGATAACCTTCCCCTCCTCCCACATGGCGGCTGCAACTCTGGAAGCATTTCGTGCCAATAGACGTCGGTTGCCAACTGGCATCCATATGCATCCGGATAGGCCCCACGACAGCAGGATCAAGCACAAACGCAAGCTGGAGCTGACAATTCCACTCGTGGATTGTCTTGATCATAAAAAAACGTGTAAAGGACAGGGACTACGAACTCGGTAAACATCGTATAGGTAGGCTACCTGTCCACTCACGCACGGCTCATATAGACAAACAGGAAGAAGCTCACGCGTTCTAAATTGAAAGCATAAACTGCCTATACACGAACGCCGCGAGCTTGCCAAATGAAATGGATGAGCTACGTGAACTTAGCAACGCTAATGATGCCCATCTGATAGGAATATCCGAAACTTGGATAACGTCTCAGTTTACGGACCAGGAGCTAGCAATAACTGGAATGCCTTTATTTCGCAACGACAGGAAAATTGGAATGGGGGGTGGGGTAGCATTATACATACGATCATGCCTAGAGGCGCACCAACTTCACAACCAAGAGTTTCTCAATCTTGATGAGTCAGTATGGTGCTCAGTAAGATTGTCTACCACCTCGAGGTGTCTAGTTGGGGTCATCTACAGGAAGCCCACTGCCGACATCGAGTATGACAAACGTCTGCTGGAAGGATTAACTCGCTCTACGCGTCTCGGATTCTCTCAAATCCTGATTCTAGGGGACTTCAATCTTCCTAGAATCAACTTCGTGGATCATACATACATTGGAGGTGACAACTCTACTGAAGCTCTGTTCTTCAACCTCATCGGTGACCTAGGATTATTCGAAAATGTGAATTCGGCAACTCGTTGGAGAAACAGTCAGACGCCGTCGCGCTTAGACTAGGTATTCACAAATGAAGAATTCCTAGTTGACTACCTCTCAATCCTGGCTCCCCTGGAGAAAAGTGATCACGCCGTCTTATCATTCAGCTTTGTCAGCAAAACGGAGCTAAGATATCCCACCAACAACAGGCGCTGGAATTTCAAACGGTTGAATGTGTTAGCTTTACAGGACTATCTACAACAGGTGGGTTGGGATGTTCACCCTCAACTTGAAGTGGATACTCATTGGGAATTTTTACTGCACACGATCTTATGTGCTACTGAGCATTCAGTTCCTCAAATGATCCCAAAAAGCTACAAACAACCTCCAATCATCAAGAAACGCACTCGTCGTTTTCTAAGCCGCGAAAGGCACTGTTGGGCCGAATATAAACGAACTGACAATAACGACGCATACAGGCAATATAAACGCATAAGGAACATATGTTCAAAGGCAATAAGAGAAGACAGGCTTCAGTACCAGACCAAGCTTGTCGATAAATTCGTTTCCAATCTGAAAAGCTTATTCAGTTACGCAGCTTCTCTTCGACAAGGCAAAACTGGAGTTTCCCAACTGCTTGGTCCTAATGGCCCGACCAATAACGACGGTGATGCCGCTAACCTTTTGGCTGAACAGTACTCTCAGACATTCCAGCCGACCCACATCAACTATACTGATGAAAGCTTCATCTGCACCTGTGCAGGACTTTCCGAAGTGGACTTGAGTGCTGACCTTGTGCTCCGTAAACTGCAGCATCTAAGAAAAGACACTTCTCCTGGTCCGGATATGGTTCATTCCGCTGTATTGAGGGAAGCAGCTTCAATCCTGGCATCACCACTTAGCGTGATGTTCGCACACTCGCTAAGCAGAGGCAAACTACCGGAAATTTGGAAGCTGGCCCACATTACACCAATTTTCAAGGGAGGTCGACGCAGTGAACCCTCAAGCTACCGACCAGTGGCCCTTCTCTCCATACCTTCCAAAATTATGGAACCCCTAATATACGACGGTACGTTAGAATACTTATCATCCTCAAAGTTCTTCTCACCTCAACAGCATGGTTTCAGAAAAGGTCATTCTTGTATGACAAACCTGCTGACTGCGGTGGATAGATGGACAACCATCCTTGATCGCAAGGGGAAGGTTGACGTCATCTACCTGGACTTCTCAAAAGCTTTTGATAGGGTCAACCACGTATGTCTTATCAAGAAGCTTAGACGATTGGGTATAAAACCCCCTTTGATTGATTGGCTCTCTTCATATGTATATATGTGGATAAGACATTTTTTATAGAACTTGCCCTTGCATTCCATTCATTTGTGGAGTTGTGCAGCTTATTCATTATGCCGTTTGCTCTTGTCATATATGAATAAATGTGAATTTTTACCACCCACAAACTTTCCGATAAGAAACCAATGAGAAGACGTTTCAGTATACATACATAATTCTTATAAAACAACCAAACAACCGAAGCCTATTATTTGTAAGTACTATGATGTGCAGAGGCTTGTATATTTGTTTTTTCACAAGATCCATTCACACACACTTGCTATGGCATAACCTTTTTCAGTACTTGCTTGGATTTTCCTTCTTTGTTTTGCAGTTCGACTGATATGGTGAATAAATTAAAGAGGAAGAGGGGTGACACGGTTACTTGTCCGCGACTCGATGTCCGACCTATTGACTTAGATTAAAACTATCAGACATAATCAAATGTAACAATCTGTCAGGACTGCTTGCCAATAGTAAGCTGCTTGGGTCAAAGTTTATGGTCAGTCATGCCTTAGAATTCTCATGGATACACTGAGTAAGGTTCGACTGAAGTAGTAAGTAAACTCCTCAAATAAGAAACTTCATGAACCCTCAATATATATACTGCTAAAATTAGTTTGAGGGTGCAAACCATTTTTCGAGAGCATTTGGTCAAGCGGCTGCATCACAAAGTGTAAGACATACCCCCTGTCAATGTTTCTCTGATGCTGACACGATTGGTGACGTTGGTTGTTCAGACGTGCTTTGTTCCTTTTGCTGGGTAACTGTAGTTCAGTCATAGCTGGCTTCAGTCATTGTACTGAATAAGGCGAAGAGAGTCCATCAAAAATAATAGGAGCTCACGATATATTGATGAACACTAAAAAATCCTAGTCAGGAAGAGGTCTTGTATTTATTTCGTGTAACGATTATTCGGCTGTTTATTATTGTTATCGCCGCTGTTGATATTCGGGTCGAGTAACTTCCGACATTCCGTAAACTCGATTAGTAACTGACTCAGAAAGAGCGAGCGTTAGCTGTCATCCTCGATAACTCCCCCGGAGACTAAATTTCTCAGATATTATGCGCCAAGATTTAACTATTTACATTTAACATAAATCTTCCCTCTCATATACCCTAATATCTAATTTTACTGGTTTGAGACAATTGCCTTAGGAGGTTTTTGAATAGTAGTATTATCATAAGTTGCATATTCAGCACCTCTTCCAGATTAGTATTACACCCACCGAACTATAGACATATAGTGGCCCGATATCTGACTCCCTTAGATCATATGAATGATTTTCATTGAAATACACATGTCATCTATACTTAACTCGCGTTAGTAAGCCAAATATGAGAACGGATTTTGAATATGTATATTTCATGCACTCAGTGATTCGGAAGGGCACTCAGGGAGATGAAACAAATAGAGAAGAATGAGGCAGGCTAGAGAAGGCTTGTAAGCCACCTCGATTCAACCAAGCGTTTACCAATATATATAGCCAGGTAAACATAAGCTACACATATGCGATGAGTAGGATAAGATGTGCGCACACATACGCTCAACTAAAAACAGCAAGAATAAATAAGTCAATAAGTGACAAGTTCAAAATGTGGTTTAAGAAAAATGAATGGATTAGCGTGTCCGGAAGCTAAAATAAACTATGTGAACTTAGCATACCGCATGACGTTGCACTATCTCTCACAGACCTATCGGCTCCACCAGTGTACTAGTTAACACATTATACGTAGTAATCAAAACGATCATCGTGGTTTTTGTTTAAACAAACAACATGTGATGCAGTACTCTGCGCTGTGCATCCCTTACAACAACTAGTCGGCATAGATCATATAAATTTAAAAGCTTCGAACATTTTCGCCGCATATATTCTGACCCCTTCATTCCTTTATTCTGATTCGAACAGCTTTGAGATCTTCGATCCAAAAGGAGTTACGACAACAATGCTGTCTAGCACTGTATATTTATGATATCGTTAGGGTCGTCACACACAAGTAACCTCGTGGCAGAAAGAGATAGATGATCAGAGCAATATATTAATAAGAAGCCGGTAGAAATCAGTTATATCGGCCTAACTTCTACCTTCGGCCAAGTCCAGCTTGACTGACTAGAACGGAAACGGAGATTTGGGAATTTACGAATTTCTTCCGAGGTTGACTATGGACCTCCTGGGCTCGTAAGTTGAAGGGTGCTCAGACGGCTAGATGCAAATATGTCCACCACGACTCACAGAGCTTTTGTGAGGTCGGAATTTTAAAAATGTTGAAGATACCACCAGTATTATAGTTTGACAACACTTTATCAGTAACACCTTCTGTAATCGATTCGCGCTCACTCAGTGAAATCAAAAGTCGGAAGCGAGGAGGTTGGAAGATATATTCGATAGGTTATCAAAATATCGTGAAGTGACTGACCTAAACTATAGTGATCTCAGGAGACGTTGGGCACGCCGTTCCAGATGGTGATGTGGTGCGGAAGCACGACCGAGCGCCTTCATCTAAATGAGCTCACTAAAACTGTGGTCAGCATCCAATGTCGAGCGATTGATTTTGGGGATTTGTTTACAGCTACAATGTGTTCAGACCTCAAACACTGGTTCAAATGTTGACTTACCTCCTAGACCATACGAGAGTTAGCTACCTGTACAATTCTGGAAATCCATAGCCTATCATATGAAATGATACTTAGGAGCCATAATTGTTTACACTATCCGTTTGCAGATTAAGAGATGATTTGATTTTGATGTATGTAGTATTAGGAAAAATTTTGAGTCACGACAGCTCAGACAACATAACTGACGATTTCACTGATCTTGGATGAAAAATATCCCGGTGACATACATGTTTTCTCACACGTCCATGAATTCTTTGGACGTATTACTTGAAGAAGTTGGGTCCAAGTCACACGTCCTCAACATTAAGCACTCATGAAGGCTTACTTGAAATGTAATAACAAAAAAATGTCACCGTTTTCTTTCGACATGCTATTCTGGAGTCGAAATAAACTGTGTTCGAAGAAGAAAGAGAACATAGATTACCTCGCTTTTGTTACTGCGTGGTATTCGTTCGGGGACTCAAATTCAAACCTTATGAAGAGCGCCTCCAATCACTTAACCTTTACCCGTTAGAGTACAGGCGTCTTATAGGTGACCTTCTTATGACTTACAGTATCCTTAATACTTCTGGTCATCCCCTTAAACATATTCTTAAGCTTAGTCACAACACTAACCTAAGAGGTAACACCCAGAAATTGGAGACCCTATATAGCAGAACAGACTGCAGACCCAACTTCTACTCCGTTAGAGTTGTCAAATGCTGGAATTCGCTGCCGACTGAGCTAGTCCAAGCGACTTCCCAATAGTCCTTTAAGAGGAAACTTGACTTATTCTCAAGGACTAAGGATAACATTATTATGATTTACCAAATTCTTTTTTTTCCCTCTATTATCGTTCATATACCTAGGTTTTTGCCTTGAGGTATTGGTGATCCACTGCTACTAGACACGGAAGCCCGTTAAGCGAAAGCTTCTTTTATTCCATCCTCAACCATTTGGACCGTTTGGCGCGCTGTATAAAATTATTCGGTACTGTCGGGTTGCGAGGGTGAGTTATGGCAGACGATCTGATGAAGATATATCTCATTATGGTTCTCATATGCATGTCAAATTAAAGGCTGACAACATTTGGCTGGTTGATTTCCCGCCTTACTTAGTGACGTACTGCACGGAAAAACCCTAACCAACTGCTGCATTACAATGAACAGTTGTTTTCAAATCATAACACACGGTTACCTCTAGGTATTTTGTTTCCGAACTTTTGGAATCGGTGTTTTGTTGGTGGTATTTTGGTGAATACTGGGCTGTGCATCAGCCTACTCTTTCTATCGTTAATCTTCAAACGTTTTAATCAGCTTAGATAGCAAGATAATCAGTCTCACTACTTGATATACTTCTGATTTTGATATCATCTGTAAGCAATAGTGTCTATGACCTAAGGAGGCTTGATTATATAATGGCAGATAAATGATTAGGAGACCTAAGGTGCTGTCTTAAAGTACATTACAAGTTGCCGATTTCATTCACACAGTGTCTCTCTCGCCGTTATTATCTGTCTTCGGCTACGAAGAAAGTTTAGTCCTGTGTGGTGCATGTTACTTCAAAATTGGAAGACTCTGATGTTATGGGTGAAACTCTTCATCCAATGCCTCGCGGAAACCTATGATTACCGCATCTGCAGACAATGCCGTATATTGTGCTACTGTCCAGTGCATTTGTGTAATTATCCCGTACGTTGTTTAGTAGTGGGCTTGAAAAGTGCTATATGTATAACATGAAATACTATTGTAGTTGGGCTTTCGTAAGAGCATCATGAGAGTACTTGATTTATTCGAAGGCGGTCACATCTGAAACCAGCACGATTTTCTTGAGTTTAGTGTTCCTGTATCTCAACAAGTCATCTTATAATTAAACGTTGCAAACCAGTGACGGTTCTTACACTAGGTTTGTTCAAATTCAGTATAATACCTTTGGGCAATATTTCAATACATATGGAGTCGCCAGCGTAATGTAGTAAAATTCAATCGTCGCTTCGGTTGTGTCGTATTTGTGTGATCAATACTAATCTCATGCACAGTGGCTTTATTTCTCACACCTGATTTCACAGGCCAAGATCGTGTGTATTAAAAACTGCACTGTATATTTTTCATGTGAATTCTGATTAAATGCAAAGACTTTTTGTCCTGTGGACGTTTCCATTGGTTTTACAGATGAATAAGCTATTGCAGTCTATCTCTGACAAGTTAAAACATTTGGAATCAATTGCGACACCAGATGCGGTAAACTATGTTGAAGCATGCCTCAAAGTACAGAATCAACAGTTGTTGCACAGGATAAAATCGTTAAAAGAATCAGTTATTCAACAGGAGCTACTTCTTGGGTGTTAGTCAAGTTAATTAATGTCTTTTTACAAATAGTAAACCAACAATATCATTTACCATCTGTCAAGGCTGTATCCAGTGTTTCTAATTTGAATGGAAATTCACTGGAAATCGGACCATTGTCTGAAAAAAAACTAGTGCCTGAAGGTTAGTTTCTGGTCTTTCAGCCTCTCTATTGATCCACTTTTTCCAATGATTTAATCCTTTGTGTCAGGATGTGAAAATGAGCTCATTTGATTTCTAGCTCTAGATTCACACTTGGGTTGACCATATTAATATCTGTCCTCGTAATATATAGCATTCAGCGTGATGTCACCGTTTTTTGCTAAGCTGGGGCAATATTGGATATTGTTCGCAATTTAAGACCTGATACTTCAAGATGGTTACGACCTACAAAATGGGTGTAAATATTGAAATGAGACATTGGCAGTAATTACAAGTTTAGTAAGTCTAAATTACTGCCACTGATGCCCTTGCTAATATTGCAGGTTTTAATGAATTTAGTGTTTTTTTTTCGACAATGAGACCTCTTTTCGGCGTACTGATTATCAATTATTTATGTTCACAAATATACACTTTTCATCGGCAACAATCGATAATATTAATGTTGTTAGTAAAAATAATCTAGCAGACTGAATGTTACTGTTCAACAACGCCTCTATTTTTTTCGGTGCATATGGAATCTGGATCTTAAATGAGGACATTCAAAATGTTTTTTATTGTCATTTTCCTAACGGATTTACCCACATGCGGTTGTAGCCTCCGAATGCCCTGGTATGGCCGAGAGTGGGGGGAGTCCGCTCTCCCTCTCGAAATGCTCTCACATGGCCAGCGAATATATAGCCTCTGACAGGGAAGTCCTACTCATTGCCTTCTCGTGGCATTACTGTTGTTTACGAAATTGAGAGGACGAAAAGCGAATGTCCGGCACTTTAACCGGGTTGATGGACAAGGCGAGTCCACCTAGGGGAGTTGGAAAACCCTGATTCCAAACCAATGGTGCACATGGGCTCCAGTATCCTGAGGGAACAAATGGCGTACGAATCAATCATTGATCAACGGCTATTATGGGACTGCATCTCCTCAGGATGCTCCACTGCCTTTTGGACTAGACCTTCAGGTCAAAGGCTCCGGGTGTGGCTCCCTAAGAAAACCACCTGCTTCAGTCTGGGCACCTGGGCAGTATCACAGCCCTCACACAAATCAAATGAGATTTGTGCGGCGCATATGTATCTGGTGCTTTCTTTTACCAATATTTATATTTAAATAAATAAAACATGCGATTGTAACACCGTGCAAATAATGTTGAGACTTTATATTTTGCTTGGGTTCTATGATAAGCTAATTATCTTCACCATTTTCGGAATCCTGTCATGTTGGGAATAAACCGTTTCCTCAATTGTTTTCCCAGTTTTTGAATCGCACATTGGTTTGCCGATGTGGGAACTGGGCGGAGATGGTAGGGGTGAGTATTTTATGGTGTGAAATAAAAAGTTCCTATAAGAGATTGTTAAATGTTGGCCAGTCACAATTCTCATGGGGGGGGGTCTCAGGGGTCTTGCAAGTCAGTGACTCAGACTGAAAAGCCATGTCTATCCTGTCTGTTGTCGCATTACACTTTTCAAAAAGGTAAATGTAACTCCGTTGCCGAATGAAGTCGATGTTAATTGTTTTTTCAATTTGTGTTGATCGTTTATTGGATACTAGTCTTTTTAACTTGTATTTTAATAACGAGGTCTCCCTGTGTTCTTTTTCTTCATAATACTGTTATTCTGTGCGTGGCTTTTTTAGTGCCGCATAATACCGACATAAAAATCTTTTCCGGGGCTAGTAATAGAACTTCTCATTTTGTGGTTTATCATAACAGAGCAACCCGAACAGAGGACAGAGGTACAAACAGACTCAGTGAAAACTAAAAATCCGAAGACCGAACGTAAAATACCAGATGGAAAACCACAATCTGCTGAGAAGCCTGTTGATATTGGTCGTCTGGATCTACGTGTCGGTCGAATTATAGATGTAAATCGACATCCTGATGCTGACTCGTTATATGTAGAGAAAGTAAGTGGTTTTCTGTGTCATCTCTTTAAATCAGTATTCATGTTTTGTGCAATGTGTTTAGTCTGTCCACACTTTGTATTATATATCTTAAAACATGCTTTTCACCATTTTATTCAGGTTGACTTGGGTGGAAGTGAAATACGCACTGTTGTCAGCGGGCTGGTGAAATATCTGCCTATCGAATCACTACAAAATCGAGTCGGGATATTTCTCTGCAACCTCAAGCCAGCAAAAATGCGTGGTGTTGAATCAGAAGCAATGTTGATGTGTGCAAGCTCTCCAGATACATGTGGAGTAGAGCCTTTGATTGTCGAGGGCCCAGATATACAGTTAGGTGATTCAGTTGTGGTTCCTGGAACTAGACGTGAGTAATAACTATTTAGCTGTCCTTAGTCTTTCGAAAGAAAATTAAATATCACGCTTTAGTTGTAGTTAACTATCCTTACATCTGATATATTTGACATTATTTGGTTATTTATCGTGCTTAAAATCATTCTTAGAGCATTGACTTAATGATTATTATTAACGCGCTCTTGTTATTATAATTAGACCTAATCATTGAAGCATACATATTTGTAAATAGTACATACATCTTTCATAACACGAACTTCTACTTCACATTCTTTAGGTTGAGGTAATTCTTTAGAATCTAATGGGCTTCCCTTAGTGGCCTTAGGCTGATTTGTATTATGTATTTAGAACATCTAACTCATTAATTCTGTGCTTTGTGGTATTTAATTGACATTTGTAGATATATACTAGTTTAGTTGAACGAGTTATCTAAATTGTTTGAAATAAACAAAATAACTGATGCCACTACAGAATACGTAAAGTTTCGCTAAATCAAACCACAAACAGCCCTGTTTGCCTTCAAAATGATAGTATAAATTGTTTGATGACTGTAACAAAACATTCTCGACATGCTAATTGTTTTACGACCTTTATGACTGTTTTTAAACTGACTAAGTTTAGTGATGAAAGATTTGATCAGAATCAATGAACCCCTTATTTTCAGTCTAGTTATCTTAATTCAGGCTTCCTAAATTCATGTAGTTCTATTCTATTCTTTATTCCATCTGTGGGGTTCTCTGAATTTAGTACTTAGTTATGTCGGATAATTTGACTATCATATGTCTTATAGTGACCGGGAGAAAAGTTAGTGACAACCATTTCTCAAATTAACGTACTTTAACAATTTTAAATAGACTGAATATATTCAATATTGGGATACCTATTATTTGATTATGCTCAACTATGTTTGTGTTAGTTTCTCGACTGTCTTGGTTTTATAAATTTTGATTTTAATTGACTGCTTAATCAGTTGCTTTTTCCATTTTTCAGACGATCCTGATGACCAACTTAATCCCAAAAAGAAAATTTTTGAACAAGTGAAGCCAGATCTTAGAGTAAACGAAAACGGGATCGCTATGTATAAAAATGTTCCATGGACACTAAAAGGGTCTTCTCTTGCTGTGATTAAATCACTCAAAGTCAAAGACGCTCAAATAGCTTAGTCGCTAACTGCACCCTTTGTAAAATATGCGAATAATTATACATATTGTTTTCGGGAATTATTTTTCTAGTTATAATTTAACCACTCGAAACTTCTGGAACGTAAGTCATAAGTGAATCCTTTGGAATTTCAGAAAGATCCTCAGTAGCAAGTAGATTTTGTCAAATGTTGCTTTTAAATCCAACGACATACGTTTTGATAGATCCGATTTGGTTTAAAGCATACATTTTCAGCGACGTAATATTAATGAAGTGACATTAATGAGTCACAGTGCAGTTTCAGATGAAACCCAACGGGGTTTTCGATCTTGTGAGTTTTACACTACACTTCATTTACTCCTTGAGTACCTTCAAAGCAGTTACATGCTCACTATATTTCAGTTATTTAGAAATTCCCGTCGAATGCTCAAGAACATAAAAAAAACATTTGGACAAACAACTGTTTTCAGTAACATTTGTTGCAAGCTCTACAGTTTAAAACCTACAAGTATTGTATTACATCGGATAGCATGCTATGGAATGCACGTAAAAGTCCCCGATTGATTTATTTGATGTTATCAATTGGAAATAATGGATTTCACATCGGTTGTCTCAAGTATTAGCGAAATGCGTCAATAGCAAATTTTAAAAATCTCACAAGAAGTAAGAAATTATTTTTTACATACCTTTGCCTTCTCAGTACTAATCAATAGTTCACAATCGTACAAAAAAAGTTGATACTTTCTAGGCGAGATGTATTATTGGTTATTGTAGCTATAATAATAGCAACAATTATCAATAGGAATATCATGTTACTTACTTACGCCTGTCACCCTTCGTAGAAGGCCGCTCACCAGCATTCTCCATCCAACTCTGTCCTGGGCAATTCTTCCCGATTGTTGTTCAAGTCTTCTTTCGATTCTCGGCGCAGTACGTTCTTTGGTCTTCCTCTTTTCCATTTCCCTTCAGGATTCCAAGGTAGTACTTGCTTCATGCTGTATTCTGATGATTTCCTCAATGTGTGTCATATCCACTTCCAGCGTCTATTCCTAATTTCCTCCTCAGCTGGAAGGCTGTTGCTGATGGTATCCGGCCAATGGACACTCAGTATCTTACTCAGACAATCGTCTATTAATACTTGTACCTTCGTGATGATGGTTGTGGTAGTTCTCCGAGTTTCAGCTCCCTACAGTAAAACTGTCTTGACGTTCGTATTGAGGATTCTGACTCTGATATTGGTTGACGGTTGTTTTGAGTCCCATATGTTCTCCAATTGTAGAAATGTTGTCCTTGCTTTGCCTATCCTCGCCTTTAAATCTGCATCCGATCCTCCTTGTTTATCAATGATGCTTCCCAGGTACGTGAATGTTTCCACCTCTTCCAGAGTTTCGCCATCAAGTGTGATTGGGTTGGTGTTCTCCATGTTGTATTTGAGGATCTTGCTTTTTTCCTTGTGTATGTTAAGGCCTACCGATGCAGAGGCTGCTGCTACACTAGTTGTGTTCATCTGCAATTGTTCGTGTGTATGGGTTAAAATAGTTAGGTCATCTGCAAAGTCCAGATCGTCTAATTGGTTCTGAGATGTTTATTGTATTCCGTGCTTTCCCTCAGATGTCAAGGTCTTCATAATCCAGTCAACCACCAGAAGAAGGAGGAAGGGGAGACTAAACAGCCTTGTCTGACTGCGGTCCTAACTTGGAATGCATCTGTCATACATGCACGACCTCGCACTGTAGTCCGTCGTATGAATTCCGGATGATGCTGACTATCTTCTCACGCACAACATAGTGTCAAAGAAGTTTCCATAATGTTCTCCTATACACACAAATGCTTTCTCATAATCAAGGAAGTTGATGTGTAGTGGCGACCTCCACTCAACTAATTCTTCCACAATGATCCATAGTGTCTTAATTTAGTTTGTGCACGACCGGCCCTCATGGAATCCAGCCTGTTGATCTTGAAGTTGGTCATCTACTGCGTCTTTCATCCGGTCCAGCAACACTCTGTTGAAAACTTTTCCAGGTACTGACAGTAGTGTGATGCCTCTGTAGTTCTCACATTTGCTCATATCTCCTTTCTTTAGTATCGTAGTGAGGTGTTCTTCCTTCCAGTCCGTCGGCACTTGTTCCTCCTCCTAAGCATTCCTAAATAGAAGGTGAAGCATGTTCGCAGTTATTTCTATGTCTGACTTCAGAACTTCAGTTGGTATATTGTCAGGCTTGCTGCTTTCCCATTCTTGATTTGTCTGATGTCCATCCTGATTTCTTCTGTCGTTGGTGGAGTGAAATCTATAGAGAAGGTCAATAGGTGCTACTTCGCTGTCCTGTGTATTCAATGGGACTGGTCTATTCAGCAGTTCCTCGAAGTATTCTACACATCTTGTCCTCCGTTCTTGAATCTCCGTGATTTTCTTTTCTTGTTTGTCCTTGACTGGTCTCTCTGGTTTATTTTATCTCCCTGCCAGGTTCTTTGTTGTTTCATATTCCGTTCTTTTGCAGCTTATTCCGCCGTCGTTGCTAGTCCTCCCCTGTATTTCTGCTTGTTGGCTTTGATGCTCTTTTTCACTTGTTTGTTTGCTTCTGCATAGTATTCTTTGCCTTGACTTTCTCTGCTCTTGTTCGGCTGTCGTTAATTACTGTCTTCGTGTTCTTCCTTTCTTGGATCTTGTCCAGGGTTTCTATAGTGATCCATTTTTTGTGGTGATGCTTTTACGCCTCAGCATCTTCTGACACGTTGAAGTTAGTACTACTTTGATCTGTTCCCAGTTGTCCTTCATCATATGATATAGTTCTGTAATATCATTCTGGGTCATTTGAAGTTTTTCTTTAACTGACGAAACCTAGACGGCAAAAAACTTCGTGATTTCCAGGATGCGGTCAACAGATGCAGCCAGCTCGTAGACCATCATCGAAAGTTCTCTGGACAATAACTTCTCTCATTCTTAGTAGCATGTCTGTCGCAAGTCGATATCAATAAGGAGTTGATCTAACCTTTGTCTATCGGTTAGATTTGCGCGTTTCAGAATCGACCGTTTTAGGGTTTCGTAAGGTTCCGAAACATCACTAGTAAACATACTAGGTGTGACGTACCAGTTGAATTCGCGCGGTAGTGCCTTTAAGACTGCGAGGGATTGTGCGCGTGGAAAATTCATGCAATTCTCAAAGACGTTGTTCTCTGCGTAGCAGAACCAAACTTCGATATTGTTGAGTCAGAATGGCATTAGTTAAAACGAGGGTGGTGAAGTAGCTTTTAACTTAAGTTCGCAGTTGTAAAGACGATCTGTCTGCAGACCACGAGAGACGGGTGACCTCGACTGCTGCTGGTATCATAAACAGTATGGAAGGTCTTCCAGAAATTGCAGTAAACCCTGCAATTATCCGAACCAAAAAACGAACGACTCGAAAAACAATTCGCGAAACTCCCCAGCCGGCACGCGTTAACGACAACTGTGGCCGGCGAACACAGCCGTCTGTTATAGGTCACAGATATAATAAAGAACGTTCGCTACCTGGTAGACCTGAAAGTTAGCATTCTTCCTGAGAATTCTAACGACCGGCTTCACGAATCTGTTTTACACTTACAGGTGGCAAACCAAAAGCCAATCGCCAGACATAGTAAAATGTTGGTTTACCTAAACGTGGGCTTACGCAAACCCATTAACTGGATTTTCGTTGTTACAGATGTTTCTATGCCAGTCATTGATATAGACCTCCTACCACATCACAACCTACTCATCGATACGCGCGAACGAAGGCTAGTAAACGGAAACAGCAAGTTATCTGTTTGCATAACTTCTTCTTGCGGTTGCAAATTATCCCCAGGCACAATTAGACATACAATAGATGCATTCCATCAACCATTACTCGATAAGTACTCTGGGATATACCAACCGCAACAAAAATTGCCGTGTGTAAACAGCAATGTTACACATCACATCACGACTACAGGACCACCTGTATTCTCGAAAGCACGCCGAGTGGCACTCGAAAAACTGAAGTTGGCCAAAAAGGAGTTCAACCACATGGAATTATTCGGCCATCGAACATCCCACAGGAAGCTTCCATGCACATGGTACTTAAAAAGGGCTGATTGGCATCCAACTGGTGACTATCGTTGACTAAATGCGAAAACTATTCCTGATCGTCACCCGTTGCCTCACATTCACGATTTGGCAGCTACCTTGAAAGGCACAACTGATTTTTCGAAAAACGACTTGATTAAATCGTATGACCGAATTCCCGTGGTTGTTTACGACATTCCTAGAATCTTTATCATCACCGCTTTTGGTCTCCGCGAATTTTCGCATATTCCTTCTGGCTTAAGAAATGCTGCATAAACTTTGCAGAGATTCGTAGACGATGTCTTTAAGGTCTCAACTTCGTATGTGCATATGCAGAGGACCGCTTCGTCGCAAGTCCGGACAGTAAATCTCATCTCCAGTAACAGGACATTGTGTTCGAACGACTGCTAAACGCTGCATCACTGTTAACATTCAGAAATGTCAAATAGGCAACGACTTTCTAGATTTGTCGGATATATCACTCATGCGCAAGGCACCCGGCCTCTTAGAAGCAAATTGGCGGCCATTCTAAATTACCCAAAACCGAATACCATCAAGCAATAGCGCACATTTAACGGTCTTGTAATTTTCTATAGACGGTTCATAACGAAATGTGCCTCCTTGTGAAAACGGTAACCGACCAACTTCGTGGAAATGCGAAGTTCAATTATCTGGACAACACTGAGCGAAGAGCATTCTCCACAGTTAAGGGACGCATCGCAAAGGCAACAATGCTGGCACATCAGGACACTCAAGCGCCTATTAGTTTCGCCGTAAACGCATTCAATTCAGTAATCAGAAAACTCTTACAACAATGGGTTAATCACTCCTGGCAACCTGTGACATTTTTCTCGAGACGGTTGTTAGACATCGAATTGAAGTACAGCATTTTTGGTAGGAAACTTCTAGCTACGTATTGTGCTGTATGGCACTTTCAACACTCTATCAAAGGCCGAGAATTCACCATTTTTTACTGATCATAAACTCTGATATCGGAAAATTGAGATTCATCAAGAAGTCCTGGAAGCTCAAAAACATTCTGACTCAAAAATAGGTGAGACTAACCAAGAAGGACGGGGATTCTAGACCCTAGCTGATGAAGATCACCTTCACATCCTCTCATATGACGGCTGCAACTCTAGAAGCATTTCGTTCCAACAGACGCCGGTCGCCGACTGGAATCCATATGCACCCGGATAGGCCACATGATGCAAGAATCGAACACAAAGGAAAATTGGAGCCGACTATCCTACTTGTGGATCGTCAAGATAATATAAAAACACAAAAAGTACTTAGGCCACGAACTCGGAAACCCCGTGTGGGTAGGTTACCTATTGATTCACATTAGGCTCATACAGATAAACAGGACGGGTAAGCTTATGTGTTTCAAATTGAAAGCATAAACTGCCTAAATATGAACGCCGCGAGTTTAACGAATAAAATGGATGAGCTGCGTGAACTCGGTAATGCTAATAATGCTCATCGGATAAGAATATTTGAAACGTGAATGCCTTATCAATTTATGGACCAGGAGCAAGAGATACTCGGGATGTCTTTGTTTCACAATGAGAGAAAAACAGGAATGGATCCTGACAGGTGTTATCTTATCAAACACTAAATATCCACTTCGTTCATATCTTTCTCCTTGTATATCTTCTAGTACAACGATACGTAAATACATTAAAATCCATGCACGCAAGCAAATCAATAATACTTCTGCTATATGCTCTGTGACGAACAAGTTGTTAGGTTTGACCTAGTGAACAACCTGTATTCCTAAGCATGTCTCAAATTTGAAAATTTGTACAGATCCAGATTCTTTAACCTTCTTTTTTCGCCCCGTTTTTGTTTTGGTAAAGAAAAAAACTTGTTGAAATACTTCAAGCTAAGAATTCTATATTGTACTAAAATACAATATTGAGTAAAGCCACTGATAATAATAGTACTATCAGTCATTTCAACGGACACGCAATAACTTTATTGATAAGAGTTTCATCTGCAACTGCAAAGAAATTTCAAAAGTGAACCTGCGCTCTGACTTGGTGTGCCGGTAGCTGCAGCATGTAAAAAAGACACTTGTGCTGGTCTGGATATGGTTGATTCTGCTGTGCTAAGGGAAACAGCTTCAATCTTGGAAACACCGATTAGCATGATGTTTCCCGTTAGCTAAGCTGAGACAGGTTAACAGAATATTGGAAGCAGGCTGACATCACACCAATTTCCAAAGTAGGCCAACACAGCAGTCCTTCAAGCTACTGACCAGTAGCACTTCTCTCTATACCCTCAAAGAATATGAAGTACCTGACATGCGACTGTATACAGGAATATTTATTATCCGTAGACTCCTTTTTGCCCAAATAGCACAGCTTCAAGAAAGGTCACTCTTGTATGACCATCCTGCTGACCGCGGTGGAAGGTTGAGATAATTTATCTTGACTTTTCGAAATGTTTAAAAATTTCCATGGAATATTCAAAAGTGAAGAATATTTTAGAGGAGAACGGTTTCCAATAACTTCGTCAGTCTCTACGGTTATATGTTCATAATTATGACATTTTGCAGAGGCGAAAATAAGGCATGCAATAATGAATTTGACAATGTTATATGTTGCAATTGGTATATGTTTGCATCTGCTGCGACATATACGCTTCAAAACTGTGTTATTTACAAATCAGAAACGTCATTTAATAAAAGAGTGATTTCGAGTGAAGTGTCCAGTTACAATTAGTAAAGTAGTATTATAACAAAAAGGAAAATGTAAGAAACTCGTGTGAGTAAAATGCATAGTACGAGAATTTCATCTTTTCGACTGAGACAATAATGATGATGGTTACCGAAGATGGGCATACACAATCGACATTTTAAGGTCAGGGTCAATTTCACTTTCTCTCAGGCCATGGAGTGTCCTGATAGGGTATTCAAGGGTTCAGTACTGAGGTCTCTCCTTTTATTTATTTATATAAAGATCTTTCAGAGCAGGTGTCGCCAGATCTATTGCTTTTCCCTGATGATGCAGAGCTTTGGAGAGGAGCACGTAGGCAGAAGGATAACTTGGCATTTCAGGAGGATCTAACTTGACTTCAAAGTTGGACAGAAAACAGCGGACTTAGGTTGTGTGATTAATAGCCATAATGATGTATTAAAACAAACAATATTAGATAACTTGTTGAAATATATAGATGACAGGAACAGGTAGCTCAGATGTTTAAGCAGGCCGCCTATTGAATCTATGTCCCAAGTTAACTGCGACAAAAATGCTTTCCGAGCAAACCTTACCCTGGTAACAGTGAAACACAATTTTGACCAGTTCGACGGAAGAACTTTCCACATAATCTTCAACAGTTTCAGTCGTCCCCGTTTAGAGTACGGAAAGATAGGATTTCCACCTCACCCCAAAAGGATAAGGACACTCTGGAATGTTATAATGGGAATTATATGCCAACTCTGGAATATATCCAACAGTGAGCTATAAAATCAGTTTGGGTCTCAAATTCAAGTCTTATGAAGTGTGCTTCCAACCAATGAACTGTTATATAAGACATAAGTACAGATAACTTCCGGGACTTAATAATGGACTATTATTTTATATATATTCTTCTTGTGCAACTATTCAGTGATTAGATTTAATCTATATATATATTCATCTTATTATAAGCTTCATTTTGACCTACTGATTATTATTATACGATTTACTGTCCCTAAATTATATTCAGTTTATTGATTATTGTCTCCCACGTTCACAGCCACGTTTGGCTTGATCCTGTACAAGTATTATTTTCTATTTCCGGGTGTGTTGCAGTCTGTCTGGTATATAAACCGAGTATGCTTGAAATAAATGATTCGCATAACAGAAGCTGTCATTGGTGTTCTGGACTCAACTGGAAGGGCTGGGCGCACAAGGGACCAATAAGTACGCTAGACTGCTCATACCAGTTGAAAGTCATTGATTTGGTACAGTGTTAAGTTTAGAAAATTCGTATTTCGTTTAGTGGATGATTCACGTGGTAAGCCGGACATAAGATAACAATTTAGCATACGGCCTTCTTTTTTTAAATTCATAACATGAACCTTAACTCATTAGAGTACAGGCATCTTAGAGGTGACTTTCTAGTGGCTCACAACATCCTAAACACTTCTAGACATCCCCTCAAACACCTACTTCAGTTTAGTCCCAATACAAACCTTAGGGGTAATAGCCAGTAGCTGGAAACACAACACAGAAGAACGGACTGTAGATGCACCTTCTACTCCTTGACAGTACTAAAATGCTGGAATACGCTGCCAGTTGAGCTAGTCTAGGAGACTACCCAGCAGTCGTTTAAGAGAAAATTTGACGTATTCTTAAGGACTAAGAATAGTATATTACTATGATTTAACGATTTTTTCTTTTCCTTTTACGTCGATTATATACATAGGTTCCTGCCTGAAGGTATCGGTGATCCACTGCTACTAGATACGAAAGCCCGTCAAGCGAAAGATTCTTGTATTCTGTCCAAAACCATTTGAACCGTTTGAACTGTTTGACCTTGGGTTTTTTAAACTTGACTTTGATGCCGATGGTCAGGTAACATGCGACAGCAAATTAAGTAATAAAAGGTAAATCCTTAAGGAAGATCAAATAAAAAAATCCGCGACAAGGAATGAATGTTAAAATTTCGAATTTCACTACATTGTAGTTCTTAAGTAGGTCATAAGTAATGTATCAGTAAGTTATAACTTGTTTCTTAAAATTATAATTAACTTAAGTTTTCTTACTAACAACTTGATGACTGTTTTGTGGCCGAGTATGAAACAATGTTTCTTAGTACAACGCTGAACAGCTTGTGTGTGTGCAGCGTATCTATAGTGTACTTCCGTTTTTATTTCTGTCATAAAAGACTCAGAACGAAATGGGTAGTATGAACCTATAGAATTATTCAGATGGAAGTCATTGTTAATGTGCTCTAATGAATGCATGTTAACTAAGTTTTCAGCACTTTAACGTCATTTATATCCCAAAAGAAATCTGTTGAAGCTCTTGCCAACAGATTTTAACGAACTTCGACTCAATTGAGGGTAAGATGATATGTCGACTGAAGTTACTAAGTTCTAAAGACTGAGAAAAAGATGGCAAGTCAAACTAACTTTCCAAATATTGTGGGGCCCAAAGAAACATAGGTTGTTTTCAGGTCTTAAACATCATCTAGCATACGTCAGAGTGTTCTTAACATAGCAATGATAGGGTTTTTGATAGTCACTATAACGGTTTTAGTCATATTTATAAATCACATGAGTGATATATCCTGTCATAAAGTAATTAAATTCTCAACGACACCTACGTATATTAAATATTTAACATTTGAGGAGAAACGAATATATGTTGAAACTGAGTAATTTGAATTCTATGGTGAATGACTTGACTCTGCTATAAAAGCCTTTCATCACTCCACAGGGCGTACTCACCACTTTAAAAAGTAATCCTACAGTATAAACGATGCCCCATTATAATAAACCTATCGTAACCTGAAGTCTTGGCGTAATTCAGTATGTGTCTAAATTAAACATAACCAAGTGCTCCACATATTACAGCCACCAATTTTACAGTCACATGTTTAATGGTTTAAGACCCAATGTCCCCCACCTTTTTTAACAAAAATAACACCTAGCTGAAGGTCATTGAACTCAGCAGTTAATGTTCAAGAATGCATCGCTAATTTTAAACGGAGTGATGTGGCCTAACAGACCATAATTGTTAGTTGAAACTCTTGTACAACGAGAGCCTATCTAAGCATATTTACAAATGTATGCAGCCGAAGCTGAAAAAGAATAACTATGGTTTAACATTTTTTGGTAGACTGGTTTGTAATCTTATATAGTAGTAAATGTCTCTGCTAATGATCTTTAGTTTTATATATTCATAAGTTCTTAAACAAATTCTGACACTGGTAGTCAAATGTGAGAAATTCCGTCATAATGGCTTCAAGATGGAAACAGCTTTCTTGTTTGTGATATTTGACCCTCCATACTTTCCATCGTAAGTGCATTCACCTCCTTCCTCACAGTTAAAGATTTTAGTGGAACTAATCTAAAATTCGTTAGTTCTAAATCTAATAGTCTTGTCTGTCTATCATTGCAGTCCAGCAGCCTTGAGATGGTGTGACTACAGGATGCAACTGTGTGACAATTAACCTTGGTCAAACACAGATACAACCTCATCATTTAGCAGTTTTAGAGCAGAAAATATAGCTTTTACTTAAGATAAACGAGCATATAACCTAATTCCTTTGTGGTTATTCCAGTCGTAGACTATTGGATGACATTTCTTGGTGATCTTTGGTTGCCAGACCCTAGCTGGACTCTAATAATAACTCGTAGATATCCCTTAAAATCAAAGTGGGGGGGATAACACGTTCGATTGTTTACGCTTACGAAAAAGATATTGTATACTAGATGTTAGAACTGATACGGTTCTGTTTGTAAATACGCCATGATTGCGTTATGAATAATTCCTTGTCTTGAGTGGCAATAATGGAACGCTATATGGCTTATTATGATCATTATATGACGATTCAAACTCTCTTCAGGCGCATCAAAATGTCCTGAAACTCCGTGTGCCAGTTGAGGGTTTCAGTAGTTGCTAAAGGCAAACCTGAAAGTGTGAACAGTCAGGTTATGCTTTTTTAAATTTTCCAACGGTTTTATCTCTAATGACCAGTTCAAAACAATTGTTTCATGGCGAAACTTGATCCTTACTGAAAAAATCCTAGGTCCTGCTACCGTTGTTGCTGGAGATTATTAATAGACTGCTGCGTTCATAAACACCCATTTTTAGTCTCCTTTAAACTTGCTCTTTTTATGCTATGTAGTAAACATATGTCTTCGAAAATTTCTTTTTACTATTTAAACATATTGCCACTTTTCAGGGGTCGGTAGAGATATTACCATCAGGTATCCAGAGGAAAAACTAATTCAGATGGCTTAATTGTCCAACAATCAGTTTTTTCGCCAGCTTTAGGTTCTTTTGTACAACACTTATGTTGAACATTTATCTATTTATTTAAACATAAATATTGGTACAAGGGAGCATCAGATACATATGCGCGACACAATAACAATGAGAATATGGAAAGATAAAGAATGTAAGGTGCACATAAGGAAAAGGGGAACAATAACGAACAGAAATTAGTGTATGATAGTGAAATAATAATAATGGAAGAAGCAGTTTGGTTAGCAAAATTACAACCAGAAACAATTCTTCTGGTTAAAAACGTTACTCTCACTTTTATGAAGAAAGTTACAGCAGGATCGCCACCGGCTTCTATTCTGAAACATATCTGACAACGTCTCTAGCCACTGTGTTGCACCATCTCTAGGACTCCAACCAGGGAGTCGTGAAAGACCAACAGAAGCCTGTCCTGTACAGCTTTCTCACACCGGTTACTTCGCACTTTAACGGAACTTTCTAATCTAATAACAC